>NC_140581.1:410131287-410523416 GCF_964204655.1 Triturus cristatus
GATCTGTTCCTAAAAGTGTCATTTGATTCATTATTGCCTTCACTGTCCATGATACCTCACACACCCATAAAGCTATGATTGGTGAACCAGATTTGTTTCACTAATAGATGTGCTGACAACTACTATTCAAAGGAAATGTGACCATTTTAATCCTATTTACTATTCAGAACACAACTGGACCTGTGGAAAACAGAAGAAAAGAAGGGCTGCACCTGCTGTTGAGACCTGTAAAGAGACCTGAAAGACTGGACCTATTACAACTTGTACCCAGGACAAAGAAGTAGACTCCAAACGTTAGTTGGCTGGGTGAGGGGACGTCACCCAGAATACCAATATCACCTGCCCTGGAGCACAGAGCACACCTTGGCATAGAGTTTGGGCCAACGCCCATACCAAGAGTGAACTGCCATGACCACCGGGTTGAGACTGCACACCATGATCTGCCCCTGACGAAGTCCCTGAGGTTCTCTGAGACACCGCCAAGGACATTGCACTCTCATAGGAGCTCTGGTCAGGAACTGTAGCAATCACACCAGCACCCCCCCTTGCTAAGGGGAAGATCAACTTACCTTTTGTGTTCGCAAAGCATAAACAGCTCCGATCAATGGAAACCGACCAGCACTGCTCCTAAATGGGATGGCCTGCGCCGCCGGGTGCTGCAGCATCCATCGTGAATGGCCCAACTTCACCGACCAGAATCTGGAATTGGGAGTACCCAAAGAGAGGGCACTCGCTACACAGCTAAACACTGCGATACCGCTGAAGCCGGTAAAATTGAAACCGGGTCTTGGGGGCTAGGCGGAATTGCTGCTAACGGTGCTGTGGCACCATTGACACATTTGACTAAGTTCCTAAAAGATCAGAAGGGAGAACTCTTGAGTATTTCCAATTAGTTTATATTCTCTGATGCCGCCACCCGTGAATGAGGAATAACCCTGAACATGATACAAGATGGAGGGTGGGAGAGAAACTCACCTGAGAAATATTAGAGCCCCGGCCTCAACAAGGATTTTGTAATTCCATTTGAATGACACATCTCTTTGCATGTGTACTACTTTGTTTTATAAAAGCAAGGATTTGACTAGACATTGATTTATTGTACCTACTGTTTACATTTTGAGTTATGAGTCCTGTTTACTGACATGTAGCTACATTCCCCGAGAGGGAGCCTTGACTGCTCAACCATGGCTACCATTGAGAGTTAAGTGCAGATGGGGCACTTGGTCCATTTGGAAGAGATCGATAGAAGGTCGGCCCATGGACCTCAGGAGTAAAGGGCCTCAACCAACACGGTTGGACTCAGTAACTCCTGCATGTCCTGTGGCCCTCTGAAAGGAGTTCTGTCATTGCTACCTGGGGTTGAGTTTAGGATTAAATTACTGAAACATTTACTGGACCTAACAAGAATAGTGACCTTAATACTTGAGGTGGACTACCATCCACCCCAACTAAGGGCCTCATTTATGAGGTTTTACCATAGGGCGGTGCCCCAGGCATTCCTGCTGCGCATATCTATCAGATATGGTGCATTCATGTTCTTTTTCCCTGCGCTGGCGCACATGGGCTGCTGTGCGCCAACGCAGGACCCTTTGCACCATGGTGCAAGGGTGCCTGAAATTAAATGAAATGAAAAGGGAATTTTAATTAAGCGCACTGCGGCCAAGCGGCTTCCTGGCGCTGAAAAATCATCCAAGCTCACAGAAAAACCCAAGAGGACTAGCTGGGAAAAGCCTGAGAAAACAGGAAAGTTTTGAGGGCCTTACGGAAGTGAGTGTAAATGGAGATGGAACGAATAGAAAGGGGAAGGCTGTTCCAAAACCGAGGGGCCAGAACCGAGAAGCGGGTGCCCCCAGTGCGTGTTTTGCAAAAGCGGGGGACGTGAAGCAGAGAAAGTGATGAGGAACGGAGAGTTCGACTGGGGACGTGGGAGGTGATAAGAGAATTGATGAAGTGTGGGGCGGAGCGATGATGAGCCCGAAAGGCCAGGCAGGCGAGTTTGAAGAAAGATCTGAGATGCACAGGGAGCCAATGAAGAGACTTAAGAGCAGATGTAATGTGAGAAGATTTGGGTAGGCGGAGGATAAGTCGAGCCGCCTGATTTGAATGGCCTGAAGACGGCGGGTTTCATAGGCGGGGATGCCAACATACAGGCCGTTCCCATAGTCAAGGCGAGAGATGATAAGGGCGATGACTATGGTTTTAAGGGCATCAACAGAAAAAAACCGGGAGATCTTACGGATTAAGCGAAGAGAAAGAAAACACGAAGAGACAACAGAACTGATTTGTGAATGCATGGACAGGTCATGGCTGACCTTGATGCCCAAGGTCGGACAGAAGAAGCCGGTACTGGGGGGGACCAAAGGAGAGGGGCCAGTGAGCAGGGGACCAAGGATTGGAGGGACCACCGGTGAGGACAAGCTCCGTTTTGTCCGGATTGAGCTTCAAATGATTGAAGCTCATCCACTGAGAGATGAAAACTAGAGTGGAGCAAAACTTAGGAAGGGAAACAAGAGGGGAGGAAAGATCAAAGACGAGCTGGAGGTCATCAGCGTAGTTATACACAGAGACCCCCAGCTCGAGAAGAGAGGAGACAAGGGGGCGGATGTAGAGATTAAAAAGAAGAGGGGAAAGGGACGAGCCCTGCGGAACCCCACAGGTAACCATCCGAGGGGGAGCGGAAAAACCGAAGAGGTGAACCGCTTGCGTCCGGTCTTGGAGGAAGGAAGCGATCCAAGAATAGGCAGTGCCCTGAATGCCCGCTGCGCTGACACGTTCGAGAAGAATCGCATGATCGACCGTGTCAAACGCAGCGGACAGATCGAGGAGGACCAGAGCTTGGGGGAGATTGATGTCGGCTTTCCCCTTGAGTTCATCCATGACCGCAAGCACCACTCCCTCAGTGGAGTGGCCTGGGCGGAAACCCGCCTGATGGGAGGCCAGAAGATGATTCTCCTCGAGATAGGTGGACAAGCAAGATGTAACATGGCTTTCAAGGATCTTCCCGAGATAGGGGAGCAAAGAAATAGGCCTAAAGTTGGTTAGAAGAGAAGGATCAAGACTAGGTTTTTTAAGAATTGGGAGAACAATAGCAGATTTGAATGAGGAAGGGACAGAGCCCAAAGTGAGGGACGCATTAAGAAGGGCGAGAGGGGGGACGGGGCAGCTAGTATAGAGTGCTCTGAGGATCCGTGCGGGAGCACAGTCCGCAGAAGAGCCAGACTTAATCTTAGCAAGCAGATCCAAAAAGAGCTGAGAAGAAATAGGTTGGAAATGGTTCAGAGAAGAGGAGGGTAAAGGAGGAGAAGCAGAGAGTTCAGGTTGGGATACAGAAGGGATGTTAGCCTTAATGTTGAGGATCTTGTCAATGAAATAGTGATTGAGTGAGGAACATAAAAATTGGGATGGAACAAGGGATGTGCAGGTGCGATCAGAAGTGGCAAGGTTATGGACTAATGAAAAAATTTCGCGAGATTTATTAGCGGAGAAGGCCACTCTCTCAGTGAAGTATTTGGTCTTAGCCGCTAGAATGACTCTTTTGTAATCGTTCAGGAGGGTTTTATATTTAAGCCGGAGAGTGGGGCAGTAGTTCCGTCTCCACTGACGTTCCGAGCGTCTAATATCTAGTTTAAGGGCTTTTAAGTCACTAGTAAACCATTTATGGGCGTCGTAGGGTCGGACGGATTTAACCTTCTTAAGCGGGGCAGCCTGATCACAGGAAGAAGAGAGCCAGATGTTGATGGCATCAGCCTGATTTTCCAACGATAGGTCAGTCAAGTCAGGGGCAGATGAAGCCAGAGAGGATAAGAGAGCATTAAGATCAGTCCGGTTCCAACTACGAGCCAAGATGGTTTTAGGAAGAGGAGCTTTCACGGCAGGGCCCAGGTGGATAGAAAAGGAGATCATGGAGTGATCCGACCAGACGCAGGGCAGAATAGAGGTAGATGATATATTGCAGCGTGAAGACCAAATTTGATCCAGGATATGACCCTGGATATGAGTGGGGGCCGAAACATGAGAAGAGAAATTAAGACACTGAAGTGTGGCAGTGAAGTCTTTGGATGATGAGTCCTCCCTGGGGTCACCTGGCCAGAAGTTGAAATCACCAAGTAGTAGCAACGATGAGTTGTTAACCACCAGGGTGGCCAGGAGATCCTGCAAGATGGACACAAAAAGCGGCATAGCTTGGGGGGGGCGGTACAGAAGGACGACAGTGAGGGGGGATGAATATTTCTGTGCAGAAAGTGAAACCTTACTGCACAGAAAATCAGAAGCGGCTTTTTCCTCTTTCTATGTGTGCTGCAGAATGCAGCACAGATAGAAAAAGGAGAAATAAAGATATTTCTCCTCGTGCCTCCCTTACGCCTCTGTACATTTTTAGCGCTGCCTCAGATTTACGATTTCTCGTAAATCTGGGGCAGTGTCAAAAAGCCAGGGATGTGTTGGGAACTCCCCCAGCAACACCCATTGCACGCCCCTTTAACCCCCAAAACTGTGTCAAAGGGAGCCATATTTACAATGCAGCATTAAGCCAAAAAAAGTGGCTTTGTACTGTCACGTAAATATGGAGCACAAAAAATCACGTTCGGGCTGTGCATGGGGCCTCATAAATACACCTCCTCACATTCCCCATTTGGCTATCAGCAAGAAACGCTGTGACTCTGCTCATTATATCAACATGAAATGGCTAACATTTTATAAACAGGTTCAGCTTACCTTTTGGACTTTAAAGTAAACTTCTTAGTTGAAATGTATGTTTATTTATTAAGAGGCCTGTCAATGCATTAGAAAATGTAAATTGTCAGTGAATCTCAGCTACAGAACTACTTAAACTAAGGTCCAGATTTGTCAAGGGCTTGTGTTGTCCTTGCATTATGCAAGGTGACGCAAGTGCAGAACCAGCCCTTAAGGCAGATTTACTCTGCCATTCAGAGCCACCTTGCGTGGCCCTGCTTGGCATAGGAAATCTGGAGTAACGCAAAGCAGCTCCAGTCCCTGCCTTACATTACTCCTCACTGGGAAGGTGTTCCATGGGTGGGGATTGCATTCCTATGGTTTTTGGCACATTCCCAGATTTACTAACACTAGTAAATCTGGGAATGTGGCAAAATGCTATAACATAATCGGGGTGGGGTTAGAAGGAGAAATATGTGTTTTTTCCTCTAAGTGTGCTGCATTCTGCAGCACACAAAGATAAAGAAAACAGCACATAGGAAAAGGAAAAAGCCTCAACTGATTATTTTTTGTCGGAAAGTGCCCCTTCCTGCACAAAAACAATCCAGCCTGCAACGTAGGCGCCCTTGCACCATGGCACAATGGTACCTGCATTTGCGCTCTGCAGCACCATATCTTCTGTGGCATCAAATGCTAGTAAAGCTACCCCACAGTGCTAATTAGATCCCTGTATGACCTCAATCATGAGTTGCACCGGTGACTTTACCTAAATACATGCATTACAGTGCAATTCTTAGTTAACTCCACACATATTTCCCAATTCTGTGGGGGGTTTGATGCATACATTTACCATAAGCTGTGGGCTATGTGTAGGACAGTGGATGAAGCAAGTAGGTGGTGGAAGCAGGGGATGGCGGGGAAAGATTTACCCAACAACTGGAAGCATTGTTAAAAGAGTGAGGAATGAGACTTGGCTGCTGCTGCAGCCAAAGTCACAATTGAGTTTTCTGTCCTTTTTTACCACCCAAAAAAATCTGATCAGGTTCTTTCACTCCCAGAAAAATCTAGTGTCGAAAAACGTAATAAGTAATGCCATTAGCATGCTTTAATTTCATTCTGCGTGATTTGTAATAGGGTTCTATGTATTTTCATGAAAACTAAATATCGGAAGAAATTTCAACTTGAGCTATCAATTTGTCAAAATTAAGTTGTCATCTCAAGATAAGTGTCATCACCATGGGCATGAACTTTTATGGGTATTTAAATAGAATATTAAAAAAATAAATGTCGTGGGACAAAATATTGTGTCAAAAATTTCAAGGAACAGAATATCCAAAGGTTATTTTCTATAGATAAGTAAAGTTTTACAATATATACCTTGATCATAAATATATCTTCATGGTATGTAGATGTGGTGTTAAGCATGGTAAATTTGTCTTTACCTATTTGCACTTACCATCTAGATATTTTGGTCCTCAATATTTTTGACATGATTTTCTGTCCAGACGATATTTGTGTTTTTGATATTCTGTCAGCGGTCCTTCAGTACTACTTTACAGACTAGTGCGCTCATTTGCAAGGAGCTTGCGCCGCTAATGTGTCAACATTTTTGACGCATAGCCAGTGCTGTCAGTACTCCATGTTTACACGGTGACGTACCTTGGAGGATGCGTCACTTTTTGGAGCCCTGCGTCAAAAGGAACCTGCGACAGACCCGCCTGTGTCACTTAAGTTTTTAAATATGCAAGGTAGACGATCAATAATAATTTCCACTGTAAAACTGACACATGCATATTTAAGAGATTTTACTATAGTGACACAGTGGTGGCTTGAGTGGCCCAGAGTTCCTATAGCATCAAAAATCCTGTGAAACCCACACGAAGGAAATGAAGCATTTACATTGTCACTAGAGAGATGCTTGGCAGGACAGTGTTGCAGCCACAACTACACCATGGAGGTGTTCATTTTGCAGCTGGGAGTCACAAGGAAGCAACCACCACCATCCTCCCACCCCAACCACCCACCTCACCCCCCTCACCACCACAAAGGCAACGCAGGAGAAGGGAGCCCGTTTATCACCAGCAGACTACTCTAATAGAACTCAGGGTGGATTAGGTTACCACCCATCACTGTCTGAGGAGGGAGTCCATTATAGAGCTGCTACACCCTATTGTGCCAAGGCTCCAGCCAACATCTGACAGGTCTACCAACATCCTTCATGAGTGAAGCTTATTGCGGTACTACACATGCCTGCAACGGGTTCCTACCAGATATCAGCTGCCAGAGTGGCTGGAATCTCCCAGCCATCTTTCTCCTCATCCCTTCCCTCGGTGCTGGATACCATCATCAGTCTTACACCCTGCCAACACCTCTTCCCCTACACCCACAAACTGCAGCTAGAGACAAAATAAGGGTTTTATGCCATCGCTGGGTTCCCACATGTGCTGGGTTTCTTGGACGGCACACATGTGCATCTGGTTCCCCCTGCTGCAACATCCCATCTCTAAAGAAAAGGAAACATATACACTCCATCAATGTGCAGGTCATTGTAGACCATTGGGGCCTGATCACTAACGTGCTGGCCAAGTACTCTAGGATTGCGCATGACGCATGCATATTCAGGCACTCCAGAATGGACACTATGGGAGTGGGAGTGGTGTTATGTTATGTTATGTTCCATGCAGGTACCCCGATATAGGCTCAGGTAGCATCATAACCTTTCACCTATATTCTCCACTACATAACGGTTCTTGGGACTGACCTTTTACCTAGTTACGGTACTGCTGACATGACGTGGAGTTTTCCCTGAAAACTAGCCTTATCCATTTTGCATTAGGATTCTTGTAAATTCAGCAGGACTACCATTGCCTGCATAATAACTATGTATAAGGGTCATTCCCTCCATCATGTACACACCATATCTTGCTGGGGTAAGGCAGAGGAGTAAAAGGACTTCCATGCTGACACACTGATTCGAGACGCCGAGGTTAATGCAAGCAGACACTCCAGCTCGCAGTGGTGTGACATGCCTCGCGGAGTGTCCATCTCGAAACCAAGACGGGGTCCCACAGTCTCTCACTTCAGTTAATTGTGGTTGACTTTATCCTAGAGGGATTCCTGGCTTTACACACCTACATGCATGCTAGGTACACTTAGGTACATCTAGTTAGGGTGGCATCGTAGGAGTACGCACTTTTACTGTCATGTATTGTATATACCTGCCTGTATTCATTGTTTTTGCACTATGGTAGGAATCTACCATCCTTTTACTCTGTTGCTGCTTATAATTATTTATAGCTGTTTCTGTCTAATGGTTGTTTCAGCACACCTTTTTTACACTAGAATGACGCTGGTTCAATAAATGCTTATTGAAAAACGTCCCCACCGTTTATTTTGTGTATCTCTCTGAGACAAAGTGAGCATGAGTGACTGAGCAAAAAGTAATACACTGTTTCCGCGATCCCTGATGGGACAGAATTGTCATGTTCTATAGTTGCCAAGAATTTTTCTCTCCTTGGTAAGAGGGGTTTCTAGTGACACTGTGAGCTAGCTGGTATACAAGCTAACATATGCGGTGGGGGTATCTGGAATCAGTCTGGACACCAATCCCACATCTATGTTGTCTAAACGTGCAGATCATATATAGGTTTATAGGAACTACACCACATGGCACCGCCAACGTTGGTTTGGTACTTATTTAACTGTCAAATCTGAGAAGTTCTGTTGGGCTGTTCTCAGAGACCCCTACTCACATTTCTCCAGAGACATCTGGAGTGGGAAAGGAACTATCCACCACAGCTGAGTAGGCAAATCCTATGTATTGCAAACACAAGGAGTAGGCATATCCTATGTATTGGCTGTAGGTTTATCAAGCTTGAAGGACAAACAGTTCATATTGTGCATAAAACCTTATTTCACTTACCTTGAAAATTTCTTCTTTCAAAAAGCAATGGCTGACAAAGACGATGCTGTGCGAGCACAACGTGCCACAGTTAGAGAAGAAGGAGAGGAAGATGGAATGAACATTTCAGAAAATGTTAAAACTGCCCTTACTCTAAAACTAGCAGACTTTGGAGTCACAGCTAGGGGTGGGACAGTAACATTCGTGATTGAGGCACATGAATCATATAGAACAGAGGTTTTCAATTCATGGGTTACATTGCAACAAGCAGATGCAGAATCAAATACATTTCATTCTTACACCAAGGATGAATCACCAGACAAATACCAACCGTATGAGGACATTGAAATTCGGCTCACCTACCAGGAGCACATAAACTGGTTTAAAGGCGCACTCTCACACACAAAAGAGAAAGTGAGACTCGGTCCGCTCGGAAGAGATGGAGCGACTTGGCCAGTTCTAGCGGCCTACACACCACATCCAAACATTGGCACAATGTCAGCAGCAGACTTACGTCCACTTCATAAAGAAATATTAAAACTTTACAGAAACCTGACACAGTTCGTGATGAGGACACTCACACTTCAGCCAGCAAGGGCACCACCAGCAGGACACATTCAGGGATCTTCAACTAAAAGAACACCACAAACGCGTAACTCAGTTATGGGTAAAATGCCCACTAGACATGAGCAAATGCCATTCTGGATAGCTAAAAAAATACCACAGTTAGAGGCAGTATTTACACACACCAGCCCCCAGGAAAAACACAGAATGCTAACAATCTGCTTGCCAATGGGGATAGCCCCCCAGATAGGATTGTACCTATTGGGGTACAGTGTTTGCTGCCATATATACCAGAACTCATGATATCCCTTCATTAGCAGTAATACCAGATGTATTAAGACAAATACAGAATGAGTATGGAGCAGAACCTGCTCTGAACTTGGGGATGAAATTATTAGGTAATTTTGCCCTAGTATCAGCCATTATAGTAGCAAACATAAAAGGGGAGGCAGCAGCAGTGACTATACCCCAACGCCTGAAGGACTTCACCCCTTTACAAAAGGAATATGAATTACCTAAAATTGTCGAAGACACCTATGCTGAATTAGGTAGATACAATTTTGGAGCTAAAGCAGTAACACCTCAACTCATGGGTGGTCCTGAAAGAGAGAACACTAAGCAAGCACCTGCTTCTTTGAAGAAGAAATGGGAAAACAAGATCACAATCCAGGGGTGGGTCTTCTCAAAAGGAGTACTCCGAATAACCCTGATAACATTAAAAAACCTGACAGGTATCAGGATACTGATACACGTTCCTCTCGTTCCTTTCAGGGTTCTTCAAAAAACTCTGAGAGGGAAGGACGGTCAGAACACAGACAAGAAGTGCGTACAAAGTCCAGAGACACGCAACGCACTCCAGACTATACTTCCAAAAAAGTAGAAAAGCAAAAACCAGAACCTGAATTTAAAAAAAAGAAAGTAGCAGGTCTCATGAGCAGAATTCTGAGGACTCAACTCTTGAACGGGGAATGGGCTCTGACGATACTAGACATCACAGCAGAAGTAACAATAGCTCGCCATTACCTGATGGAATTTCAGGTGACAGCGGAGTTGAATGAGCATATCACAGTGGAAACACCTGATACAAGGGTAAGTATCCCGCATAGTTTATATTAAATAACACTCTAAAGTGAGGGGGACAAATCCAGGAAAATCAAAGGTCTCTTTTGGGAGAACCTGACTCTTGGCTATGACATCCTTTTAGCTGAACGATATTGGCTGCCTGAAATTGTTATAGATTGCCTAAAGGAAGACAAGGTAATTTTACCAGCTTTTTCCGACCTCGTTCCAATATACTTAAAACATACATATGCGCAGGAGTGGGCGGTCGCACTTGCTCCAGCATTATATCACAACCATGTTAGGTGGGATGCTGAGTCACCTCACCATGAAATCACATTAACAACTACTCCAAATCCACAGAGACAGTACTCAATAAACCAAGAAGTGACAAAAAAAAGGTCAGGGAGATCTTAGGTCAACTTGAACACCAAGGTGTAATTGAAACTTGCACCTCCTCCATGAGTAATCCTTTGTTTCCCATAATGAAACGCGATAATTCATACCGTCTAGTTTAAGACTACATACATCTGAACACATGCACTAAAACATTTGCAGTACAGAATGCACACAGAGTGGCGCATCAATTAATAACATTGTGCGGAAAAAATACAAAACAACACTAGATATCTCAAATGGATGTTTTTTGCCAAAATATAGCACCTGAAAGCTTGTATTTGACAGTATTCTCAGCCCTAGGTTCCCAGCGTCAATTTTGTTGACTCCCCAAGGGTATATAAATAGCCCTGGGTTGTTCTCAGCTAGGGTAACAGAGTTACTTCAGAATTTGGATGAAGAGGCATTGTCCTATGTAGATGATATTTATCTGACGGATGATGATTTAAAGGATCACTTGGCCAGGGTGAGCAACATCATTTTGGGTTTGCCTCTGAGGGCTACAAATTCAACTTTAAAAAATCAAAAATAGCCCACCTCAATATCCTATTTTTGGGATATGAGCTTTCAAGTGAAGGAAAAAGCCTGACAGCTAACTTTTTGCAAAAATGTGCACTGCATTAACCTCCTAATTCGTTAAAAACTTACAATCCATATTGGGATTCCTACATTTTAGCAGAACTTACATTTTAGAATACGCAGAAAAAGTAAAACCTTTCTACGACTTAATAAGACCTGATTTTTCAGTTAGGCATGGGACACAGGAACACACAGATATCCTTTGTTCACTAAAAGCTGACATGAGATTGTTCAAAAACTTACACACACATGTAAACACCACTAAATCTGGTGATCTGTGTTATAGCGGGTTATTCTGGGTACATTTATTTAACCTTCAATGAAGGTGAAACAGTACCCATAGCATACACATCACATTTTTACACATACGCTGAAATGTGTTTTGCTTCAACAGAAAAAATTCTGACAGCAGTACAGACTGCAGTAGTGAGAGAAAGAGCAGTGGCTCTGGGGAAACTAATAATTGTCGTAACTCCAGTGTCAGCCTTAGAGGCTGTTACAAAGGCTAGCATTCCTAATGCTAACGCCTTTCCTCCAAGTTGGATACAATGGGCTAATTCTCTCCCAAATCAAAAAATGCCTCTAGATCAGTATGAATACATTATTAACACTGATGGATCTGCTCAGTCGGCTGTAGGAAGTAAACAGCAATACAGCATAGCATGTGACATTTTGAAGGGTCCTATGCAGGAAGGCAAGTTCCATCCTAGCAGTACAAAGACACAGTCTCTAGGAGACTGCATGGCTCAGCTGGCAGAATTAAAAGCCCTGTTACTGGCACTAATAAATATGGATCGAGAATTACCCATACTGATAGTGTGCGATTCTTTTTACTGTGTCCAGTCATACAATGAATACCTTCACTACTGGGGTCAAAATGGGTTAAAAGACTCTCAAGGTGGCACAATTAGCATAAGATGCTATGGGAACAGGTAGCTGAGTTGAAAAATTAACTACCAAGAGCTCACATGTTACACACGCTGAGTCATCAACATGATGTTTTCACGTTGAAGGGAATTCATTGGCCGATGAAGCCGCAAAGGGGGCAGTGCGAACTGCTGCCGTAGCTGCAATCACTTGTTCTAAAACGAGAATAGCCAGACAGATAATGATAGCTATCATTGCTTCACGCAGAAACAGCTCAGCCTTACCAAAAGGTTTCCCACTCAAGTACTCCTACGAGTTAGATACAAATAATATTCCATATGCTCAAATTCCAGGAGTGGGGGATAGAGTAATACCAAACATAGATCACAGAATATGCTTAATACTAGCTGCACATGAGGGTCTGGTTTCTGCACACGCAGGAGTTACAGCAACAGTTCCATTGTTGAAACAGCACTATTGGTGGCCAGGACCAACTAAACTAACGAATAATTTTGTCTTAAAGTTTGACATCTGTCACACTGTTCCACCGTGACAAGTCCAGCGCAGACACCATTACTAATATCAGACCACTTGCTTGTGTTTATTTTGACCACTGTGGACCACTACAATCAGATGGGGCTTATAGGTATATCTTGGTGGCAGTGGATTCATGCTCTAGATTCCTATGGGTATGGCCTCAGTGCTTGGCTGATGCTCGAACTGTTATAAAAGATTTACAAGTCTTTATAGGGACATAAGCAGTTGGCACATTACTCTCCGGCCGCGGCCCCGCGTTTAGCTCTAGGGCTTACAAGGAAGTCATGCGAAGTTTGGTTGTTGCACTGCAGTACTCCTCTCCGTACCATCCCAAGGGAAATTCGATTGTGGAGAAGAAGAAACAAGACTTAAAGCAGTCTTTAACAGCAAGAGTATTAGGTTCAGGTGGTAGTGGGGTCAATCACTTATATTGTTATACTCCATATAGATACCCTATAAAGGCACAGGTAACATTGCAACTTTTCACCTATATTCTTCCCTACATTACATACATAACGGCTCTTAGGGACTGACCTTTTAACTAGTTACGACACGGCATTAAGAACACGGGTTTTTCCCTAGTTTGAATCTCATACATTATGCATGAGGCTTCTTGGAAGCACAGAAGGAGTAACAGCAGGAATAACAACTCCTGTATGATATCTCTATATAAAGTTCAGGCCCGACATCATACTTTAGGCCGACAAGGTAACACAGCAAGGTAGGACCCCTGGGGAGACCTACGAGTACATATACATCACATCTTGCTTAGAAGGACAGAGGAGATCAAGACTTCCCGGCTGCCACACTGACCAGAGACGCTGAGGTTCCTGCATGCAGACGCTCCAGCTCGCAGTGATCTAACATCCCTCGCAGGGTGTCCAACTCGAGACCAGGACGAGGTCCCATATTCTCTCATTCTCAGGTAATGGGGTTGACTAGATCCTAGAGGGATTCTTGGCATAACACCTATACAGATGCTAGGTACATTTAGGTACATCTAGTTAGGGAGGCATCACAGGAGTATGCTCTTTTTATCATGTGTTTTATATACTTGTATGTATTCATGATTATTAGAAGATGCTAGAACTTCACCATCCTTTTAGTTTCGTAGTACTTCGAATCATATATCTCTGCTACTGTATAATGGTTGTTGCAGCTCATCTATTCTACACTAGAATAACAACTGTTCAATAAATTATTATTGAAAATGCAGAGCCTGTTTATTCTGTGTATCTCTCTGAGACAAACTAAGTGAGCACGAGTGACTGAGTGAAAAGTAGTACATTGTTTCCACGATCCTGAGGGATCAGGGTTGTCATGTTCTGAGGTTGCTAAAATCTATTCTCTCCTTGGTAAGAGGAGATTTTAGTGGCACTGTGATCTAGCTGATACAGACAGGCTAAAATACCCGGTGGGGGTGCACGGAATCAGTCTGCTACCAGTCCCACAGTTTATGTTATCCAAACATAGAGATCCTGTATAGGTCATATAGGAACTACACGACAATATGAGGTCCAAAGAGCCCATAACAACATGCCAAGAAGTTCCCTAGGAGTTATCACTCCTTACGAAGTCCTATTTGGGACGAGAATGTGGGTACCTGATCTCGATTTTGAAAGCACAGTGGCGGATGAAAAACCATTTGACATCAATACACTCTTGGCTATTTTACAGGATCGCAATCAATTCCAGGCACTATAAGGCAACGTGCAAGTAAAACGCACCACCACTGGGGAAGTCAAATCAGTCACGCGAGACCTGCCTGAATCCCAATAGTCGGGGATCTGGTCAGAGAAAAGATTATGGACAAGAAAGAATTTGGGCCATCATACAGAAAGCTAGTCTCTGTCTTGGCTGTCAAAGGAACAAGAAAAGTACTTCTTTCGCCTCTTGCCGGCAAAAAAGAAAAGAGATTTGTCTCCATTGATCTGATCAAACCACACTATGTGGCCGATATGGAATAGTAGGCCTCATGGGCTCCTGGGTAGCCGACGCTTTCTTCTCGCTACAATACAGGAAGTTCAGACAGAAAGACTCATAACATTTGAAGAGTCACCAATACAAAATGATGGAATTTCCAACAATGAAATAGAACTCGTTCCTCTTGAACCAGAACTTCAAAACACAAAGACAAATATCAATTTGGCCGATCACTGATGTCTACATAAATATGCCTCTACAAGAGACGTCTGCCAGATCAACAAAACCTGCTGAGCTATCAAAGATAGATCGAACAGCATCTGGCTACTTCATTGACTTTGATACATTCTTGCGGGATCCCAGTGAACCTGAAACAACACCAGCACAATTTTCCCATAAGCAATAACTTCATGAATTCAACATTGTTCTGAAAAAGACTTATTTAGTATCACCTTGGCTCCAGTTCTTGATCATAACTGGAATATTATGTTTTCTGTTCTGGATTGGCCTAGTGACTGTCTTATGCTTACTCATGAATGGAAACCTTCTCCCAGAACGTTCTGCAGTATCAAATGTGACATTGGTCCTGAAACCTCATACATCTTCACATCGTGTACAAAGAGGCCTGTCCTTTGTGAACATTACAGCTGTTCCAATTCCTGATGGCATAGTTTGGGACAAGGTTTATTATGATGTCTTTGGTTCCACAGAACTTTTAAAAACTACCTCATGTATTTAAAATGTCTCTAAATGATATTATTATCTCCAGTCAATTTTCTGATGATTGAGATTTTGAAACTGTAAATAATATGTTGTCTGATTTAGAACAATCTACTGCATTTGCAAGCATTGAAATGTTAGAAGACAAAGCAGACTATAACACTATGTACTGCTATATCATGATGGTCAACACTTTTTATACAAATCCAGAATCCCACAATTTTCTTTTACATACCACCAAGGGGAATATTGCCCAACACGACCAAAAGGTTTTCCAAAATGGTTTGCACAGATTTTCTCTTATTTTTCAGAGTTTAACATTTCTGACCCAACCTCATATTACTATAAGGTTGGACCTACACCTGCACAGAAAAATATGCTAACTAACACCAAACAGATTCACTCTGCATCCTTTATTTCCCAACTGTCTGAACCTGGTTTCGACTTATGGAAGGACACTATAGACATAAAATCAGTCTGGGGTTCAAAGGAATGGCAAGTTCAGGGAACAGAAGCCCTATTTAGAGTGTGCCTCATTCCACAGCAGATAATATTTCTGAACGGCACTGTGCAACAGACTTCCTGTCTTGGAATAGCCAAGAACAAGGATTTTAACACATTTCGGATTCCAACACCATCACACTTTGAGGGGTGGCAACATTTTACATCACGTGGAGGGGATACAATAGATGACATCATACATTACAATACTTCAGACCCCAATTGGACAGGATGGTTAGTTTGGCCCACAGACACAAACAGCGTCAATCAAGATTAAAGCGTACAATGGTGGGTTTAGCGTCCATAGGCCGGACCAATGCTATGTTCAAAGAGAACATCAGGGGTGGTGACATCATACAGTGTTGGGAAGTTGTGCCTCGATTAGCTAAAAACCTCAACACTGTCTCTGGTAAAACAGCACTTATCCTTAATCACAGATGAGGTGGATCTAAGGGATTTTTTATTAGTTTCCCAAAAGCCATGTCAGAAACTTTTCTTATACGCTGTCTATAATGAAATCTGGAAAATCTCTCAACAAGAAGCTGCAGAGAGACTTCGTGAAATAGATAGAATTAACCTAGAAAAAGCAATAGCTGTCGTCGATAATGGTATGACTACATTAACAGCCAGGATTTATTCACTGGGAAACATTGTATCTTCTGCTATAGATATACAAGAACAGGACTTGTCCATACTACAACACGGACAATCTCAATTACGTTCTATTTTGTTATTAGGCTGGATGCTACAATCATTGCGCGCTGGTTATATGCCTTGGCGATTTATCAACAGTACATCTTTGTTCTCTGTATACAACCTAACTAAGAAGCAGATAACAATGGCACAAAGGGGAGCAAAATATACAATGCTGCGCATTGAAAAACTGGACCAGTTACCTTTCACTGTGGCAGAATCACCATCCACAGAATGGTTAATCCATGGCATATAACATTACTGGTCACAACTTTCCAGTTTCAGTATTGCCTAGAACAACAACCACTGTAATTGTCACTGTAATTCCAGGGTTACTTACTGTATGCAAGTATTGTTTCCACCGGCACCCATGCAGTCAGGGAGGCGCTCTTATGGCCTTCTTAGAATGTTTCCTTTATACGGTTTGATACTCTGAGCCGAATGAAAGCCATACTTTTACAGAAAACCGTGCCCTTAACCTCCGTCTGAGAAACTTATCATCTCCAGGTCGCACGGTCCTCAGCTGAGATACAGGCACAGGTACGAACAAACTGCCCTTTCCATTTCACAGAAATGGTACAACGTATCTTCAACATGTCTGATACAACGGGTATAGTACACCTATTTAAGACCATACGTTCCAGACTGTTAAGCACCTTTCAGACAATCATCGTAGTCATTCCCAACTTCATACACTCCATGTTTGGAAGTATTTTTGGAGGGCTACCGCTGATTCTGTTCCTAATAGCAGGTATCCTGATTGTAATTTTTCTGCTACGCAATGGATGTCCCAGTCACCAAAGAGATAGAAAAAACACTCTTGGAGCGCGGCTACCGTGATCGCATGGTACTCCATCTGGGCACGCCGCGCCTTCGAGAACTAAACGAGCCTTGGTTCCTAACATTTAGACCAGCCTGGATCGACTGTGTTCTGCCTGTCCTCCGATGCCTGTTCTGCGGACAAGAATGCGTGTTGGATCCCTATCTAACACTCCCATTGGTTGCACCTCTGGACGTTGATGCTCTACTAGACCAGATAACGGCCCATGTTCTGCTGTTTCCTCAGCGTATTCAAATGTTGATGTCTGCATACTTAGAGCCTCCACAGGATGCTTCAGGTCCTGTGGGAACGGATACCGGCTCCTCAACAAGTACTCAGGCCTTGGATGTCACACCGGCTCCCCCAGCATCAGCTGTGGATAGTGCAGAAGATCATCTGTGCTCGATTGACCTGTTCTGTGTGGTGTTGCAGGGATCTTCGTCTGCGATGGCAAGCAACAATGATGTTGCATCTCCCAGCCAGAACACATAAACATTTGGCTCATTTGTGCTGGGAACAATTCGACCTTTAGCGAAAGCAACCTAAATTTGAACATTTTAACCAATAGACACTTTTTGCTGAACTGCATGGCTTTCAGATACTCATAGTTGGATGAACTATATTTACAAAAAAAAATCAGCAAAAGTTCTACTGCTTAAGACACGATTTTAGCATTTTAAAAATATTTTTAAACAAGACTTATTAGTTGTTTGCGTACAAATGACTACAAGGCCTATAAACACATTGGAATCTAAGTATGTCATCCCATCGGATGAGGAGCGGGTGTTATGTACCTATATTCTCCCCTACCATTACACTACATAACGGTTCTTGGGACTGACCTTTTACCTTGTTTCAGTACTTCTTACAGGACGTGGGGTTTTCCCTGAAAACTAGCCTCATCCATTATGCATGAGGATTCTTGGAAACTCAGCAGGACTATCATCTCCTGCATAATAACTATGTATAAGGGTCATTCCTTCTGTCATCCTAAGTCCGACATGACACAGCAAGGTAGAAGCCCTGAGGGTAACACTTTGGGAATATAAACACCATATCTTGCTGGGGTAAGGCAGAGGAGAAAAAGTACTTCCATGCTGACACACTGATGCGAGACGCTGAGGTTCCTGCATGCAGACACTCCGCCTCGCAGTGGTCTGACATCCCTCTTGGGGTGTCCATCTCAAGACCAAGACGGGGTCCCACAGTCTCTCACTTCAGGTAATGGGATTGACTTTATCCTAGAGGGATTCTTGGCTCTATACACCTACATATATGCTAGGTACACTTAGGTACATCTAGTTAGGGTGGCATCGTAGGAGTACACACTTTTACTGTCATGTATTTTATATACCTGCCTGTATTCATTGTTTTAGCACTGTGGTAGGAATCTACCATCCTTTTACTCTGTTGGTGCTTATAATCATTTATATCTGTTTCTGTCTAATGGTTGTTCAACTCACCTATTTTACACTAGAATGATGCTGGTTCAATAAATGCTTTTGAAAAACATCCCCACCATTTATTCTGTGTATCTCTCTGAGACACAGTGAGCATGAGTGACTGAGCAAAAAGTAATACACTGTTTCCACGATCCTTGATGGGACAGAGTTGTCATGTTCGATAGCTGCCAATAACTATTCTCTCCTTGGTAAGAGGGGTTTCTAGTGGCACTAGCTGGTATACAGGCTAACATACTAGGTGGGGGTGTCTGGAATCAGTCCGGACACCAATCCCACAGCCTATGTTGTCTAAACGTGCACATTCTATATAGGTTAATAGGCACTACCCGACAGTGGCCTACTTCTAGGTAAGAAAAACTCAAATAAATAACACACCCACTAACAGTTATAAATGGATGACATAATACCCATCACTGTCTCTGTTGATGCAGATAGAATCATAGGTTAGAGGGGTGTGGCTCATATATGTGCCATGCATCATGGTACATGTGTCATGTAAACCCACAAGTTACCAGTGTCAAGACACACAAAACCACTATGGTTGCCGTTTAATGGTGGAAGGGTGCATAGCAATGCATTGCTGAGCCAAATGCTCTCTAGCATCACTGTGTGCAAGGGAGGGGTTCCCTGGAGATTGGGGGTACCTACATGACACTCCCTTGGTTCATTAGACCTGTCATGTATCCCACCACCGACATCTGTGGTTTACCATGGACATATGCATGTGGCAGTGTAAGGCATGTCTTATATGTTATTACCTACCTAGGAAGGATCAACTACCTAAATATTTGATCCACAATCATCCACTTCATGCATGTACTGGGTGCACATAACATATACTGGTCAGGAGCATCTCCAAATAAACATCACATAAAACTTTAGGATCAACATGACAGTCAGGATGTAGAAGTGTACAATGTATCAGCTGTGTCCTCAGTGTTACAAACTTAAAACAGAACAGCTAACGTCCCCAGACCCCGGATTACAACTATTTTAGTTTACACTCTGGAGCACCAACAAACCGAATCTTGTTTTGTTAATTAATACTTATGTTCATCCAAACGGTAAGACAAAAAGGCCTCATTTCTACACTCATTACATCAATTTCAAATACAAGACTCACCCATCCAACCTCGGACATAGTACTAACAGGAGACTTCAACTCTAATTTATTCTACTCCCCCGATAAGGACATAATATTGTCAGCAGACAGTACATACTGGAACGCCAGCAACATCAACTAACAACAGCTCGCACAGACCGCTCAGGCCAATCCTTAGTAACAGCATTAGAGTTTCTAGGAATAAGAGTGATAAACAGTAGAACGACTGCAGACACCCCTCTAAAATGTACCTGTCATGGAGCTCAGACACGATCTCTACTAGAGTTTACAGTAATGACTCTACCACTAATGCCATTCCTATCACAACAAAAGCCTGGATAAACTTCACAACAAAGTTGTCATCATTTGTGACAGGTGTTCACAATCAAACCCAAAGGACAAGAAAAGCCTAAAAAGCATTCTCTCATACATTGCTATACTTGAAATAAGAACAAAGGAAAGAGGTACGAAAAATAAGATCAACCAACAATGACAAAACTGCATAGGAAAAAGTACGTCTTCTGAGAAAAGAGTGCAAAAATATGCTAGGGGAAGAAAAAAGAAAAAGATAATACACATTCTGGACCAAACTACTGTTCAGCGCTAGGCAAACCAACTCATGCACCTTCTGGGAAACAATAAATAAGCTGAATAGTCCCACAATCATTTTGACATCAAACGTTCAGTAACAAGACTGAGCTGATTTTCTTACCAGCAGGTTCATGGGTGAACCAACTCCAAAACTACTGTCAACCCTGCAAAAATACAGCACCAATCACGAGACCATAAAACGAAAATGGAAACAATAATAAAACTATGAAATAAGCATACTTCTCCCGGGAAATAAAACATATTTACAGAGAAGCTCAGCAAAAGAATTAACCAATTTAATATGCAAGGGCAAAAGCAAAGGAGCACTGGGCCCTAGCGGCATTCCCCAGGCCTTCTTTAAATGTGACCGGGCTTTCTGGAGCCACCACATATCCACACTATACAAAGAGGTAGAGCTAATAAGTCACATGCCACCTAGCTGGCAAGACTCAATTATTACATCAATCTATATAGGCGGAGAAAGATCAAACCGAACAAATTATAGACAAATAGCACTACTGGATGTCGAAGCAAAGTGGTGAGGGTAATGGGTGTTGTTTTGGCTGTCCACCCTGCAACACCCATAGTAAAACACGCTGCCCTATACTCGCAAGGGTGAAGCCAGTAGGAGGCCAGTAAGCAATGTATGCAAGGAAAACCATGACCCATTACATGGAAAAATAGAGAAAATCCTTTTTTCCCAATGCGTTTGCTGTTTACATGTGTACTGCATTGTGCAGCACACATAGAAACAGCAACTTGTCAATCATTGCTAATGTGCCTGAAGGGGTCCCTCCTTGCACATAAACATTCTTGCCCTGAACCCAGACACACTTGCACTACCCTGCTAAGGTGCCTGTCTTTGTGCCACGCTGACAATTCAAGTGCCAGTGCATGATGAACCACATGCCTGCACCACAAACTTGTAAACATGGTCTCACTCTGTCACTTCATTGTATCTATACCTCCCTGATGCAAGAAATACGTATGTAGTCCAACAATGTACAAGTGTCTCAACCCTAACCAATAGCCATATTTCCTCCAGCTTGCAACGTCTCACCATTGTAAATGCACATAAGTGCAAGGGTCAATGGGTGAAAGGAATAAGGGGCGGTAAAACAGAAGCAGTACCATACCTGCATATCAACATGCGTCATTTGTCAATGTGAATTTGCAACCTTAAAACTGATCTACACTGTTTGGCTCATGGAAAATCAAGCATATCTACCTGTCATATCATGGGGCACTTCACATCAACCCTGATCTCAACTGCATGATTGTCCTACTCATGCCACAATAAAAATCTTGTGGCATTGCCAACAGCAAGGTGTGGTGCCATGCAATCCATACCTCCAAAACTAGACAATTTGAAAAGGTTTGAAGTGGAATGAGTAGGGGGTGACTCAACCACAATGCAGTGTACAGACACATGTATCAGAGCTAATCTGCATTGACAACAATGTGGTACAACCTGCAACACTGTCACTACTGAACAGAGGACACAACTGGTACAGCATGTGTGTAGAAATTAGCCACCCACATGTTGGCATAATTGAAAACAGTAAAAAAATACAACTCTAGTGTCACATCAGTGATGTTGTATAATGATTCACTATCCAGCATGTAATAGGTGTCTCCTGTTGAAAAATGTGGATTGGACACTGTCATGCAGTCTGCTTGTAAACTGCTTAAATGCATGATCATACTTGAGATAACCATGCAACAGCATCTCACCTTTACATTGCACAGAGAGAAACATCAGCTCCTGTACAGCAGCCTAGTCTACTCTTCAATGCTGAAGATGAAGACATCTTAACCATCAAACAGGGCATCCTCCAAGAGACTCCATTGGCAACCCATCTCTGGAAGCAGGGACATCCAACAGCGTTGTTGAAGCTTACCCCCTGCATAAAACACCCAGCAGCAAGCACCTACCACCACAGCTGTCTCCCAGGACCTTGAGGACCCACTTCTAACATTTCAATGCCATGCGGTAGAGGTCCAGCAGGAGATGTCTGGTCAGGTGCGGGTGGGGTTTGATAGCCTTGCGGCCAAACTAGATGGGGTCCGTGGGTGTCTCAGTCCCATTAGGGACCACCTAGAGTCCATTACAGGCACCCACAGTCCGTTCCATGCTCTCCAGCATTCCATGGCTGACTTCGCTGGAGAACTGACTCAGAGTGGCTCCAGCGATGTCACTAAGGAGATGCGTCAGATGAAAATGATCATGGATAACATGGAGCAGATGCAGGCTTCCCACTTGGCAGCCATGGCTGCATACCACAGAGACTTTGCTGGATTCTTGCAAGCCCTGCAGCTTATCATCACTGCAGTGCTGCCTCAACATTTGGCACAGATGAATGCTGCTGCACCTTCAATATCCACATCTCGTCCCCCTGGTGTGTCACAGCCTCACAGTGCTCCAGACAATCCTCCATCACACACACGGGAGGCACATGACACATTAGAGGAGGAAGATGTGGATGAACCAAGAATCTTGTGAAGAAGTAAGCGGAGAATGGACTGTTTCTGCTTGGAACTCTGCCTACCATCATGCCTCGGAACATCAGCTTCCACTGTCTCCTAAATGACTCTGCTACACTCGCCTTGGACTTTAATATGGATTGCCAAATTTTGCATTGCTCCCAATGACACTACAATCAGCCGGCTGACTGAACTGTGCCTCAATCTCAACATGTCTCTGGACATTTCCCCCTCCCAAGGACTCTCTCTGGCTCCCCACTGGGCATTCACACAATGAGGTGTTATTGCAAAAAGAACTGGGTTAGTCTGCTACCTCAGTTACTGCAATGTAAATAAAAATAATTGAGTCATAAAGATGTGTGTTGCCTGTGACCATTCATGTTTAAATGTGCCAACAATGCAAGTTCAGGTTAGCCATTACTACTAATCAAGGAACATTTGGCATCGGTGTCCATGATAGGCATTTTGAGGGCCTGACACGTGTGACTCAACCAGTGCTCAGATCTGTAAGACAACACTGTCTCAACAACACAAAAATACTCCATGTCCATGATGTTGATCGTGACTTAGAACAATACTTACATCAGTGTAAAGCCACATGAAGTGTCTAAAAAAACATTAAAAATATATACTTAGAAGAACTACCCATAGTCAATGTTGAGGACAATGTTTAAATAGATGTGTGTCATGGCGTGACACATGTAAAGACAGTTCCCTCAAAATGTCACATATTTGAAATAATTCCATCTAGCAGAAAGAAGAGGAATGGTGTAGGAAAGCATAGCCTTAAAAATTGTTACTGGTTCAAATCCATGCTCAGGTTTGCTGTAACGCACATCACAACTAACCTCGTCCAACACTTGCCAATTTGTTCACAGGGTTACCCACATTGTACAAGGCAGTCTAGAAACCTGTAAAGAGGCATTAGGATGACTTTTTAAATGATGCAAAGCATACATCCCCTGCACTCCCACATGGAAATGAAGCTGTTGTGGGGACCGGTCTAATCATAGATGTCCAAAAGTATCCTGACACCCTACCCACAGCATTCAACCAATTGTGTGCAGAGCACAATGCTCACAGTGCATCCTGTGTAAATCTGTCCTTGCCAAATAGTCACAAATGGATACATATTTTTCATACCACTCAAAAAATCTTTTCATAACTGAACTTTGTTACCCTAAACTTCAATCAGTTTGGTTAAAACACATTTCAAATGAGGATTGATGGTAGCCTGTCCCTTGAAGATGTTGTAATTATATTTGTAGATATTCAAATTGATTGTGTGGGGATGCATCTGTCTTAATCCACTACCAATTCAACAGGATATGTCCACACAGCAAAAAAGAATGGGAGCACAAAGCATCAACCATTGGCAAATTATTCTTACAAAAAACAATCTTTAAAAACTAAACTAATGATACTGACTTATCCTAAACTACCCTAACCTAACTTGTAATAATATTAAACCACACAAAACTAACTAGCTTACCTAAGACTATACACATAACAACATATATTAAACATAAACCCACCTCCCCCCTTAAGGCACATCCAGGGATGGCACAAAGACTCCTTAATCTATATATCAACTAACTAAACATATATACTAAACAAATATATATTTTTTGTATTTTCTAAAAAACACATCAAACCCCCACCCAAAGGAAAAGGAAACTTAACCAAAAGCACTAAAAAGAGACTATTGAAAGAGTAAAATGCTAACTACACCTAACACTATACTAGCCCCACACTAAAACAACACTTGACACTAACTAACTACTTATTCTATGTAAATGATGGTAAATAGGTGAGGGGAAAACGTTGGACTGTACATGGTGGGAAACTAAACATCTATTGACCATCAATAGGGGAGCCCCAGGGCCCCCTTAATGTCCATGAGGTGGCCCTTAATGTCATCATTGTCCCGTTCAAGTCGGGCCACCCGAACATTCAAATTTTACATAAGCCTTCTCTTCCTCTTTGTGAGGACAGACCTCTCTGTGTCCTGCAGCTCATGAGGATGTCCCCGGTTGTGCACTCAGTGAGAGGGCTAGACTTTGTGTCGAAGAGGTGGGTGCCGCATTTGGAGCAGCTCCTGATGGCCCTGGGGCAGCTGAACTTTTCTTTTGTGTGCCACAATTTAACCCTGCTGGGCCAGGTATTGGCTGGGGCTGGCTCTGGTGTGTTGTGGATGTAGGCAGGGTAGCGTGTTGTATTCCAGCTTTCTTAGTACTATCTGTGACGGGCTTCTACCTGCCAGAATGCCTTTCCTCGTGGTACTTCTTTGCCATTGCCTTGAATCCCTTAGCTACACACCTGATGTGAAGGTAACGTTCTTTCCACTGGCGGAACTGATGCTGCTCCTCCGGTGACATGTTCTCTGAAAAGAAAATACATGTCCACCAGATTAGATCATGTACACATGTACTTGCCAATCTGTGGAACTATGCATATAATTGACCTGCATGCAAGGAAAGAGGGCATATGTTGCATGAAGCATTGTGTGCCAGTCAGTGCTTAATTTGTGCGGGTGCTTTCCGGTGCTTAGCACCTACACTCTAGTCTCCACTCTACAAGCAATATGAGTAAAAATTGGCTGCACGCTGCTCACTAACCTCAGAGTAGGATATATAACGTGACTGCGTGCTGGTAAAATATATCAATTACGCCTTTTTACAAGCCACACAATTACTGCCAGAAAGTGAAACTGCCTGGGTCCCTGCCTCAGCGTAGGTCACCTAATATCATACAAAGCAAAATGGTCTAAAGGAATTAATACTCAGAGAAAATTTTTGAGTAGAGCACGTTTAATTACTCTCTCTTAGGTAATTACTCTAAAAAGATTCTATCAAAATATTTTTCAAACTACATAGAAAATGACATCTGCTCATGAAGAAGAACATGTATACACAAAGAAAATGTACATACACAATGACATGACATAAATCAAAACATACAGTAAGACATCAATACTAACCCTAAAACCAACTGTTTTCTAATAGTGTCCTCCTTACAATTTCTGAAAGGGCCACTAGGAGGTAGTCTAGATAATACACTGAGGTCTCTTAACTAGTATAGACCATCCTAGTGTACCATTAAACAAAATCAACACAATATTATATTTCCGCGACTCCTCCTTTTGAAGTGTCTACGCAATCGCGTTTCGGCCTTACTCCTTCTTCGGCCTCCTCAGGACAGGGTTAACACATAACTGCTGACATATTCAAATAAAGAAATCCCACCGCCACAATTTGAAAATAAGGCGGTAATTCGAATTACCAGGGTCCTAGGTAGTCTGTAGTACCTCCCTAACTCAAATGACGGCTCACTGCCAGCCCACAGCGCAAAGGGTCGCTATCAGTATTCGTTTCCTTCGCTGGAAGTGAACGTCACAATCACTTGGTAAAGCACGGGTTTGTTCACAATTCCAAACTCCGATGTCCGCCCACCATCCGGAAGCGTAGGTCACCGTCACACCCCATTTTACAATTGTTCATGCGCTACCAATGAACAGTTGCAAAATATATTAATAGCCCGCCCGTCCCTATGTGGCGAATCTTCAAGTGTGTGCCCAGATTCTGACCAATAAGCATTGTTTTCACCCGTGGCCCGCCCAGCATACTGGGCAGCTGCAGAGCTAATCATCAGCCGACGACAGAAGCAAGAAGCGTGTTGCGCAGCAGGCCTCCATCACAGATTAATTAAGGCTGTCATGGTAAGTAATTACTTTCACTTTGTAACATGGTTCTAATAATCATGACAGTGTGCACCAGTGTTCATTGTTATATTTATTTCTCAAAGCATTGACATGGCTCAATATGCTAAATAACTTTTTATAGTGTGGGGCCCATGACTGCCGCACTTCCTCCACTGCTGCTGGCTTTTCACTTTTGCTGTAAAATATATCTTTTGTAAAGTTAAAAGCAAGCAGCAGCGGAGGAAGAGCTGCAGCCATGGACCCCACACTATAAAAAGTTATTTAGCATAATGAGCCTTGTCAATACTTTGTAGACAAATATAACACTGGACACTGGTAAACGGCTGTTGGCAGAACAACAAGACTAACTGAACGTGCCACTCGAGGCAAAATTCCCATTCAGATAGTCTTGTTTGTCTGCCACAGCTGTGTACAAGTGTTGCGTGGTATATTTGTAAATTCACCCCAAGACTGTTTCCTTCCTAACTAACTAGAGGGAGTGGGACACATTTTCTCTGCTTGCATTTCAGCCAGCCTTTGGCAGCCTACCGGTGCCAACGTTAAATTCAATTGATTTTAAACATTTGTGTAGGGTGATGATGTATTTCTGGGCGGGAGACCCCATTGTAGTCTAAGAAAGATATTTTGCCTGCTCGGAGAGTGAAGATGAGAATACAGAATGGTGCTTTCTGAAGAGACTGCTAAAAGAGAGTGCGTGAAATGCCTGCCTTTGAAAGGCAGAGAGATGAAGGGCCCAGTATTAAGGGCAAACAAAAGTGAGCTCCACATCATGGGCCAACATTTGGGGACAGAAAAAAAGGAACATTTCGAACAAAAAGTGAGCCAATCTAATTTTGCCATTAACTTGCACTCAACTGGATGAAATAAAGCTGCTTTCTTCATTATAAAAATTGCACTCCTGCCTAAATAGGAATCTCTGATCCATAATATTCAAGCCCTTCATTTTGACATCTTCAGTGCAGCGATTTTTCCTCCTCTTTTCACTGTACTTTGCCATCGCAGACTCCCCTTTAAGGGTCGGACTGGCTTATAGGGCAATCAGATCATGCCCGATAGGCTGTTGTGTGTGGGCCATTGTTTGGGCTCTTTGTGGGCCTGTTTTATAGTCTGGTTATTTTCGGGCCCAGTCCAATCCTGCCCCCTTTGCCTGCACAGATGCACCCAACAAAGGGGCCGATTCCGATTTCGGCCGGAAGGGCTCCGAACGATGGTCGGAGCCCTTCCGACCGAATTGGAACGTGTCGGACGGATTCCTTCCCGACAGAGCCATTCCGATGGGCTCGGTTGGAAAGGAATCCGACTCGGATTTCCAGATGGCTGATGACAGGCTCGGAGAGCCCGTCCGCCTTCTGGAAATCCCTCAGTACTCCCCCGGTCGCTTCTTTACGACCGAGGGAGTACGGTGGCAGTTTTTCACTGCTTTTTCGTGCTGTCTTTCCGTCACGAAAAGGCAGTCGGAAACTGTCTTTGGGGGCCCCCAGTAGGGCCCCCATGGGTGCGAGGCTGCTGAACGGCAGCCTGGGGCGCACCTATGGTGCCCCTGTGTGGATCCCTGCACCCGGTGGCCGGCACCTTGGGTGCCTGCCACAGGGTGCAGGTATGAACTGCATCCCTGCTTTTCACAATGCAAGCTTGCATTCCGCTCGGAATGCATGCTTGCATTGTGAAGTATACGAGTGCGAACGAACCCTGTTCAGTCGCATCGTACTTGCAGGGCCGTAACCGACGACAGCAGGTCGGTCGGTTAGGCTCCTGACTGATGTCGGATGGACCTGAGTCGGTCGACATTGGAATCGGCCCCAAAATGTTAGTATTTAAAAAGCAGTTATAAAATTAAACAGCAAGTATTACCTCTAGTAAGTTAATCTACTATTGAACAAGTCAATGTAAGCAAAAAACAACTCGTTTAAGCTGTCAGCACAGATTGTGCATCTCACTGGCCCCTCCATAGGGAGTCTGATGGTCTTCGTGATTGAGTCACAGGTGGGCAAGGTATGCAAACGTCACACTCAAAACTGAGCATGTTATACTTAGCTCAGTTCACCAAGTATGATGACTTTACCAACTGTGCCATACTTCGTTTGAGGAAGTTTTCCATGTAGAAAAAGGTTTTGTGAGAGAATTTTCAAGTTAAAGTTGGGATTTTGTAGGTCTAAATTAAGAGGATGTTTTCATCACTAGTTGCTTTAAAAAAACGTTTTATATGTTGGGCAAGGATCTAAAATGTTCAAAGTTTAAAAAACAATGTAACATAGTTATGGAGGCGGGGTGAGCTTCAGAATTTCACACAATCATACTGGGATATCATGTTAATTATTACATGAGAAGCAGGCATGAGGAGGGCTTAAGGGCCGGTGAAAAAGTAGAGGAATGCAGACTGTGAGGGGTATCAATGCCCGACTGGCGAGTTGCAGGTAGGACTTGAAATGTGTAGCCTGTTCTGATGACTCTCACTAGTTCAGTCTGCAAATATGGGACAGCCCGGTTCCTGCTGCAGAGGGCAATACTCTCCGCTGGTGTTAACCATCTTCATACAGACTGTGATACCTTCTGAAGTGTTTTGCTTTTGATATGGATGGTGGAGTGTGGCGCTCTTGATATGGATAGTGGTACCCTGCTCCTAGTCTGCAGGAATCTCTTACTGAGTGGGACTCCTCTGTAGACCTTAAGGTGCAGACACTGACTGTGATACTCTCCTGTCTGTGGAATCTGCTCCTGACGTTAATACACTCTTCGTCCACAGGCCTTTCATATAGACTGTGTGTGATGATACCCTCATACTCTGCAGGGACTCTGATAGGGACTGTGATCGCATCCCAGTCTGCTGTGCTTCAGTTCCACGACTATCCTCATGTGAGGGGCTTAGATATGGACTCCCTGACTCTTCTATTGTGAGGCGCACCCACCATAGCATGGAGGATGTCCGATAGTAGCCAAATGCTGTCCTTCACAGCACAGCGACACCCCTAAATCAATGATCTCTAAATAGTGTAAAATTCCTTTGGGTCTGTTGAACATATTTAACACATTAGTACCTTTAGCTTGCAAGCATATGCTGGCTGCCTTCAGAATATTTCATTTTGTGCTTTTTCTTAAAATCGATTAAATTGAAGGGGTGTGCATTTTGCTGTGGAAATGACAACTATATTTAAACCATTTCTATAATCCTTATCTTGGCATGTATAGATTGCTCTGACAAATGATCATTTTCTACAGCATGTAAAATACAAAGTAGTCAGCAGGGGAGCTTGCAGTTAAAATGTAAAACAACCCTTTAAGTTTAAAGTTTGCTCAAGGTTGCCTCTTCCCTTCACAAAATGTGCATGTCACATTCACTTGAGAAGTTTGGAATGCCACAATACCTGCAATGAGCACACATTTAAAAGGTACGCATCTGTGGTGTATGCCTTGAGTTCATGAAACTTATATAGTTAGATATGCTCCTGGTCATTACTGACTCTGGGAGAGTGCCAGTGGCAGAAATACTCCCCAGGCTTCAGTGGCACTTGGACCGGGGGTGAAGGAACAACTGATAGAGGCCTATTTCTCATACTTGCACTGGTGACCTTTGCAGCATTGTAATGCAACTGATAGCTTCTCCACTTGTTAGCTGCCATAGTGGGGTTGTTAATACACTGTTAGCTGTCTTTATATATTTCATCTGTATTTCTCAAGGAAAATAGGTCTCAATACAGTCTGTTGTTCAACTCCTCTTCTATTCTGTGAGAAGTACCTGTGTGTGTGTGTGTCGGATGACATTATAAATAAATACCTCCTCCAGATTCCATACAATGCTCAATACGCCATGCACTTGCCCAAAGCTTTCAGCAGTGTTACACAGATTTAGTTATAAGAGTAATCTAAATACTTCCTGTTCAACTTCTTTACCTTTTATCTCAAGCAATGCTTTGCTGGGTCTGGTACATCAGTGAGCTAATATATCCACTCCAGGAATCTGTTTGATCTCGAGCATAAATTTAAATAATGGTGTGGCACTTGGTCTCTCATCTTTCTGAGGTCGTTAAAACTAGTGCCATTGAGTTGGATAACAACATTTTTAATTTAAGGCCCTGTAGTGGGTTCGGGTGACAGATACGCAGGCTCAGGCTTTAAGAGGTTCTAGGGAGTCTTTATTTCAACAGTTTACACAGTAATCCGTTCCCACTGGAGGGCAGCTGCCTGTGGTAGGTGTTGCTTCGTTGGATATCTTCCAGGGTATTCCCTCTCTCTCTTGGCGGTGGCTCGGAGGGGTGGTCTGGTCTGGTCTCTCCGGTGTACACGCCCCAAAAGATAAAGGAAAGCAGGTGTCAGATAAACGCTGGGTACTGTGGTGACGTTAGGGCCGGGAGTGAGGGACACCGTGTTGGGGAACAGTCGTTGCATGCCTAGGTGCTCAGGGGAAGGTGTTGTGGTCTGATCGGGGCTGAACTGGCTACAGGCGGCTTTATTCAGAAGCGTTTTCCCTTCCCCACCCACCCTGCAACTTTCCCTCGTACCTGCTCCAGCCACGCTCCTCCCCCGGGAACGTGGCGGGGCGCCTCACGGATGCGTTGGCCTCCTGGCTTGTAGGTTTCTCCCCTCGTAGTCGCCACGTCGAGGTGGGTTCTTCCGCCTTCCGTCCGGCCTCCGAGGTCAGCCCTTCTCCTCCACTCCAGCTCCGTCGTTCCCGCTCCCTTCCGTTCGGGCTCGTACTCCTCTGATGTTCCCAAGTCCGTCTCACGCTCTTCCACTCTCCTTCTCTCCGACTCCCGCTCCTCCAGTCTCCTTCTCTCTCTCTCGACCTCCGGGGAAACGCCGTCCGTCGTCTCTCTTCTCGGACTCTCCTTTGAAGTCCCGCCGATGAAGACGTCATCCGGGGGAGGGGCTTCCACGCAGGGAAACTCCGTCTTAAAGGTATGGTGCTCATCCTCTATCGTCCAATCGAGGCGATTGTACGGAGCCCAGTTGTCCAGCCGGGAATGTCCCTCAGATGCCTGCGTGGTGAGAGAAGGGTTTTTAGCGCAATCAAGTGCCGGACAGTGACAGTCAGGGGTGTTTATGGCACCGCTATCCCCTACCCCGTCACACACCTCCCCCCCTGGCGTCTCCCGATCGGGGAGAGGAAAGACCCGTGACAAGAAATCGGCGTTGCCGTTGTCCTTCCCTTTTCTATGTCTCACTGTGAATGCGTATGGTTGCAAGGACAAGAACCAGCGCAGTATGCGTGGGTTGGAGCTACGGTTCTGGTACATCCAGCGCAGAGGCGCGTGATCTGTATATAACAGGAATGGTTTGCCCTCCAAATAGTAGTGTAACTTGTCAACGGCCCACTTGATGGCCAGACACTCTCTTTCTACCGTGGGATATTTGGTTTCCCTAGGGAAGAGCTTGCGGCTAACAAAGAGCACTGGATGTTCCAACCCGTCCGCCCCCTCCTGTGATAGAACAGCCCCGAGACCCAATTCGGAGGCATCTGTGGCCAGAATAAAGGTCCTAGAAAAGTCGGGGGAAGCTAGGATTGGTTGTGTGGTTATGGCTGTCTTTAGGGTCGTAAAGGCCTGTACTGTCTCCAGGGAGGGATGTACCAGGTCTCGTGGTTTTGCGTTTTTCTGGAGCAGATCAGTAAGAGGGGCTGCTATGTCGGCAAATTTAGGTATAAACCTTCTGTAATACCCTATAAGTCCCAGGAATGCCCGTAGTTCTCTTTTAGACTGTGGGAAGGGGGTCCCATCAATGGCTTTCACCTTTTCCGTTTGGGGGGTTATTGTCCCGTCTCCCAGTACGAAACCCAAATAGTTCACGCGGTGGAACGCCACCCTAGACTTCTTGGCGTTCACATATAAGCCTGCCTTTTTCAGGGCGGTTAAGACGGTATCCACGTGTTGTAGGTGTTCCTGCCAGGTTCTACTGTGTATGACGATATCGTCAAGATATGCGGAACAGAAGGCCGTGTAGGGACTCAGGATGGCGTTCATGAGGCGTTGAAAGGTGGCAGGTGCCCCATGTAGGCCGAAGGGAAGGACGGTGAACTCGTACAGTCCCTCCTCTGTGATAAATGCGGTCTTCTTCTTGTCGCTTTCTCGGAGGGGCACCTGCCAATACCCCTTCGTTAGGTCAAGTGTGGTGATGAATACCGCGTCCCCAAGTTTCTCGATCAATTCGTCCACCCGCAGAATGGGATAAGCATCAAATGTTGAAATGGCGTTTAATGCGCGGAAGTCCATGCAGAAACGCCGTGACCCGTCTGGTTTGGGCACCATCACAATAGGTGATGCCCACTCGCTCCTTGATGGCTGGATGACGCCCAATTGCAGCATGTCATAGACCTCCCGTCTTATGGCTTCTCGTCGGGCCGCAGGTATCCTGTATGGTCGTTGTTTCACAATCTTTCCTGGTTGAGTCTCAATGACGTGTTCCACCAACGTGGTTCTCCCTGGTAAATCCGAGAAAATGTCTTTAAACGGTTGCAGCGTCTCCATGAGTTCTTTCCTCTGTTGCGTGGAGATCTCTTTGTTCACCACAAGTTCGGTAATCTTGGAATCAGTATTCTGACCCGTGGGTATAAGGAACTGGGCATTTGTCGGTGGGGGTCCTATCCACTTCTTCAGCATGTTTATGTGATATGATTGGAGTTTTGTGGGGGATACCTGCAATCTATAGGTCGTATCCCCGATAGTCTCCCGGACTTCATAGGGACCCACCCACTCGTTTTTGTTCTTGTTGGCGATCGACGGCAGGAGAAGTAGAGCCCAGTCCCCCTTTTGTAACCTCCGGAGTTTCGTCCCCTGATCGTAATACCGTTTCTGTTTCGTCTGCTGCTGTTCCAAATTGGAGCAGGCTAGAGCCTGTAGCTTCCCTAACTTGGACCTGAGTCGTTGGGTGTAGTCGAGAAGGGATCTCTGTTCTCGGTCTTCTTCGGACTCCCACACGTCTTTGGTTATCTCCAATAAGGAGCGAGGTTGTCACCCGTACAACAATTCAAAGGCCGAACAGCCTAAACTGCTTTGTGTTTGTGCCCTTAAGACGTACAACGCTAGGGGTAACAGACGGTCCCACTCCTGGCCCTCAGCTGTGAGCATTTTCTTTAGTGTTCCCTTTAGGCTTTGGTTATATCTCTCGACCAGACCGTCTGTCTGCGGATGATATACAGAGGTACGTAGGTGGTGTATATCTAGGGTTTTGCATACTTCTTTCATCAATTTAGAGGTGAAGGGCGTACCTTGGTCCAATAAGATCTCTTTAGGAAATCCCACGCGAGAGAACAGCTCCACCATTTTCTCCGCGACATGCATTGTAGTCGGGGTGCGTAAAGGAAAGGCCTCGATGAATCTTATGGCATAATCAACCACTACGAGGGCGTATAGGTGTCCTTTCGCAGATTTCGGCAGGGGTCCAATCAGATCCATTCCCACTCTCTCAAAAGGTCTTCCGATTATGGGTAGAGGTCGTAACGGGGCCGCAGCGGGGCGGTGTGTATTTTTCCTTTGGCATATCTCGCACTTCATGCAGTAGTTGTGAACATCTTTATATATCCCTGGCCAGTAGAAGAATCTCGTTATGGTCTCTGTTGTTTTCTCCTTTCCGCTATGCCCTGCTGTAAGGTGTGCATGGGCAAAGAAAAGGACCTGTTCTCGGAAAGAAACGGGGACTAACAGCTGTGGAGTCCCTCCCTCTGACCCCTCCCGGTACAGTAACTCGTTTTTAATAAAAAAACGGGGAAACTTTTTAACCTCCTGGGTTTGGGTCACATGGGCGCTCTCCCAGGCGTTAAATAGGGTGGTGTCGTTAGCCTGCGCGAACCGAAAACTGCGGTCCAAAACCCATGGTTCTGGGGCCAGGAGATCAGCCCTGTCGAACCTACTCTCTAAAGGGGCTGTAGCCATAGACCCGGAAAACAACGCCATAAACTCCGGGTTGTCCACCCCCAACAGCATCTCCTCAGGAAGGGACTTCACCACCCCCACTCTCACCGTACAGGGGCCTTTGTTCGCGGGGTGTATAGTTATCTGGGCAAGGGGATACGGTCTCACGTCCCCGTGTACACAACGGATGTGGACCACTGCGCCTGGTAAATACTGGTGTGGGAGTATGAGATGGTCCTGTACCACCGACTGTCGACAGCCTGAATCTAACAATGCTCTCACTGTCCTCCCGTTCATCTGCAAACTCACGTAGAATGAGCTCCCCATCTCGGCTGAGTACAGTACGGACCGTGGCAAGTATCCAACTTCCATCGGCTCCTCAGTGGACCGCTTCCTCGGGCAGAGCCTGGCTATATGACCCCAGTCCCCACAATCGAAGCACTGGGGCCCTCGGACCGGAGGGGGACCCTCCATCCGCATAGGCCGGGGTCAAGAGGGTTCAACAACGCTCCTCTGCTTCTTGTCTCCTTTTCCGAGGCTGACTCCCTTTTGCCCCTTTTCTCCATCCCATCCCAGGGACTTGGGTTGGGCTCTTGCATAGTTGGCGGCCATTTCTATGGCCTCATCTAGCGTTAATCCTGAATGTTGTTTCAGCCACCTCTGACTGGCATATGGCAAAGCCTCCATGAACTGTTCTAGATATATTTTAGTCATCACATCCTCCATTGTACTAGTCGACGGCTTCAGCCACTTGTCGGCGGCCATCTTGAGCCTGATGAACAGGGTTTTGGGGTTCTCTCCTGGTGGCCCTCGTTCCTTCCGGAAGCGGATCCGGTAGGCCTCCCCATCAAGCCCCAGATGGTTAAGTATAATTGTCTTAATGGTAGGATATGGGACCAGTCCCGAGGGGTTGGCCAGCTGGTAGGCAAACTGGGCTTCCCCGGTCAATAGGGGAGCCAAAAAGTGGGGCCACTTTTCCTCCGGCCACCCCAATGCTCTGGCGACCCTTTCGAAGTTCATAAGAAAGACGTCGGGGTCTTCACCATGGACGTATTTCTGCAAGGAAATACCTGATGGGTTAGGGATAGACAGGGGCCGGCGGTCTATGGGTACCGGTAGGGTAGGGACCAAGCTGGTCTTCTGTATGCTGTCCAATTGAGCTGTTATGGTGTTTTGGAACAGGACCCGGTCTGCCTGTGCTGACGTCATCTGTCGTTGGATTGCCCATTCCAATTTCTCCTGTCCCTGGACGAGGTGCTGGATTAGGGCGTCCATCTTTTCCATCCAGATGGACCTTGTGGTGGTAAATCCCACTTCTGACACCAGTGTAGTGGGTTCGGGTGACAGATACGCAGGCTCAGGCTTTAAGAGGTTCTAGGGAGTCTTTATTTCAACAGTTTGCACAGTAATCCGTTCCCACTGGAGGGCAGCTGCCTGTGGTAGGTGTTGCTTCGTTGGATGTCTTCCAGGGTATTCCCTCTCTCTCTTGGCGGTGGCTCGGAGGGGTTGTCTGGTCTGGTCTCTCCGGTGTACACGCCCCAAAAGATAAAGGAAAGCAGGTGTCATTTAAACGCTGGGTACTGTGGTGACGTTAGGGCCGGGAGTGAGGGACACCGTGTTGGGGAACAGTCGTTGCATGCCTAGGTGCTCAGGGGAAGGTGTTGTGGTCTGATCGGGGCTGAACTGGCTACAGGCGGCTTTATTCAGAAGCGTTTTCCCTTCCCCACCCACCCCGCAACTTTCCCTCGTACCTGCTCCAGCCACGCTCCTCCCCCGGGAACGTGGCAGGGCGCCTCACGGATGCGTTGGCCTCCTGGCTTGTAGGTTTCTCCCCTCGTAGTCGTCACGTCGAGGTGGGTTCTTCCGCCTTCCGTCCAGCCTCTGAGGTCAGCCCTTCTCCTCCACTCCAGCTCCGTCGTTCCCGCTCCCTTCCGTTCGGGCTCGTACTCCTCTGATGTTCCCAAGTCCGTCTCACGCTCTTCCACTCTCCTTCTCTCCGACTCCCGCTCCTCCAGTCTCCTTCTCTCTCTCTCGACCTCCGGGGAAACGCCGTCCGTCGTCTCTCTTCTCGGACTCTCCTTTGAAGTCCCGCCGATGAAGACGTCATCCGGGGGAGGGGCTTCCACGCAGGGAAACTCCGTCTTAAAGGTATGGTGCTCATCCTCTATCGTCCAATCGAGGCGATTGTACGGAGCCCAGTTGTCCAGCCGGGAATGTCCCTCAGATGCCTGCGTGGTGAGAGAAGGGTTTTTAGCGCAATCAAGTGCCGGACAGTGACAGTCAGGGGTGTTTAAGCACCGCTATCCCCTACCCCGTCACAGGCCCCCTCTGGTGAGTATGTGCTTTACAAACATACATAGTGTGAAAAGGATACAGAATTGTATTTTAATCTTTTGCTTTTCAATTTCTCTGGAATATTACATTGTCATTATTCCCTCTGTCCCACAATGACCCTGTACTTTTCACACTTGTATCCATTCCCATGAACTCCTTTCTTTCCTTTGTTCCATCTTTTTCTTTTCCTTTTTCTCTTCCTCAGCACCTCCAGACATGCCTTCTTTCGTTTTCCTTTTTCCATTCTTGCTTCCTTACACTGTCATTCATTCCCAATCCTTCCTACCTCCCTTGGTGCATTTCTTCCTCCCTTCATTCCTTATTTTCTTTTTTTCTGCTCCTTCCTTCATCCTTCTTTAATTTCTTCCTTTCTTATCCTGAACCCTTCCTTCAGTTTTCCTTCCTCCTTTCCTTTGGATTCATCCATCACACATCATTCACTTCCTTTCTCCCTCTAACCCTTCATTTCTTCCATTCACATTCTTTTCTTAGTTCCTTCTTCTTTCATCCATTACTTATTTATTTCATAAATCCAGTACTCTCTTTCCTGCCTGCATTTGTTGCTGCTTTCGGTTATATATTCCTTTCCTTAATGCCTTCCTTTCTTTTAAACACCACAGTACAAGCACATTCTTTTTAGTTTGTAAAGCTGCCTCAAATCCTCAATTGACCTTTCCTAAAGCTGCATTTTGAGATTTACATGCATTATCTAATTTGAGTTCACTTTTAAGTTATTGTCATAGGCTTTCCATATTTTATATTAAGTTATGTTATATTGATTTGTATAGCGCACTAATGACCCGAGAGGTTATCCAGGCACTTTGGCAGGTATGTAGATGGGAAGCCCCGAGGTGCTTATGTGAAGAGACAGGTCTTCAGCTTCTTGTGGAACTCAAGGGGTGAGGAAGCTGCTCTTACGTGTTGAGGCTTGTGAATGTGGGTGGTGCCAATAAAGGAAGTGGGTGAGGCCACAGGATGAAGTGGGCGGGGCGGGGAAGTGGGCGTGTCCTTCTAAAAAAATTATTGCACCTGCACTTCATATTTTACAAATTAAGCACTGGTACCAGTATTAACCAGCTCCGCGCATTTCTGTGCAATGACCCAATGGCATAGAAAAAGCTGCTGTATGTCAACCACACATTTGGCTGCACTGTTTTTCCAAACAGTGGCTGTGTGAACACATTTATGCTAGTGCTAAGGAATGCACCCTCGCTCATCAGTGCTATGCTGTCTGATCCTAGCACATGTTAGTCAAAGTTATGCAAGGAAAACCATCATGCACTTGATCCGTCAGTGAACTATTGTGTTTTGCATGTGTGACACACTCTGATGACCAACTTGTAACATGTGAATTGGAGAACTGTTGAGCATGTCACTATAAAGAGCATAATATCGACATATTTTGCACTCAGTCTGAACATCAGACACTCCACGATATTGAAAGTGCCCCTGTGTTAATGGTTCTGTGTGATGATGAATGGGCTTAGCATTGTAACAATGTCAAACCCTCAACACCTAAATGCAGTGTGAAAGGATGTCTAATGCATGAGTCGACATTGTCCTACGTTGATTTTTTCATGCCTGCTTCAGCACTGAGGGGGATATGTACAATGAAGTGGCTGAGTGAGGCGTTAGCCGTCATGGCTTAACGCCTCAATTCGCAACTTCAGAAATTCAAGGCTGCACCATATTTACAATGATATGGTGCAGCCTTGCGTTACCCCCGACGTAGGCACCCTTGCGCCATAGTGCAAGGGTGTCTGCGTGCAAGGGAGGATTTTTTATGTGTAGGAAGGTGTCCCTTCCTGCACATAAACAATCCTAAAATGCCATTTTGTCACTTTTATGTGTACTGCTTCATGCAGCACACATGAAAGTCACAAAATGGCATTTTTCTTATATTATTTATGTACAGCAAAATACCTGAGATTGTTTATATGCAGGAAGGTCCCCACCTTACTGCACATAAACAATCTCAGGTATTTTGCTTTTTCCATGTGTGCTGCACAAGGCAGCATGCATGGAAAAAGCAAAAACAAAGAGAAATCATGCATTTCTCCTCACTTCGTCAACTTAAGACATAGGGTGACTCATCAAAATCAATGGGTGTTGCGGTGGAACGCCCACCGCAACACCCACTGCCCACCACACCCCTTTCACGCTAAGCATTGTGTGAAAGGGGGCCTTATTTACAAGGCAGAGTTAAGCCACGGTAAGTGGCGTAATGCTGCCTTGTAAATAAGGCAAGACCCCTATCGCCACGGGAACGTCACCAAAAGTGACTTCTCCTGGTGATAGGGACTTGAACCTATGCCCCTGAGTCTGAGAGAGTCTGTCCAAGACAATGTTGTGACACCAAACTTTTCTTTGGTTACACAGGCCTGCTTACTTGAATCAGCATGGAAATGATTCACAGGATTTAATGAGACAGAATTGTGTACCAACAATCTGTGTTACATTGGAAGAGTTTTTCTGACAAACTTGTTGATGTTTCATCATGTCAGTCAGCCCTCTGTGACACGTACTCACGTTGTCATTGTGGTCATGTGACCTGCTCTTTGAACAACTAACTGTCAATGTCAACTCGAACTGCAATTAGACAGGAAAATTACCAACATGCACATCAGTGCTGGGTGTCAATGTGTTCCAGGTCTGTTCATACACATCAACATCATTACTCAAATGTATCTTCTTAAGTGTGTACACTCCGGGATGTACCTACAATGGCTGGAGTGATGTACAAAGTTTGTATTGATGGGCTCATAATTCAGTTGCTCACTATGTACCATATTCACCAGAGAAATTATTCCATGCAAAAGGGAACATAATTACCTTGGTGTAGCAGTGGACATGCAACATGTCCACAAGCTGACCTGTACACATTACACCATGTCAAGGAGCCATGATCATTGTGAGTATTTGATCAGATCATGCACAATACATCACATATGTGTTTGACCATTGTACCTAAATGACATATCAAATTAAATGTGTTGTGAGTACACACAGACACAGCTTAAGTCAAATCACTGTTTTGTGGTGACGCCATGGGGGCAAACATCATATGGTGATAGTAGTACATTCTAATTGATTTTCAATAAGATTGTATGCGGATTTTTGTCACTAGTTCATGTCAGAATGCCACATCCCTTTGCAAATGCTATCGACAACAGATGTGACATGTTAAGTGGAACAAACTTATCATCATATACAACGGTCTACTATTGAAATTGCTGCAGCATATCTGGAACCCTTGCACAATCATGTCATGGCACATAGATATTTGTGATGCTGCGTGATCAGCTCTATAACATGGCTATGACATCACCCACATCATGGAATCTATGCTTTCACATAGATAGGGTGTTGAGAATTATATGAGGCTTTGCAACATCAAGTCAGGAAGGGCAATGTTGTCCTCCAGCATCACATGGTGCTGCTGTGTATAATTCTTGACTTGATGCAGCATCATCACACCAGAGGTGAGGTTCATGTGATGCACATCCAGACTGTGTACAACGACATACAGGGCCCGTGGCATTGCTTGAATATGTCAATACTTACAATCAAATGCTAGGAGCGACGCCCTCACCTGTGGCGTTTGGGTCCATGAATGTACCCGGTTCTTGCGGCAAGGGGTAGGTCATCAATCCAGGAAGCACTGAATAAGGGACACTATACCTCTATGGTATACGGCTCCCACAATTACATACCCACTATTCCCCCAAGTATCTTGCTTGCAGACGCCGGTCCGGCAGATGAGACAATTACTTCCTTATCAAGGAACATCCACGAAGAAGTTGCTGAGATCACCCTTCTTGAAGTCTCAAATGCAAAAAAGAAACTTCCCACCAGCACAGCACTGGGATTAGATAAGTTTCCAGGGGATCTTTTTCGGGAAGAACCAACAAGATGGGGCCCTTACCTGTGGGTACTCTTTAATGCCATAATGAAAGGTATGCCGATCCCTGAAAACTGGGCAGGAGCAGAAATTGTACCAGTTTTTAAAAAGGGCTCTCCACTTGTCCCTGCAAACTACAGACCGATCAGTTTGATCGACGTCACGCAAAAACTGTTTGCACGGGTACTTCAGGGTTGAATGGAAGATAATGAAATTTTGAGCCCATATCAAGCCAGATTCAGGAAGAACACTTCCACCGTAGATCAAATATTTAGACTTCAACTTATATTTTGGAAAACACTGAGAATGGAGGGTGGCAGCCTCTACCTAATTTTTGTGGACCTGAAAATTTGGTGCCCAGGGTTAAGTTATGGGGGGTACTTGGAGATATGGCGATCCCCTCCTACCTCCTGAGCATGCTTATGAGGCTGCATGAAGCCAAGTAAGATGTGGGAAAGGAGGAGAATTAACTTCACGATTCCCAGTTGACAGAGGAGTGAGGCAGGGGTGCGTGCTCGCAACTAACCTGTTCTGCCTCTTTGTCAACACATTGATTGCCCAACTCATTGAGGTTAAGAATAATGATGCCCCAAAGTTAGCAAACTCAAAGGTCCCAGCATTGATGTTTGTGGATGACACCCTCTTAATGTCCAAGTCGCCGATGGGAATACAGAGGGTCCTGGACAGCTTTGTCATCTTTTGTAACAACAGGTGGCTAGAGATAAATACCTTGAAGACCAATTTTATGGTCTTCAACCCAGCCAAGACAACACACCCTAATCCTCCCTTAGATGACATTGTGCTGGAAAGGGTCTCGGTATTTGACTATTTGGGTGTCACCCTGACAGAAAATATGGAGTGGGTGCCACAAATCGCTAAAGCCAAGCTCAAGTTAGCCCAGACCACCGGGGGAATTGCAAAATTACTTAGAGATTCCTCCTCTAAGCCCGCTGCGCCTATAATAGAAATCTATAAGGCACAAGCTAGGGGTGCAACAATGTACAGGGCCGAACTTTCCACTTGTTCCTGTAGTCATGTAAGTAAAGTAGACAACAGCTTCTTAAAACAGATTTTGGGTCTCCCCTCAAGCACCTCCTTAATCCCCCTGCGGCTGGATTTAGGTATTAGACCAATTGGAGATGAGATTGGTCTAGGACCCCTAACTTTCTGGCGTAGATTGTGGGTGACCCCGGAACTGGCAGAATATTGGTCAGAAACAAAAGAGTTACTGGGTTTCCTGGGGGTAGAAACAATTGCTTGGTTTGCACATATAAGGGAAGAGTGCAGTAGGCTAGGTAAACCAAGTCTCTGGAGCAATCCCGAGGAAGCACGCTCTGCAATTTCATGCACTTAACTGGTGAAAATTTTCCGAGCACATAAATTGGCAGTCATCCATGGGAACCTGGCTTCAGGTTATCTGACAGCCGAATTCCTCACAATAAAAGATGAGTATAAATGTGAGCCCTTCTTGGATGACATTCTACCTTTCTCAGCAAGAAAACTATATCTCCAGTTTAGATTTGGTACCCTTCCACTTCGTGCCTTTACTTGTAAATGGTCTAAAACTGCCTTACATGGGTGCCCAGCCTGTAACCACCATGAGGAGACAGAGCTCTATGTTTTATGTTTTTTGTCCAGGCTACAAACCTGCAAGACAGCGCTGGCACATACAGTTGTGCAGGAACCTAGGGTTTGTGCATTACCAGGAGGCATTTAGAGTTTTGAAGTTTGACACCTCTAAGCCCATTATTTTTCCTGTTTCTCAATTTCTAAATTCAATGTGGTGCATGCGCTAGACCCTCTTAAAAATAGTTACACCAGATGCAAATGCATAAACTGTTTTTACCTTTTACAGTCTAACCCAAACAAAAAAAAGAGAAAAACCTGTTTTCAACTTTTTTACTGTTTTAAATGTTAATAATGTAGATGAACGATGTGTTAATTTTCATACCGTAAGTGTAATTTTTTTTATCCTCAATGCGAGTAGTACCGATTTAATTGGATCTATTGATTCTATGATTTCTGTTAAGCACTTCTTGGCCCGTGAAGCCGATTAGACTCTCACTGGACCCATGCTGTGTTTTTTTCCCTCTGTTATTAATGCATTTGCACTTTCTTGAGGTTCTTGGCATTGCTCATAGGTTTTTGCAGATAGTTCTCTGGGTACATAAAGATGATGCACATGTATTTTTGTATGATGGATGGATTCTTTTTGTATTCATTTTTAATTGTCAAGATTTCAATTGTATTGTACACATACTTTTATGGTCTTAATGACCGAAATAAAGGTTTTTGAACTGAACTATGTGTCACAGATCGCCGGAATCTCTTGAAGCGAGGCTACTAGAGCCATTAGGTCATCCTCTGCCTCTATGGGTACTACACCTACAGCGATACAACATGGTAAGTAGTTTAGTCCACTTTTACCACGGTGTGTAGATAGTTGTTCACAGGGTCCTCATGAATTGCCGCTTGATCTCCAGACTGTTAGGCAAGAAACATGTCGACCATTTTAAAGTAGAACGCAGCTATTCTGAACTCTTAATTCAGTTAGTCGCCACTACTTTCCTATATTTTAACCAGGTGGGGAGCCAACAAGAATAAATTCGCTCATTGGACTACCCAACCTGTTTTATCCTTTACTTTCACTACACTACATCTACACCTTCTAGGCCCCTCACCCCCACGCCACCACTTGACGGGTCCAATTCTACTGACCCGTCAAGTTACTGCATACCCTTTTCTCTAGTACTTGTTTGGGCATGTATGCTGGACCTTACTAAAAGCCTTCTGTCCCCCTCTTTGAGATTTCCATGAATGCATCCACATTTCTTTGTGTGATCAAGGGTCTTCCAGGTGCAGAAGAAATATTGAAAGTACAATTAATGTTATTGACATCACATTTTGCAAGACTCACGTACATCATTGCTGGCTTAATCATACAATTTCATTCACTGTAATAATCAGGTGTGGTGCCATGTTAAATACATGTTGCAATCTGCTAAACCTGTATTACCCAAAACACATGTCACGTTCACCCTGGTAGCCTAATAGACATCCCTGCCACAGTCTGAGTGACATAACATACTATGACCTGTCCCACTGCTTTAGGAATGACACATTTGCTCACACACCTCAATAGACGTGATGTTTTTAGGTCAAATATGTTTTCCAACTACACACAGGTGTATCACGAGCTTTGGCATGTTGGTGACCCACATTGTGTATTTCACAGAGATTGTCAGCCAGTTGATCATGTGAAGTGTACCAATATCAAAGCATGTAGGGGTCGTACAGTAAATCATGACAGGTATGCATTTTTGCCATATGGCAATTTCCATGATGGGTGCATATATGTTGTGCTCAACCAAATTAGTGTCTTGTGCATTCATGTAATACGATGTTGGTCAAGTACTTACCACATTGCCTGGCGAGGATGAGTCCAAAGTGATCCATTAGGTCCCCCTCACTGACAACACAGTCCTGCCACAGAGGCTTCCACTGCTGGACAGTCCTGTTCACGCCAAACATGTTGAGCCTCTTCTCTCAAATGTGCTCCCATCTCACTTTACGGACATTGACATTGTATCTCTGTAGGATATGTCCCCCAGCCTCTACCATCTTGGGCAGGTACAATTTAACAAGACAGAGGAAGGCCCCCAAGTCCCCCTCCGACATCCTGCTCTCTCTACCCTGACCCAACATCCCCAAATACAATGTTGACCCCAGGCAAACAACAACACAAACCACAATTAACCCCTAATAACTATGGAAATGTACAAAGATACCCCAGAGATGTACACCCGACAAAACAATCAGTCAGTTGCAAAAAACACATATGGACGGAGACACAGGACTAAAAAAGGACAGTATGGACAGTACACTACACACAGAACTCGCTCCAAAACACCAAGACCAGCAGACACCTTCCAGCACCTCCCAACTCACAAAAGACAGCAACAGTGTGGCTGAAAGAGAAAGGGAAAGTGTACTGTACTCCTCCATGGGACAGGATGCAGACTGACATCATTAGTTGCCAGTTTGCAGCCCATTTTCATGGTTTGCGATGAAATTACACATGCCTAGGGAGTGAGCGTGAAGAATTCATGTGTATATATGCATTTTGCGACAATTTTTCGTGAAGATTAGGAAAAATATTACCGCTAACGTGGATTTGCGTTGTTTCTTTTTCACGCTTATTGATACTTGATCAGTACATGTACCATTTCATAAGATTTGTCTGGACTAACAGCACAATATGTATTTTTGATTTGATCTGTGTGTTGTATTTTTGTGTAATGTACCTGTACTGTACAGGTATGAGTGGTCCTGAGCTATTAGGAGGCACTATTTACTCACATTGATGTCTGTTCATGACTGGTCATGTGTGTAGGTAGACACATGCCACAGTGTCACACATTAGGGCTGGCATTGGTTGTATGTGTCACTACCTGTGAGCCTCTTACATCACACATTGCTGTGGTGTCTGTGCCTGTTAGATTAAATGTACTTGGCCAACAGGTAGTCACTATTTGTCTATGATATTTTCAAAGCAGCATGCAATGCACAGCTATGACTGCACATTGACATTGGAGTATATGAATAGCTGGAGACTCAGAGGGGGACATTGATGACAGTCTGTGCTACGGCACTCATGGCTTCATTTTCACAAGATATGTCTATGCATATGTCAATATGACATGGTCTCTGGTCGGTGTGCAATGACCATCTCCATTGTCAACATTACCAAACATGCTATCCAAGGCGTTACATGGTGTGAGAATGTTCTTGTGCATGCAACATCACAAGATAAGTCCAGCATGTAAGCAATGAGCTAATATTAGCTAGTATGGTAATTTATGTTATGACTGGACAGATAAAATTGATAGTTAGTTTTGGTGTTGTGTCTACATATATTATTAGTACCCTATGGGCTACAAGATCTTACAAGGACAGTTCAGATAATGCATACTTAAATGTGTGTAACAGATAGCCTAGTGGAACAGAAATCTCAAAATTATGCATAGCACTACATGCCCCACTCAGCCATGGACAAGCATGTTGAAGACCCAGATTCACATGTGAACATGTCATTGCTACTTTGGGATGGCAAGGCAGCACTTTGCATGTCACAGTCCTTGCAACAGTTAAAGTAATGATGCCTGTAAGCACAAGCAGTCCACATGGCCTGAATATCATACTATGTCTTTGTATGAGACCCTGGTGTCTAGACACAGATACTGCTGAGTTACAGCAGACTGACAGGGATGGCAATGCCTGCATTGTGCATGATTTGGTGGGCTAATTTTCTTGCCATTCTTGCGTGATCAATGAACATTACCTGATGGCAAGGCTTGTTATGTTATTGTTTTAACATCACTGACATGTGAAGTATGCATGGTGCAACTTGTGTTGATCATTGAAGGTGCTACTTGTTATGTACAAATGTTAGTGTGCATTGCAGGACACACAACATGAGGACACTGATGTAACAGGGTAGACATCATATCTCCTTGACTGTCCTCTCAATGTCATTAAGCAAGAGTAGGTTGCGCTGTCCGTCACTGTCGAGGATGAGGCCCATGTGCTCTACAAGACTTGTGATGCAGGAGACATGTGATTAGGCAAATTAGAGTATCCACTTGCATCCCCTGTATCAGTATTTAAAATGCATAGTTTGCGTACCATGCTGTACCCTGGTTTACATTTTCTGTACTCTCCAAGCATTATGCTGGCTGAGTCAGTGAGTCAGAGAGAGTGTTGTGTATTGACGCTGGCTGTAGTATTGAGTTGTTGGAAATGGTTGGGTGTGAAGCAGAGAAGGGCCAGGGGCTGTTTCTGAACATTATCCGGAAAAAGACAGCTTATACCGTACAGTTTTCCATGGCCAATATGGGATATGTGATCTGCTTGCCAATGTTGCCATTCATGAGGTAAACATGTGGTGCAGCCTACAATCAACACGTTAGGGAGCACTCTGTTGTATGTTGGATTTCCCTGGATGATATTGGAACACATATTTATTTCAGGCATACTCCTGACTGTGGTGGAGTGTCTTGGTGTCCACACTGTACTGTTACATGAATCATACATGATAGCTGGCCAGCTTGCACAACCCCATTTCATGATGAGATTTTCTGCATTGCTTGATAGATGCAACGATGCAACATTGTGTGACATTAACATTTCTTCTTAGAAGCATGCTTGCCTTTGTGTTGAACTGTGCCTGCAAATATGTTGCTATTTAGATTGTTGCAGTTGTGCTGAAGTGCAAACACACACACATCATACATATTACATGTGTGAACATGCAATTATAATCCAGATCTAGGTTATGCACCTTCTGGGGGCTATGATGAATCATTTCATGACCGTATGACCTCAAACAATCTCCATTGCTGTTGTCATATGTTTCATGTTGTTGGGATGTTATTGCTGTACTGATTGTATTCCCTGTATCACTTCACTAATATGTATGTATGTTCTCTGTTTTGGGTGTGTGAACACACAGCTAGAGTTCTTGGGAGAGTATGTAGCCCATTTTACACCTTCATTGCCATGAGGCTAGCTTGTTGTGGCACATGTGACTTAGACAATTCATTGACATTGCCTTGGCAGGTACATGGTCCTACATACATGTTGTTGTGTGCTGCTGTCCAGCAATTTGTCCCATGTCTGGCATTTATTTCATTGATTGTGCTTATGAGACTATAGCATTGACAGGTTATTGCTGTCTTGTAGAATGATACATGCACAGTGAATGTTGCATGTCATTTGACTATTGATCGTTACAATGGCACGTGTCAGCTTTTGAGTTATTCTTGATTTCATTTTTTGTTTCACTGTGTGTGCTTGGTGTTTGAGGTATTCCCAGAACTGTAATGACACACCAGTTATTGTATCTGTACTATCATCTGTAATTTCAATCTCCAAACCCAGAAGTGGATGCAGTACAGATCTGCAATGTATATTTGATACTGTTGTCACTCACCTTTATTCCTGTGTCATTGGATTCACAGATTTGTTTGATTGTACATATTATGATGGTTTCCAGCTATGTGGACACAGCTACAGTGTCACAGCAGACACACAGTGTTTGTTGTACCACACTCTTAGACATCATCAGACATGTATGTGCTCCTGGAATGACACTGAGGGACCATACACATTGATTTGCTCATATGCCCAATACGTTGTAACAACCCCTATCTTCGTTTGATTGCTGTTTTGTTCACTGCTATATGTGATAGCTGTGTGACACATTTTTTTTAGTTACCCTTCACTTAACAGATGTATGATCTTCTGTGGGAATAACCCATGCATACAAGACTTTTGTGCAGTGATATTGTAGTTTGGCAATTGACATTTGTTGGGTTTTTAATAGAGAAAACCATGTGATGGGATATTTGTTTATTGTTATTATGTAAAAACAATTCTGATGATTTGATCCTTTCTTGCTGTTCCAGCAGCAGAAGCTATGGTGTGTCTAGCATCTGCCACTTTGTCCTGGCCATTCGCGGGATTTTTCTGCTCCTCCTGGTCTTCATCCAATGGCCTGTTTGTGTGTACACAAATATTGTGCATAATGCAACATGCCATTATGATCTTGCAAACATGTTCAGGACTGTACAGAAGTCTGCCCCCTGACATGTCTACGTACTGGAACCTGCATTTGAGGACTTAAAATGTCTGTTCAACAATGGCCCTTGTGCGTCCCAGTGCAACGTTGTAGTCTCCCTCAGCCTGGGCATCATCAGCCATGTCGAGAGTGCATATCCTTGATCACCTGAAACAGATTAAAGAGATATGTGTCCATTGTTATTTGTGCCTGCTGTGTTTGTAGAGTGACTTTTTAGGTGTGTGTGCATTATGTAACTTTGTGCTTTCTGGTATGTCATGTGGAGTTTCCGACAATTTACCAGCATCACTGAAATTAACTTGCCTATACTTAACAGCCTACAAATCACCATGTTGTCACTGTCCAGGTCCTGTGTATTACCTCCATGTTGTGATTGTCAGGATGAAGGGGTAACTAAAAAAGTAAATGATAGTTTCTGTACAGGCCTGTTCCACAAACAGAACATCTCCTGTGCACATATTGTAGAGGGTGCACCATTGGCACATGTGCCTGATTAAGTATCCACCTTGACTTTTTGATGATTACTATGTTGAAACATCATCTAGGTACCTCATTGGGAGTGATTGTGCTGAGGGTAGCTGAGAGTGAAAATCCATGTATGCTAAACATTGAACTCATTGTGGGGGTCTTTACCTCCCCCTTGCCCCCAAGGTGGGTCAAGGTCTAAGTGACAGTGGCACTGCTACCTGGTGCATTTGACTTACTGGGACATGTGAAGACAACATACATTTGCATTGATGTACTTGTGCATGAGTTGACTTTGACTCTGCATGTATGCATGTTGGGGTAATACACATCAATTTTGACATGTGTGCGTCTGTTCCCAATCAACACACATTACGATTTTTGATCTTGTGCATCAGATTGCTACCCCTCAACAGGGGAGGCATGTGGATGCACAGCATATGATGAGAATGTGATTTGGGTGGTTTGTATGCTCTTCCTATGCATGCCCCATTCTGCAACAACACAGACTGATGTTTAAACAGATTTGGTGATTATTTGTGTGCAGTTGGTGCTCCCTTCATGCAGCACTACTTGCAGACCCATGATGCAGGTACACCCGTTGCATGGTGCATGGCTGACTGTGATTTTTTCATGTTAGCTAGTTGTGCACTAGTGAGAGCAGGGTGATATGTCATCTTGTTGTACAAATGGTACATGTGTTGATTTCAAGATGTAAGTAGCACAGCAGAAGCATATATACTGTGTCATGTACTGCATTGATTATTTTTAGTTTTGTCTGAGGAGTTCTGAAAAATCTATATTCCAAGGGTGCCATAGTGGTTTGTGTGAGATTTTCCTGGCTACTCCCTTGTTGGGCTGTCTTACATATGTCTTGATTATTTTGCATTGTGTGCTTTGTATATTGTTTGGACCTGTTTCGAGGTATGTCGTATTGCATTGCCTACATGTGCATTCTCACATATTTTAGCTACATGCTTGTGTACTTGAGGTGCGCGGTGTTTTCAGTTTGTACTTACCAACAAGCAATCCATTCCCATATGTGCCATTCTGAAACTTATGGCAGTAATGATCGATTGGCAACAGATGTAGGAGTCATGCACACTCCCAGGGAACTTAGCAACAACATTTATGAACAGGCCCAGGTGGTCCACAATTGCCTGAACGTTCATTGAGTGTGCATGCTTCCTGTTCCTGTATATACGTGCAGTGTCCTCAGGAGGCAAAAGTAGAACAGGTGTGCAGTAAATTGCCCCCAACACATGCGGAAACCCAGCAATGCCATAGAAGCCTGGCTTGTTGTCAAGTTGTTCCTGTGCAGTGTTGGGAAAGTGTAGGCTCAATAGTGTCAGGATGATAATGGCATTCAGGACATTTGGGAGGAACCTGGAGAAGGCTGACTGTGAGCCTCTGCCCACACTGGCAGTGATTGGTTGGAAGGTACCAGAGGCCAACATGTGCAGAACTGCAAGTAGCTTTATCTGCGGAGGGATGTTTGTGCAGTGCTGTGATGGTGCCTGCAGCCTTTACGCTATCTGTGTGAATATGCATAAGATGGAGGTGCTTTTCATCCTGTAGTGGGCTATCACATCCTCAGGGTGATGCGTTAGCAGTAGACCCGATCTCTTCTTTGGAGCTGCATCTGTGGTGACACTGGTGGCGGTGCCGGTGGTTGTGGTCTTCTTGGGGCTCCAAGCTGCAAGAGTAGTACCTCCATGGCATCATCAGGTAAGCAAATGAGGGTCTGGGTTAGTCTCCCTTATGTTCAGGTGTGTTTGCACTATTTTTTAGACCAGCTTTTTTCTGGTCTTAAAATCCAGCTGCTAACTGGCCTTACCGGCAGTTTTTGGAAAGTATCGTCGGACCAATAAATCATTGTAAATATCGCGCAGTGGGGTTAGCAGCAATTATTACACAGGAAGACCCACCTTGCATCTAATTTACGTTAAGTCCCGTTAACAGAAGGGGCTATCCTAAAATGCACGTTTACGCCTGAAAAATGCCAATAACTGTGGTTAGCGACAACTTGTAAAGATGGCGATAAAAAAAAGCAGCTGTAGTATCAAAAAATTGATGCTACGGCGGCGCTAACCCCTTGTACATATGTTCCTTAATCTTCATGCAGTTTTCTAAGTATCATTTATTAATATGGCCCGCCTACACTAAGCACTTTTTTTAGCACTAAGCACTTTACTTTTCTTTCATGCCCACTTTTGCACATGGATTTCTAGACTAGATGCAGTACTAGTTGTTTCAACCTTACTTGGCTTATTTGTACACTGTATCGATTTGTAAACAAAAAGTGTATCATCCCCCTATGTAGGAATTTCTGGACACTGAAAAAAGGTTACGCATGCCCTCATCAGTAGCAGACTGGACTACGGCAATGCTCTCTATGCCGCAATCAACAAGAAACTACTTTGCAAACTCCAGACCGTCCAGAAAGCCGCAGCCAGACTGATCCTAGACATCCCCGTCAAAACAACATCACCCAACAACTCCGCGATCTTCACTGGCTCCCCATCGAAAGAAGAATAACCTTCAAGCTCCTCACTCACACATACAAGGCCCTCCACTACATCAGACCTGCATACCTAAACAACCGCCTCTTATTCCACGCACCCAAGAGATACCTCCGATCAGCTGACCTCTCACTGGCCACCATCTCATGCATCTACAAGACCAGAACAGGAGGAAAGTCCTTCTCCTACGTTGCTGCCAAGGCCTGGAACGACCTCCCCCTCCAAATCTTGCAAGACCCTACACTGCTCTAGTTCAGGAAAGACCTCAAGACCTGGCTCTTCAGATGACCCAGCACTCAATGGAGACGACCTCCCACCCTCTAGCACCTTGAGACCCTGACGGGTGAATAGCTGCACTTTACCAACCTTGATTGATTGATTGACTGTTAAGTATTCCCTAACTAACACTGCAGCATAATCAAGGACATTAGAATTGTCATTAAGTATCACTGTTAATTATCTGTGGCATCAAGCTCATTTATTTTATTTATGTACCTAAATTTAGCAGTCCATGTGTAGCATTTGCTATAACACAGAGTAAAGAAAGGGCAATGTGTCAACCTATGAACATCTGTATAACTAACACATATTGTGAAAACAATGTTAGAAATCTGTTTGACAATGATACTACACATAACACACATGGTCTGCCATGTATCAGTAATAGTTAGCAATTGACAGTAGTCCTTTATTTTCACTTTCAGGTGACCAGGGATATGGGGTTCAGCTGTGAGTCGTGACCCCATACGCCCCCCATACTGAGCCGGGGAAGGCCTATAACCACGCACTCAGCAAGACATGGCATATTGTTGAGTGAACCTTCGGCTTGCTCTAGGCCAGGTTCTGCTGTCTGCACATTTCCGGGGGTAGATTGCTCTACTAGTTGTGTGCAAAATAATACTGGTGTGAACCATACTTCACAAAATAAGTGTGCAGATTAACGTTCCCTGGCACCGGGACCTACAACAGCAGGACCGATGGAGAAGGAGGATGCCAATGGTGGACACATACTAAACACTACTGCTGGCAATCACGGATTGCACAAACATTATGCAGCATTTATTTATTTTGTCCACATGTTCAGGAATGGAACATTAACTGACATGTCATAAGGCTTCAACATGGCAGTAAATGTTTCAAACCATTGCTTGTCCATGCATTTATGTCACAGTCCCAGGAAACATCTACTTCACACATCTCATCAACTAAAAGTAGCCCTCTGAAGTTTACAATCCGGTTGGAAGCCAGGCATCATTGTCTAAGCATTAGAAACCATGCACTGTGCATTGCCAAGTCTTATGTGTCACTTGCACTTTGCGCATTTCCATAGGAATGTATCAGTAAAAAACATGCTTGAGTAGGAATGGTGACGCTTTTCTAGGTAAGGTGGCTTTTTAGTAATAAGTGCCACGCTTTTATAGGAAAAGTGACGCTTTACCACTAAACATGACACTTGAGTAGCAAAGGTGAGACTCGAGTAGGAAAGTTGACACTTTTCTAGGAGAGACGACTTTTCAGTTGTAAAAATGGCGCTTGTGTAGGAAAAGTGACAATTTGCCATTAAACGTGACACTTGTGTAGGAAAGGTGATACTCTAGTAGGAAAATTGACACTCTTCTAGACAAGGGTGACTTTCTAATAGTAAACATGATGCTTTTGTAGGTAAAGTGACGCTTTACCACTAAGCGTGGCACTTGAGTGGAAAGAGCGTTGAGCAGAAGCCACGCATCAATGCCAAACTGTCAAAAACAATGTATTGGCATAGTGTAATTCACGACTTGGCTATCTCTCTGGCGAAGCATCCGAAAAAACAATATTTTAGTAGGGAATATGGTGCATGCATCAGAACCGTGACATATCCACATAGGAAATAATGCAATGGCTCAGTCATGCTACAAACCAGTAAGTGTGAAGTTCCTTTTACTTTCACGTACTGTCTTGTCTGTGCTGGCTGGTGGAGGTGTTTGTTGTTTGCTGGAAAGTTTGGTACTGTTTCTAGGTCTTGTTAGTGTCTGTGCTGTCCCTGTTGTCCCAAAACTGTCACATTTGTCCTGTAATTTTAGTTTGTGGTGATTTCTGTAGTGTATTGTGAGGTGTTTGTCTCAATAGGGGTTAATAGTTATGAGGTAGGGAAAAGGATAGTGTTGTTGTTGTTGGGTTTACAATGGCTAGTGGGGGTAGGGCGATGTCGGCCAGGTCCAAGAATCTGACAAAAGAGTTTGACGGCCTGCTGTGGCCATTTGTCAAGTACTTGCCCAACATGATCGAAGTGGAGGCAAGGTTAGCCAAGGCTACCCAGTCCATGAGAGGCGGCACCGGTGGGAGAAGGTTCAGTATCAGATGAGCTGAGTCTTTGGTGTAGAGCATACCGTCCACCAATACAAAACAGCAGTGGGCAGATATCGTGAGCTGGGAGTAGGATCTCCTGGATCATCTGGGGATAGACGTTGGTGGGGCTATTGGTATCTTCCTATGTATGATTAGCTTTTACTTGTGTGGCTGTAGCAAAATACTCTTAGCGATTTTGTTTCTGGAAGGGCCAGCTATGGCTATAGGTTACTACGGCATGATAAGGGCTAACTCTCTTACATACACTGAACATGCCACAAGGGCCAGTTCATAGGGGCATTACAATAGCCTAAACAGACCATGCAGTGCAGAGGAGGACCATAGGTGATGCACGACTCAAGCTTACCTCACACCACACCGTCTCCACCATTTGTATCCTGACGCACTTCGCATGCCCCCGATGTCAAACCCCGAGGCAGACTTTAAGGACATGTTCTGGGATTGCCCCACCATTCAAAACTACTGGGATCAGATCCACCAGACGCTTAGGGCGACGACCAACATCCAGTCTCTGTCCACGTGGGAGGCGTGCGCCCTCGGAATCTTCTGCAGGCGGAAGACTGAAAAAGTGTAGCACCGCTTTATGTCTCTTGCTATTCTATAAGCAAAAAGGGAAATAGCTATGCACTGGCGGGCCCCAGCGGGACCTCCGGAAGCAGCCTGGGTAGGCTCCATGAAAAAATCGGGTAAGGCAGAGGAAGAGGTGCTGACAGAAGAGGAGGTAAAGGGAACCCGTAAGCATCCTATTTCCTTAGAATGGGCACAGTTAATATACACATTCACACACGAAACAACCCAGATGGAAGCACCAGTAGACTCTGAATCCCAGACCCCACACCTATCCCCGTAGGATCAATAGCGGAGGCCCCATGATGGGGCCCACCTGCCTAACTCCAACGCCCTGCAAAAGTTGTACTAGCAGCTTTTCTCTTCTACACTAGGTTGTTCCATTACAAAGGCTTCAAACTCCCCCCCATCACATAAGTACCACCACATCCCCAAGTCACTGTATCGCACAATGGCAACACCATCGTCCACACTATCGATTTTCTCGACACACAATCCAATAACTCCTCAACATCTCCTTCAGTTTCACTCCCATAGTTGACAGTTAGTAAATCCACATCAGTAGTTACGACACCGATGACAGTTAGGTGGGAATACATTCAGACAGGATTTGACATGTTAACACTGGGAAAGGTGACATAGAGTGGACTTGCAGGCATGCCCATCGGTAATATGCCCGGCTAGATCGAATGACGCTATCGGTGAAAAGCACAAGCCAGCAGGGGGGCTCCGCATAGGCAGTTTCTCCAGCGACTGGGTTTTTATCGTGGCTGTGATGCAGGAAAACTATGAATGATATGACCTACAATCATTTCGCTTCTAATGGCAATTATGAGTTAATGCATAATAACGATGTAAGATGTCAATGTGTAATTTATAATGCAAAATCCCAATAAAAAAAATGTAAACAAAAAAATAGGTGATGTACAACCCATCCTGCACTATGCAGTGAGTATTGTCGCCCAGACTGCCAGGTCATTACTGACTCAGAACTGTGTGGACCACCTGCCATGTATGTTGCAGGGGAGAGCACTCATGTGTCATCAGGCCACAGGTTGGACAGGGTGTTTCTCTCCCCCCAAATGATCACACATAAACGTCTGTTACATAAAGACATCATCATATCTTTATGAGCATGTATGGGCCTTGACCGGTCATTGTTCATTTGCAGTGCTCTGGTCACATGTAAGGGAACTAAATGAATGAGACAAACAAGCATGAGTACTGTCTGATGTGCTTTTAACATACGCATCAAAGCCTGGTACCCTTGCACCATGTTGCATGCTAGGCTGGTCTTGCACCTTGTCTGCACTCTGTGCACCTCATATGTGATGTGCCTGCTATCATCTGAATACATTGCACATGACATTCCAACTGTGCCTTATGCTACAAGTCCAACGTACAGACAATACCATGCATTTGTGAAGTCAATGTACCGTGCTTCATATGTACACAGTATACATATTTAGCATTCACAGAGCTATACACTTTGTGTTTTGTCTTGTATATGGACCAAACCCACACACCATTGGTGAGGTGGTGCATTCCGAGATCCCAATGCCCCAGGTGAGTGTCACCTCATTGTTTCTGTGATCTGTAAGGAGTGTGTGTGTTTGCTGAAAAGGGTTGCAGTAAGATGTGCAAGGGGTATCAGTCTCCGGTAACAAGCTGCACCTTACATGTGGATTTATTACAGAAGTAGGACAAAGTTGCATGTGCAAATGACAGGGCCGAATTGCCATGTGAAATCATTAGCAATGTATGCAGGCCCACATGATGCATGATAATTTGCTGTGCCACCGTTGTAGCTATGGCGTGGATACTTATGGCACATGTACCATCACCTGCCCCAAAACCTCCTGATGGTAACAAGTTCTGTCTCTCATCCATACTATGGTCCAAAATTGCCAACATGTTACCCCAAATATGGGACACAAATGTTGCGTAGTGTAGGCTGTGAACTCCCTGACACAGTATGTTTGCCCAAGTCGACATTTGAGCAGTACACAGGTGTGGCTGGGGTGTAACACATATCCCAGACCAAACCCCCAATAGTCAACAGCAAATTGAATGTTGACATGTGAACATCTTACCAATATATGTCCTCATATTATGTGTTCACATCATTCCAAGCACATGCCTGCAGATTAATGTCCTTTACGTTAATAACATTGGGACAGTCTAAATGATTGAAGGCATGTCAGACATTCGTGCCACTCAAACATCATAATATTTGGTGTACCATAAATGTACCTGTAGTCTAGCCAACGTTTGGACTCCAATGGACTTGGGTAACCATGTGAGCAGGCCCCCCCATATCAAAGCATGATTCCATCCTAGTATAGATGTGGCATATGTATATGTGAATTGGCATTGTGAACATGTATTATTCAAGATAGCATAACCAGTGGGCAAGTCACATATCCCCATTTGTTGCAGTGAGAGCATAAGTCCATTGTTCATGCCAATAGCGTACTTGGGTTCACCCCTAAGCCCACATTGATCATGATGTGTGGCAACTGTCATCCCCCATCATGGGTACGAGTGCATCTCTCAGAGTACAGCATATAGGTGGCATGTGAGATGGGGTGCCAGAGGAGAGTTTGACAAAATGGCATGGTGGTACATAGAAAGTTATGATTAAACTGAATGTGAACATGGGATGGGAGGGATGAACTTCTATCTGCCTGTCTGCTGTACATTGCTACTGCATGCAAACACATGGACATTTATGGAACTCTTTTGTGTGGCAGGTCCACACAGGCTGTGATAAACCCTACAGCATAGCAGACTAAATAGGTCTCAGTGGATGTGGGGCATGTCACCAGTCCACACATGGCAATGCTGTTTCATGCTAGACTCCTGCCCTATATATCCAATGGCCTGTAATAGACACCTTTCCATATCTTCGTAGTATTTTGTGAGACGTCAGGGCAATGTTTGAAGTACCACAGGCATGTATGCACTGTGTTGTCAGCAGACAGGTCATTCCACATTCCACCAAATGCTCTTGTTACCCATACTTCATCCCAAGGATTTCCCTGCCTTTGAACAATTTCTGGCCAATGACCTGAAAAATGCAGCTCAATACACTCACAAGTATGCACTCTACAGCATGCATGTACACAATCGTCTCTTGGAATAAGTATGAGTTGATATGCTTCTAGGTACCAATCTGTACAGGAAGCTTGGGACAGAGTATTCGGTATATTAAGGAGCACATGCTCTTGTCTGATTTTCATTAGATGCTCTATGTTATAGTGTTCCAGGTATGTCTATGTGTCAATTCTTGCAGAAGTATCCAACAGGTCTGTTGAATGGGAGGTAACTCGCCACACTCTGTCTATTTTTCAACTACCTGTCACTGAGTCAATTGTTGCTGCTACATGTGTTGCCTTGTGCATATGCCATAAAAGTGAAGCATTGCTGAGGCATAATATGTGTACTTGCTTGCTACACATCACTCATTTCACACAGGTGATTGGACATAGATTGTACCCTCTTGTATGTTGCGTAACTTTCCCCAGGGAGCACCTAGATGGACCATGTGTACCATTCCATGTGTACACAACATCATATATCCAAACCTGATTTCATATTTACATGGGTACATGATAATGTGACCAGACACTGCCATTTTCTGTACCTACAAGGTCAAACTCTGGGTAATGTCCCATTGTTATCTTAGGGGAAGTACATGTGTCTGCAGGAGAGTAGGATCTGCCTCTTTTGGTTACCCCACTTTTTGCTGCCGTAACACTGTTTTTCGACTTTAGTCTGGCTGGAGCCCTGCTATTCAAGACACCAGCCTAGCTGATCCTCTTTAAATTGATTCCTAGTACCTTAGGTACACCACAGATTGGATTCTGAGGTGCCATTATAAGTCCCTAGTATATGGTATGCTATGTACCCAGGGCATAGGTACCCCAGAGGCCTACCAGGGGCTGAAGCATGTATTATGCCACCCCTGGGAAGCCCTCCAAAATGACACCACAGGTCTGCTACTGCAGCCTGGGTAAGGTGGTGCATGCACCCCTTACACAGATATAGGCTCACTATATCTAACCTATCACTGCACATAGAAACCTATCAGCCACCCCTATGGCAGGCCTTATCAATCCTGAAAAGCGTTACAACAAACAAATGATGGACGGAATGCTGACAATGCATACATTCTCCCCCAGTCAAGAGATCTGGGTTAAATCCATCGTTCTTTTGCCCACTACGCCACCCCAGTTTAGACATGGCCATATGCAAATCAGTCTTGACCCTGTGCCTCATGGGAACAGTCCAGCCCGAACTGCCAGGCCATGTCTTCCCTGGACCGGAATCAAGCATCCTAGGACCGGTTTCTGGCTATCAGCCGTCATCAGCCAGGATAGCTTGACTCCAGTGGCGTAGTGAGCACGGGTCCCACGTCTGGGAATACCCAATCCACTTAGGGCGAAAAGCGTTACAACAAACAAATGATGGACGGAATGCTGACAATGCATACATTCTCCCCCAGTCAAGAGATCTGGGTTAAATCCATCGTTCTTTTGCCCACTACGCCACCCCAGTTTAGACATGGCCATATGCAAATCAGTCTTGACCCTGTGCCTCATGGGAACAGTCCAGCCCGAACTGCCAAGCCATGTCTTCCCTGGACTGGAATCAAGCATCCTAGGACCGGTTTCTGGCTATCAGCCGTCATCAGCCAGGATAGCTTGACTCCAGTGGCGTAGTGAGCACGGGTCCCACGTCTGGGAATACCCATCCCACTTAGGGCAAAAAGCGTTACAACAAACAAATGATGGACGGAATGCTGACAATGCATACATTCTCCCCCAGTCAAGAGATCTGGGTTAAATCCATCGTTCTTTTGCCCACTACGCCACCCCAGTTTAGACATGGCCATATGCAAATCAGTCTTGACCCTGTGCCTCATGGGAACAGTCCAGCCCGAACTGCCAAGCCATATCTTCCCTGGACCGGAATCAAGCATCCTAGGACCGGTTTCTGGCTATCAGCCGTCATCAGCCAGGATAGCTTGACTCCAGTGGCGTAGTGAGCACGGGTCCCACGTCTGGGAATACCCATCCCACTTAGGGCGAAAAGCGTTACAACAAACAAATGATGGACGGAATGCTGACAATGCATACATTCTCCCCCAGTCAAGAGATCTGGGTTAAATCCATCGTTCTTTTGCCCACTACGCCACCCCAGTTTAGACATGGCCATATGCAAATCAGTCTTGACCCTGTGCCTCATGGGAACAGTCCAGCCCGAACTGCCAAGCCATGTCTTCCCTGGACCGGAATCAAGCATCCTAGGACCGGTTTCTGGCTATCAGCCGTCATCAGCCAGGATAGCTTGACTCCAGTGGCGTAGTGAGCACGGGTCCCACGTCTGGGAATACCCATCCCACTTAGGGCGAAAAGCGTTACAACAAACAAATGATGGACGGAATGCTGACAATGCATACATTCTCCCCCAGTCAAGAGATCTGGGTTAAATCCATCGTTCTTTTGCCCACTACGCCACCCCAGTTTAGACATGGCCATATGCAAATCAGTCTTGACCCTGTGCCTCATGGGAACAGTCCAGCCCGAACTGCCAAGCCATGTCTTCCCTGGACCGGAATCAAGCATCCTAGGACCGGTTTCTGGCTATCAGCCGTCATCAGCCAGGATAGCTTGACTCCAGTGGCGTAGTGAGCACGGGTCCCACGTCTGGGAATACCCATCCCACTTAGGGCGAAAAGCGTTACAACAAACAAATGATGGACGGAATGCTGACAATGCATACATTCTCCCCCAGTCAAGAGATCTGGGTTAAATCCATCGTTCTTTTGCCCACTACGCCACCCCAGTTTAGACATGGCCATATGCAAATCAGTCTTGACCCTGTGCCTCATGGGAACAGTCCAGCCCGAACTGCCAAGCCATGTCTTCCCTGGACCGGAATCAAGCATCCTAGGACCGGTTTCTGGCTATCAGCCGTCATCAGCCAGGATAGCTTGACTCCAGTGGCGTAGTGAGCACGGGTCCCACGTCTGGGAATACCCATCCCACTTAGGGCGAAAAGCGTTACAACAAACAAATGATGGAGGGAATGCTGACAATGCATACATTCTCCCCCAGTCAAGAGATCTGGGTTAAATCCATCGTTCTTTTGCCCACTACGCCACCCCAGTTTAGACATGGCCATATGCAAATCAGTCTTGACCCTGTGCCTCATGGGAACAGTCCAGCCCGAAGTGCCAAGCCATGTCTTCCCTGGACCGGAATCAAGCATCCTAGGACCGGTTTCTGGCTATCAGCCGTCATCAGCCAGGATAGCTTGACTCCAGTGGCGTTGTGAGCACGGGTCCCACGTCTGTGAATACCCATCCCACTTAGGGCGAAAAGCGTTACAACAAACAAATGATGGACGGAATGCTGACAATGCATACATTCTCCCCCAGTCAAGAGATCTGGGTTAAATCCATCGTTCTTTTGCCCACTACGCTACCCCAATTTAGACATGGCCATATGCAAATCAGTCTTGACCCTGTGCCTCATGGTAACAGTCCAGCCCGAACTGCCAAGCCATGTCTTCCCTGGACCGGAATCAAGCATCCTAGGACCGATTTCTGGCTATCAGCCGTCATCAGCCAGGATAGCTTGACTCCAGTGGCGTAGTGAGCACGGGTCCCACGTATGGGGAATACCCATCCCACTTAGGGCGAAAAGCGTTACAACAAACAAATGATGGACGGAATGCTGACAATGCATACATTCTCCCCCAGTCAAGAGATCTGGGTTAAATCCATCGTTCTTTTGCCCACTACGCCACCCCAGTTTAGACATGGCCATATGCAAATCAGTCTTGATCCTGTGCCTCATGGGAACAGTCCAGCCCTAACTGCCAAGCCATGTCTTCCCTGGACCGGAATCAAGCATCTTAGGACCGGTTTCTGGCTATCAGCTGTCATCAGCCAGGATAGCTTGACTCCAGTGGCGTAGTGAGCACGGGTCCCACGTCTGGGAATACCCATCCCACTTAGGGCGAAAAGCGTTACAACAAACAAATGATGGACGGAATGCTGACAATGCATACATTCTCCCCCAGTCAAGAGATCTGGGTTAAATCCATCGTTCTTTTGCCCACTACGCCACCCCAGTTTAGACATGGCCATATGCAAATCAGTCTTGACCCTGTGCCTCATGGGAACAGTCCAGCCCGAACTGCCGGTCCAGGGAAGACATGGCTTGGCAGTGCGGGCTGGACTGTTCCCATGAGGCACAGGGTCAAGACTGATTTGCATATGGCCATGTCTGAACTGGGGTGGCGCAGTGGGCAAAAGAACGATGGATTTAACCCAGATCTCTTGACTGGGGGAGAATGTCTGCATTGTCAGCATTCCGTCCATCATTTGTTTGTTGTAACGCTTTTCGCCCTAAGTGGGATGGGTATTCCCAGACGTGGGACCCGTGCTCACTACGCCACTGGAGTCAAGCTATCCTGGCTGATGACGGCTGATAGCCAGAAACCGGTCCTAGGATGCTTGATTCCGGTCCAGGGAAGACATGGCTTGGCAGTTCGGGCTGGACTGTTCCCATGAGGCACAGGGTCAAGACTGATTTGCATATGGCCATGTCTGAACTGGGGTGGCGTAGTGGGCAAAAGAACGATGGATTTAACCCAGATCTCTTGACTGGGGGAGAATGTCTGCATTGTCAGCATTCCGTCCATCATTTCTTTGTTGTGACGCTTTTCGCCCTAAGTGGGATGGGTATTCCCAGACGTGGGACCCGTGCTCACTACGCCACTGGAGTCAAGCTATCCTGGCTGATGACGGCTGATAGCCAGAAACCGGTCCTAGGATGCTTGATTCCGGTCCAGGGAAGACATGGCTTGGCAGTTCGGGCTGGACTGTTCCCATGAGGCACAGGGTCAAGACTGATTTGCATATGGCCATGTCTGAACTGGGGTGGCGTAGTGGGCAAAAGAACTATGGATTTAACCCAGATCTCTTGACTGGGGGAGAATGTCTGCATTGTCAGCATTCCGTCCATCATTTGTTTGTTGTAACGCTTTTCGCCCTAAGTGGGATGGGTATTCCCAGACGTGGGACCCGTGCTCACTACGCCACTGGAGTCAAGCTATCCTGGCTGATGACGGCTGATAGCCAGAAACCGGTCCTAGGATGCTTGATTCCGGTCCAGGGAAGACATGGCTTGGCAGTTCCGGCTGGACTGTTCCCATGAGGCACAGGGTCAAGACTGATTTGCATATGGCCATGTCTGAACTGGGGTGGCGTAGTGGGCAAAAGAACGATGGATTTAACCCAGATCTCTTGACTGGGGGAGAATGTCTGCATTGTCAGCATTCCGTCCATCATTTGTTTGTTGTAACGCTTTTCGCCCTAAGTGGGATGGGTATTCCCAGACGTGGGACCCGTGCTCACTACGCCACTGGAGTCAAGCTATCCTGGCTGATGACGGCTGATAGCCAGAAACCGGTCCTAGGATGCTTGATTCCGGTCCAGGGAAGACATGGCTTGGCAGTTCGGGCTGGACTGTTCCCATGAGGCACAGGGTCAAGACTGATTTGCATATGGCCATGTCTGAACTGGGGTGGCGTAGTGGGCAAAAGAACGATGGATTTAACCCAGATCTCTTGACTGGGGGAGAATGTCTGCATTGTCAGCATTCTGTCCATCATTTGTTTGTTGTAACGCTTTTCGCCCTAAGTGGGATGGGTATTCCCAGACGTGGGACCCGTGCTCACTACGCCACTGGAGTCAAGCTATCCTGGCTGATGACGGCTGATAGCCAGAAACCGGTCCTAGGATGCTTGATTCCGGTCCAGGGAAGACATGGCTTGGCAGTTCGGGCTGGACTGTTCCCATGAGGCACAGGGTCAAGACTGATTTGCATATGGCCATGTCTGAACTGGGGTGGCGTAGTGGGCAAAAGAACGATGGATTTAACCCAGATCTCTTGACTGGGGGAGAATGTCTGCATTGTCAGCATTCTGTCCATCATTTGTTTGTTGTAACGCTTTTCGCCCTAAGTGGGATGGGTATTCCCAGACGTGGGACCCGTGCTCACTACGCCAGTGGAGTCAAGCTATCCTGGCTGATGACGGCTGATAGCCAGAAACCGGTCCTAGGATGCTTGATTCCGGTCCAGGGAAGACATGGCTTGGCAGTTCGGGCTGGACTGTTCCCATGAGGCACAGGGTCAAGACTGATTTGCATATGGCCATGTCTGAACTGGGGTGGCGTAGTGGGCAAAAGAACGATGGATTTAACCCAGATCTCTTGACTGGGGGAGAATGTCTGCATTGTCAGCATTCCGTCCATCATTTGTTTGTTGTAACGCTTTTCGCCCTAAGTGGGATGGGTATTCCCAGACGTGGGACCCGTGCTCACTACGCCACTGGAGTCAAGCTATCCTGGCTGATGACGGCTGATAGCCAGAAACCGGTCCTAGGATGCTTGATTCCGGTCCAGGGAAGACATGGCTTGGCAGTTCGGGCTGGACTGTTCCCATGAGGCACAGGGTCAAGACTGATCTGCATATGGCCATGTCTGAACTGGGGTGGCGTAGTGGGCAAAAGAACGATGGATTTAACCCAGATCTCTTGACTGGGGGAGAATGTCTGCATTGTCAGCATTCCGTCCATCATTTGTTTGTTGTAACGCTTTTCGCCCTAAGTGGGATGGGTATTCCCAGACGTGGGACCCGTGCTCACTACGCCACTGGAGTCAAGCTATCCTGGCTGATGACGGCTGATAGCCAGAAACCGGTCCTAGGATGCTTGATTCCGGTCCAGGGAAGACATGGCTTGGCAGTTCGGGCTGGACTGTTCCCATGAGGCACAGGGTCAAGACTGATTTGCATATGGCCATGTCTAAACTGGGGTGGCGTAGTGGGCAAAAGAATGATGGATTTAACCCAGATCTCTTGACTGGGGGAGAATGTCTGCATTGTCAGCATTCCGTCCATCATTTGTTTGTTGTAACGCTTTTCGCCCTAAGTGGGATGGGTATTCCCAGACGTGGGACCCGTGCTCACTACGCCACTGGAGTCAAGCTATCCTGGCTGATGACGGCTGATAGCCAGAAACCGGTCCTAGGATGCTTGATTCCGGTCCAGGGAAGACATGGCTTGGCAGTTCGGGCTGGACTGTTCCCATGAGGCACAGGGTCAAGACTGATTTGCATATGGCCATGTCTGAACTGGGGTGGCGTAGTGGGCAAAAGAACGATGGATTTAACCCAGATCTCTTGACTGGGGGAAAATGTCTGCATTGTCAGCATTCCGTCCATCATTTGTTTGTTGTAACGCTTTTCGCCCTAAGTGGGATGGGTATTCCCAGACGTGGGACCCATGCTCACTACGCCACTGGAGTCAAGCTATCCTGGCTGATGACGGCTGATAGCCAGAAACCGGTCCTAGGATGCTTGATTCCGGTCCAGGGAAGACATGTCTTGGCAGTTCGGGCTGGACTGTTCCCATGAGGCACAGGGTCAAGACTGATTTGCATATGGCCATGTCTGAACTGGGGTGGCGTAGTGGGCAAAAGAACGATGGATTTAACCCAGATCTCTTGACTGGGGGAGAATGTCTGCATTGTCAGCATTCCGTCCATCATTTGTTTGTTGTAACGCTTTTCGCCCTAAGTGGGATGGGTATTCCCAGACGTGGGACCCGTGCTCACTACGCCACTGGAGTCAAGCTATCCTGGCTGATGACGGCTGATAGCCAGAAACCGGTCCTAGGATGCTTGATTCCGGTCCAGGGAAGACATGGCTTGGCAGTTCGGGCTGGACTGTTCCCATGAGGCACAGTGTCAAGACTGATTTGCATATGGCCATGTCTGAACTGGGGGGGCGTAGTGGGCAAAAGAACGATGGATTTAACCCAGATCTCTTGACTGGGGGAGAATGTCTGCATTGTCAGCATTCCGTCCATCATTTGTTTGTTGTAACGCTTTTCGCCCTAAGTGGGATGGGTATTCCCAGACGTGGGACCCGTGCTCACAACGCAACTGGAGTCAAGCTATCCTGGCTGATGACGGCTGATAGCCAGAAACCGGTCCTAGGATGCTTGATTCCGGTCCAGGGAAGACATGGCTTGGCAGTTCGGGCTGGACTGTTCCCATGAGGCACAGGGTCAAGACTGATTTGCATATGGCCATGTCTGAACTGGGGTGGCGTAGTGGGCAAAAGAACGATGGATTTAACCCAGATCTCTTGACTGGGGGAGAATGTCTGCATTGTCAGCATTCCGTCCATCATTTGTTTGTTGTAACGCTTTTCGCCCTAAGTGGGATGGGTATTCCCAGACGTGGGACCCGTGCTCACTACGCCACTGGAGTCAAGCTATCCTGGCTGATGACGGCTGATAGCCAGAAACCGGTCCTAGGATGCTTGATTCCGGTCCAGGGAAGACATGGCTTGGCAGTTCGGGCTGGACTGTTCCCATGAGGCACAGGGTCAAGACTGATTTGCATATGGCCATGTCTGAACTGGGGTGGCGTAGTGGGCAAAAGAACGATGGATTTAACCCAGATCTCTTGACTGGGGGAGAATGTCTGCATTGTCAGCATTCCGTCCATCATTTGTTTGTTGTAACGCTTTTCGCCCTAAGTGGGATGGGTATTCCCAGACGTGGGACCCGTGCTCACTACGCCACTGGAGTCAAGCTATCCTGGCTGATGACGGCTGATAGCCAGAAACCGGTCCTAGGATGCTTGATTCCGGTCCAGGGAAGACATGGCTTGGCAGTTCGGGCTGGACTGTTCCCATGAGGCACAGGGTCAAGACTGATTTGCATATGGCCATGTCTGAACTGGGGTGGTGTAGTGGGCAAAAGAACGATGGATTTAACCCAGATCTCTTGACTGGGGGAGAATGTCTGCATTGTCAGCATTCCGTCCATCATTTGTTTGTTGTAACGCTTTTCGCCCTAAGTGGGATGGGTATTCCCAGACGTGGGACCCGTGCTCACTACGCCACTGGAGTCAAGCTATCCTGGCTGATGACGGCTGATAGCCAGAAACCGGTCCTAGGATGCTTGATTCCGGTCCAGGGAAGACATGGCTTGGCAGTTCGGGCTGGACTGTTCCCATGAGGCACAGGGTCAAGACTGATTTGCATATGGCCATGTCTGAACTGGGGTGGCGTAGTGGGCAAAAGAACGATGGATTTAACCCAGATCTCTTGACTGGGGGAGAATGTCTGCATTGTCAGCATTCCGTCCATCATTTGTTTGTTGTAACGCTTTTCGCCCTAAGTGGGATGGGTATTCCCAGACGTGGGACCCGTGCTCACTACGCCACTGGAGTCAAGCTATCCTGGCTGATGACGGCTGATAGCCAGAAACCGGTCCTAGGATGCTTGATTCCGGTCCAGGGAAGACATGGCTTGGCAGTTCGGGCTGGACTGTTCCCATGAGGCACAGGGTCAAGACTGATTTGCATATGGCCATGTCTGAACTGGGGTGGCGTAGTGGGCAAAAGAACGATGGATTTAACCCAGATCTCTTAACTGGGGGAGAATGTCTGCATTGTCAGCATTCCGTCCATCATTTGTTTGTTGTAACGCTTTTCGCCCTAAGTGGGATGGGTATTCCCAGACGTGGGACCCTTGCTCACTACGCCACTGGAGTCAAGCTATCCTGGCTGATGACGGCTGATAGCCAGAAACCGGTCCTAGGATGCTTGATTCCGGTCCAGGGAAGACATGGCTTGGCAGTTCGGGCTGGACTGTTCCCATGAGGCACAGGGTCAAGACTGATTTGCATATGGCCATGTCTGAACTGGGGTGGCGTAGTGGGCAAAAGAACGATGGATTTAACCCAGATCTCTTGACTGGGGGAGAATGTCTGCATTGTCAGCATTCCGTCCATCATTTGTTTGTTGTAACGCTTTTCGCCCTAAGTGGGATGGGTATTCCCAGACGTGGGACCCGTGCTCACTACGCCACTGGAGTCAAGCTATCCTGGCTGATGACGGCTGATAGCCAGAAACCGGTCCTAGGATGCTTGATTCCGGTCCAGGGAAGACATGGCTTGGTAGTTCGGGCTGGACTGTTCCCATGAGGCACAGGGTCAAGACTGATTTGCATATGGCCATGTCTGAACTGGGGTGGCGTAGTGGGCAAAAGAACGATGGATTTAACCCAGATCTCTTGACTGGGGGAGAATGTCTGCATTGTCAGCATTCCGTCCATCATTTGTTTGTTGTAACGCTTTTCGCCCTAAGTGGGATGAGTATTCCCAGACGTGGGACCCGTGCTCACTACGCCACTTGAGTCAAGCTTTCCTGGCTGATGACAGCTGATAGCCAGAAACCGGTCCTAGGATGCTTGATTCCGGTCCAGGGAAGACATGTCTTGGCAGTTCGGGCTGGACTGTTCCCATGAGGCACAGGGTCAAGACTGATTTGCATATGGCCATGTCTGAACTGGGGTGGCGTAGTGGGCAAAAGAACGATGGATTTAACCCAGATCTCTTGACTGGGGGAGAATGTCTGCAATGTCAGCATTCCATCCATCATTTGTTTGTTGTAACGCTTTTCGCCCTAAGTGGGATGGGTATTCCCAGACGTGGGACCCGTGCTCACTACGCCACTGGAGTCAAGCTATCCTGGCTGATGACGGCTGATAGCCAGAAACCGGTCCTAGGATGCTTGATTCCGGTCCAGGGAAGACATGGCTTGGCAGTTCGGGCTGGACTGTTCCCATGAGGCACAGGGTCAAGACTGATTTGCATATGGCCATGTCTGAACTGGGGTGGCGTAGTGGGCAAAAGAATGATGAATTTAACCCAGATCTCTTGACTGGGGGAGAATGTCTGCATTGTCAGCATTCCGTCCATCATTTGTTTGTTGTAACGCTTTTCGCCCTAAGTGGGATGGGTATTCCCAGACGTGGGACCCGTGCTCACTACGCCACTGGAGTCAAGCTATCCTGGCTGATGACGGCTGATAGCCAGAAACCGGTCCTAGGATGCTTGATTCCGGTCCAGGGAAGACATGGCTTGGCAGTTCGGGCTGGACTGTTCCCATGAGGCACAGGGTCAAGACTGATTTGCATATGGCCATGTCTGAACTGGGGTGGCGTAGTGGGCAAAAGAACGATGGATTTAACCCAGATCTCTTGACTGGGGGAGAATGTCTGCATTGTCAGCATTCCGTCCATCATTTGTTTGTTGTAACGCTTATCAATCCTGAAGGCAGGGTGCGTGGATTTGTGTGAGAGGGTGAACATGCGTGAGCAGAGCCCCTCTGCAGTCTTCGGAATCTCTTCTCCGGGGTTGTCTGTGATGCAGCCTGACCATATACTCTTAGGTGCATTATAACCCAACGGTAAATACTAACTTTGGACTGGCTGCACGGAAACATGTTGTGTTTGGTGTCAAACACCTTGGAATCATACCCCCACAACAGTAACTAGTGTGGGAGAATAATCCCACCCTTCTAGAGGGAGAGACATGACAGCACTGGTATACTCGGTACCAGCTTAAAAGAGCCCTGGATTCACAAAATGGATGCTGCAGCCACAGACGCGAGTCTGGCCTCCTGCTGCTGGCCGAAACTCCGTCAGGGGAGGCCTGGACAGTAGGTTTCCTGTCACAGGGAGTTGGTGTTACCACCTCCCAGACAGGCCTTAGTGGATTAGGGCTGGGTGGGAGCACTCCAGGAGTGCTTTGAAGATCTGCACTGGGGGCACACTTGGTGTCCCTGTGCATAGTCCAGCTCAAACCGGTTGCAGGGGCTACCAGCCCCTGCTCTGGCATGAAACTGGACAAATTTAATGGGTGTAGCCACCCCTCTTTCCAAACCCTCCCATAGGTGGGTCCCCTGAATTAGTCCAACCCCTTCGTTTGGTATAAAGAAGGAACCTCTGTAACCAGAACTTTAGATATCCCTGAACGAAAATCTGAAACTGACTCATGGAACTTCCACGATCTGTTCAACGCCAGATGACTGAAGAATCTCCCTTGGAGTAAAGGAGATACTCCCCTGCTTGGCAGGCACCAAAGACGCATCTGTCTGGTCTGCATCTCTGAAGCTCCCGCCAAACGCCAAAGACTTTGCAACACCAGAGGTGGATTTTCAGACTTTCCAGAGGCCGAACCTAGTCCCCAGCAAAGCTGAGACCCATTGCCCTCGTGGATACAGTGGAACCGGAACCCCTGGACACGTGCACATTTGCAAGTGCATCAGCTTCTCAACATCCCTTAAGGCTGTGAATTGGGTTACTTGTAGCCCAGACCCTGAGCAGAGAATCCACCAAAGATTGTTGGCCTACCTACTCCGAGTGACCCGTGGGCCGCCATTTTGTGATTCCCCTCGAGATCCCTTTGTGATCCCTGGTCTGTTGACTGGTGGGTCCTTGTGAAGGTAACTCTGACTTTCTTTGGGCTTCCCTGGTTGCTCCAGTCGTGCCCTTACTCCTCCTAGCTGGGGGAGTTCCTCGGAGCTTGCTGGTCCGCACCGAAGCATCTTTCTCCTTCCTGTGTGGGTTGCTGTTGCCAAGGCTTGTTGTGTCTAACCTGGGCACTGACGCTGCAGCACTTGACATCCTTTGTGGGACAGCTCAAATCCAGCTCCTGGTTGTCCTCAACACCTCCTGGTTCTCATGGCTGAAGAATCAAGCTTCACATTCTTCACCTGAAACACCCGACATCGGTTGGCATTCGTCTGTCGTGCCCCTGGTCACTGGCAAGTGACCCAGACTCTGTCCCCTCTGCTTTCAGGTCCTTCACATCTCAGGCTTGGATCTCTTTGGACACTTTGCATCTTCCCGGCAGCAGCACTTCTTCGCCAGCAGCCATTGAAAACAACGACGCAACACGACACCATTTGACACCTATGCACCTGGCTTCCCTGGGTGAGGTAACTCGAGTACTCCGGTGCTCCCGTGGGTGTTGACCCTAGAACTGTCTAAGTCCAAGAGGGTTTGGTCCGAGTCCATTCCTAAGTGTCCTTTAACTCTAAAAATCTAACAGCGACTTTCCCCATAGAAGCTAACAGGAGCTCGCGGCTGTGTTCTCACACTGCACACGGCCCCCGTGGGTCCCCTGTGTCACTACATTGGGTGGTTCCTTGGGGTCCCAGCAATTCTAGAGACTCTAAGCCTTGAGTCTATTTAAGTTGTGGTTCTTATACCACTATTTTAGTATATGGTTTGGTCCGCCCCTAGGGCCTAATGTGTATTTGTGCTACTTTACTGTAATATTTTAAGAGTAACTTATGTGCTTTTACCTCTGGCCTCATAAATAGACTAGTAGGGTGTGTTTAGGAATAAATACATATATTTTATATATATACCTGGTGTGGTCTCCTTTCATTTAGCCACTCAAGAGGTTATAGACTGGTAAAACAAGCTGCTTTACAATCCTTCAAGACTTAGCCTGAAGGGTGCTCTCCATAGCTACCACTAGGATAGCTTTCAATAAAGGTTGTCTTTAACCTATCATCAATAAGGGGTTGTTTGGACTGGTGCAAGGGGCCCACTATAACTAGTGGCCAGCATATACCAGGCCAAGTTCTCACATTGGTGTGCAGAGGGGTTGGGATTCCAGCTTGCTATTGTTTTACCAGATAATCTCAATTGAGTGACTAACTGAAAACCACTAAAGGTACCTAAGGTACATATAATACAAGCTTTAGAATACAGTAAGTTCTACTGAACTTAGAGTTGTGTGTCAAGGGCTTAGCACACCCTTTCTACAACTCAAGAGAGTTTAGTAGGCCACACTAGAGTAGGTAGTGCATACACCACACCTCATTAGTAATGTCTTCAAGGCCAGGAACCAGTGGGTCCCTGCCAGAAGCCAGTGGGCTTCTAGCCTCCAAGTATGACAAACTCCCATTCTTGGAATTGAGAGCATTGTGTAGTACTAGGAAGTTGAAGACAGGCAAGGGTGAAAAAACTCAATGCCTCATAGAGGTACTCCTCCAAGATAATCTCAGAAGGACCTCAGGGTCTGATGGGGTAGGTAGAGTGGGTGGGGCAGCTGATGAGGAAGGGCCTAGGGGTTCACACACCCCTGACCTAACCTCTGGAGCTGGCCAGGACAATGACAATGATCCTGACCTGGACAATGCAACTCCTCCTGGAGATGAGGAAGATGGCTGTGATGGCCCTCTCTTGACTCCACCAGGTAGAGTTGGAAGTGTGCCTAGAAGGTCCATATCCCCTTCAGTGGAATCTAACCATTCTGGTACCTCCATAGGGACCTCTGCCTCCTCTCCTAGGAGGGAAACCTCTCAGGAGAGGAAAGACAGGCAGGTCAAGAGTGAGGAAGCTCAGCTTAGAATCAGAAGAGCACAGATAGCCCTAGAAAGGGAGTCCCTAGAGCTCCATAGAGCTAGACAAAAGATTGGACTAGAGTCCCATGGTGGCAGCAACATCCCTATTGTTAGGGAGAGGTCTCATGACCATAGAAACCTCAACAAGATTTTCCCTCCCTACCAGAGTGGGGATGACATCCACAAATGGATTACTGCACTGGAAAGGGCCTGTAAAGTACAAAGGGTCCCCCAGGAGCAGTGGGCAGCAATCTTGTGGCTCTCCTTTGCAGACAAAGGTAGAGATAAGCTCCTCACTGTTAGAGAGGAGGATGCTGATGATTACTCCAGTCTGAAAAGTGCATTGATTGAAGGGTTTGGCCTAACCACTGAACAATATAGGTTGAAGTTCAGAGATACCCAACAAATCACAAAATAAAGACTGGGTGGACTTTGTAGATTGTACTACTAAGGCTCTGGAGGGCTGGTTGCTTGGCAGTAAGGTGCATGACTTTCAAGGATTGTAAAACTTAATTATGAGGAAGCAGATCATTAATAATTGTCAAAATCAGCTGTTGCATCAGTACCTGGTGGACTCTGATCTGACCTCTCCCCAAGAATTGGGAAAAAAGGCAGACAAATGGATCAGAACTAAGCCTGGGCGTAGTCCGCGTAGTCATGCTTCGCGAAGATATTCTTGCACTACGCGAGCTACGCGTAGCTTCGCGATCTTGCGTTGTTGCTTGGGGCGCCCGTTCGCGATGCCTTTTTCTTGTTCGGGAGCGCGGTGTGCGTGTTCGGGGAGCTGTTTGCATGCTCGGGGGATAATATCTCGCGATCTTACCCATGTGGTCGCCAATGGGCGCGGCCATCTTGTTTTTCAATTGTCCCGCCCGCTCGCGATGCCTTATTTCCTGTTCCGGGTCGCGTATAGAGTGTTCGCGATGTGCATGTCGTGTTCGGGAGAGCATTTTACTTGTTCGCGACGATTATTGCATGTTTGCGAGAAATATCGCGTGAACGTACCCACGCGGTTTTTATATTTTGCATTTTATTTCTACTTTTACTGTGTTTTTTTTACTTTTATTACTTCTTTCTTACATCTTCCCCCTAACTTTTTTTTCCCCTTCTAACTTTTCTTTTCCGCCTCCCACCCACCCCAGAACCATGGCCAAGGGCTCATCATCTAGCTCTAGCACAAAGGGCAAGGGGCCTGCGCCCAAGAGCCACCTGCCTTGCGGCAGAATGCGTCCTGCAGAGGTGCAGGCTCGGCAACTTTTTGGTGAGGCGGAGGTGGCCGCCCTTGTTTTTTTCATTCAGCGCCACCTCCCCTTGACCTTGGCAGCAGGCGGCAGGCCCGGCTCCGGGTACGCTACCCAGGAGCGACACCGTCAGTGGGCGAAGGTGTGCCGAGCAGTGTTCTGGTGCTCAGGGGTCCGGCGCACCCATAATCAGCTGGCCCACTGGTGGTCTGACATACTGGACCGGGAGCAGGACCTGTTGGACCTGCTAGGTGTCAAGGTCGTTCGGCTTGGTGAGTAACTTATTGTGTATAAATTAAATTGTTGACGAATAACAAGATTACTGCTGCGTGCTACGCGTTGCTGGTAAATTACGTTTCAAAAATCAAAATCTTCTGTGATTGTAGGACCCAGGTGCTCGGTGCTACTCTTACTTGTTTGCAACTTTGCGCTAGCTTTTGCTGCTGATTAATGTAAGAGTTTATTTGAGAGAACTGAAGTTAGGTAATGCTATTGCTAGAAAGACTCTAGTCCTTCCATTGTCCTCCTGTGAAATAGTGGTGGATGGATATTGGATACTAGGTTTAGTTAGTATTAGTTAATAATTGTTTTATGCGGTCTGCATGACGCCTCCTCTGTCACTGAGTGCTGCTTACCCCAGTCCTCCGTAGAACCTTTTGTAGTTTGTTTAGTGAGTGGTAGGCTTAGCAGGGTCAGTCAGTAGCAGAACAAGATCAGATGCAACACACCCACAATTTGGTGTATGCACAAATTTATGCATGTGTCCTCCATCTCATCTATGTATTTGATGGCTAAAAAAAATGGAAATGCAGACTTAGTGAACAATTGGCCCGTCTGGAATAGGTGGTCTAGGTCAGGTGGTACTTACTAGGCTTCGTTCGAATTTGTGATCGGAATGATTATGGAACACTGGAGTGTTCATAAATAAGTAGACGATCCGTGAATCCAGCAAGCAGCCCAGTAGTCGATCCATCTGATTAGATAGGTCAATTTTATTGCAATTGTTGTTTCCTAAAATGTTTTTTGACTTATTTTTCCAAATTATTTATTTGTTTCACAGAACTCCTTAATGTTTGTCTCTTTCTTTATTATATTTTACATGATCATCAGCACCACCCAGGGGCAAGAAGACGGGGTCTGAGTCGGCGGGACAACATCAACCAGGTGAGGACCGCTCCTCTACCGAGGCTGCTGCTGCTGGCCCCAATAAGTCCTCCAGTGGTTAATATTAACAATTATATTTCCCTAACTTTTACTGCATCTTTTTTTCCGAACAATAAATTATGGCTCCACATTCTAATTCTATTTTTTCAAAAGCTTCTTTGACCTTGACTATCTGTTTCCAAATTCTGGTTATCCCTGCCTCTAACTAAGTTCCTTCTAACTGCCTCTGCTATGACTCTCTGTACTACTACTATTATTCTGTCTGTAGCTAAGCTTGCACAGTTGGCCACTCTTTATTGAAGGTTTTCTTTGGAATAATAAAACTCAGATTGACCAATAGCTCTAGCCACTGTGTCCTATCCTTTGGGTTGTCCTCTTCTAGTCTTCCTAATGTTGAGGCTTTGACAATTCCCACAAACAAAATGCCCAACCAGATATTTGACTAGTATTTTGGATCGGATAGTACATACTGCTACTGTTGTAGTGATTCTGCAGAGCCACATACAGAACTATGCACAACAAAATAGGATGTTGGTGATGGGAGTTTGGACCTTACTCATCACACCTCAGTCAGAAGAACCCACGATCCCCTGGCCGACTAGCTATAGTGTCTCACATTAGGTCCCACTCCCGACCCCCCACACGAAGAAGATACACAATGATGATGACTGAGACAGACAACCCAGAACATAATAACACCCTTTTGCTCACTCACTTGTGTAAGTCCACCCCACCACACCAAATACCACGGAGTCTATGTGTAAGTTCAAAAGGTTTATTTGAAATAAGTAACAAGCTCTGTACGTCGTTATATGAAATTTTACTACAGCCATCGTCAACAGCAAAAAGCATAAGATTAAAACAGTAAACATTTACAAGTGCAGGACAACAAGAACAAGACAAAAGATCTGTGTGAATTTTGGATGACCCCTCACCGTAGAACGTAGAAATACTGGTTACATCATGCATCATAAGCTCTGCAAATCTCTGGTTTGTAGAAGGGAATCTTCTGCCTATTATATGAGAAAAATGCTGCGCGTTAGATAGTATACTGCAATAATGCAAGCATTTCGCAGTCATGGCAAAAAGTGTAACATGTACATGTGATGGCTAAGCAATACGGACTAACCAAACTCCATAACAAAGTGGCTTGTTTTTCAACCTCTTCACTTGTACGCAACCGTCATGTGGCCTCAAAGGCATCAACTGCACATGTCAATAAGCTGCGAGGTATAATTAAATATGCGCAAAAAGTGTAGTAGACATGATGAATCTAAAAGGGTTACACATGGCTCAGGCTAACTTTCAAAAGAGTAGAGAACGACTAGATAACCCTAGGAACTATATAACACTACTAGTGTACGTCTACTGACTGTACTACTCTAGTGCTGATGTATGTTGTATTAACCTTTTTTTCAAACTTCCAAGTGAACACTAATAAAATAGGGGGAGGTTTCCAGGCATCTAAAAATGTGTAATGTTTTTTTCTAGGCATACTACCAACCACCAGTGCTGGCGGGGCCAGCGGCGATGGCGATGGAAGTGTGTTCACTACTTCACTCACTGTACTGTGTGACTTATTAAGTTGTAATGAACATTATACAACGGTTGAAGAAGACACCCTTTACTTAGCATTAGCAGCGTGAGTTGAGTAACCAATGGCCTCTTCTATCTGACTCCAACTCAGCTGTGAAGGTTTTATGGAGAAAACAAACTCAGATCAGATGACCTTGATGGATGTGTTGAACAAAGAGGGAAAGAAGGGTGGAAGGAACGGGCGAGATAATATGACTGACTGGCAGAGAAGGATATGTTGGAAGCATGCATAGGTGGCTGATAGTAATCAGATCAGATGCATGGGTTGTTGAAGGATGGGTGGAAGGTGAAATAGGATGCCTGCCTGGGTGGGTGACACAGTATGGGTGGATAGTACCAGATAGCAACAATCAGCGGTGTTTGGTTCAAACTCAAAGCCAAGGCAAGCAAGGAAGGCGCAGACGCATGTGTGGTTGTTGGTGAAACCAACTAAGGTTTGTTAAGAGATATATAAAAAAGAAGGATAGACATTTACTTTAATGGATGTATGCCTGGATGTACTATCATCAATAGACAGCATAGGTGGAGACTGTCCCTGGAGAGTCTTACTTTGAAGAAAATGTAAAAGACACTGCGCCAGAGTAGCAAAGCGGAGGGGAATATAAGTAGTATTTTCAGAATACAGTTGACTCGCAGTAGTTTGCAAGCACATCTTATATATATATATTATGAAGCCGAAGCGCCTTCCTCTGACTCCGAGGACCACTCCCTACCTATGTTAATGTCTTTTCGATTGTGTCAGCCAGCCCGCAAAGGGTGGCCTATCTGTTGGTTACACAATCAATGAAAGCAAAGTACCCTATCCAGTAGCGGTCGGTGGTGGGAGTGCTGGCGGGTGGTGACATGGGGAGGGGCAGGGTGGGTGGGAAGTAAACTATGTATTACGGCCAAATACGGGTAAGCAAACATAAAAATACATAAAATGATTTTCATTGTGCGCACTGCACCGCCAAATGCGATGCAGTGTGTGCAACGAAATTTGTTTTATTTATTTATATGTATTGTTTAATTACCTGTGATTGTCCGTAATCCATAGTTTACTACCCCCACCCTGCACCTTCCCACGTCACCACCCGGCAGCACTCCCACCACCGACCGCTACTGACCTGATGTCGTATTACCATCTATAATATAAGCAATAATCATTGGATCCGATAAATGATCAGCCTTTTTGTAGTACCCAGGGCAGGGTGAAAGTGAAATTGAGCAATTGCCCTCATGTAACAGACAGAGTATGGCCAGTGCCACCCGTAATACAAAAATATGAGCTTCCCCACCTGCAGACAGTAGTAGTAAATAAAACTAACGTGAGTCTGCATCATGTGACTCATATCTGTTTCTCTTGAGTGCGAGCTCAGCTGACTGAGCTGGCATGCTGGCTACAACAAGGTTATGTAATTTCGCTAAACTAGAGATAAGAACAAGACGACTGGTGTGTACTGGAGTACATAGTGCTAGTATAATGTCAGAAACTCCCACAAATGTTAGAGCCCGAGGAAGTAGGAGTATAGATACTTACCACAAAATCACAAATGTTATGTACTGTGCTTGCTAGTGATACTGTGCCACTATGTGTTGAATGAATTTTCTGTTTCTGTTTTGCTAAGAGTATTGGTTACAACATGATCTTTTTCTTTCTTGATATAGATACTCCTTCCCAACCAAAACCTACGAGGAAGGAGTTGGCAGCCAGGGACCGGCGCCTTAAACTGGAGGCCATTTGCGAGGAATATCGGCGGCTGGTGGCTCAGGCGGAGGAGGAGGCGGCTGCAGCCTCCTCCAATGCCCCGTGCCCCAGTCAGGCCCTGCCTCCAGTTTTACGGTGCCGTGGTCCGGCAGCCGCCTGCCGCCGTGCCTCTATATCTAGCACTGCTGCCCCCAACCCTGTATGTAACTGCAGGGCATTTCGCCGCCAGATGCTCCGCCGGATGGCCCGCTTGGAGGAGCACCTAGAGGAGCATGTCAAAATCCTTGTGGACAAACATCTGAATGCCTGCCGACTTTAGGACCTTGTCAATATGCCCCTTTGTTAATTTCTTTTGTTGGTGGGTGGGTTTTGGGCATTGGGGCTTAACTTTTTACAGACATTTTGGACTTTAACATTTGGACATTGGTTGGGGTTAGGGAGGGGGTAGGTCAGGTCAGAGTGGGCTAGTTTACTTTTGTTAGGGTATATTAAATTATATATTATTTACTTAAACATACAATGTTAATGTTTTGTGGTGTGTTACTGTTTTACGAATTCAATTTACGTCACATGGTTTGTTTTTTTGATTCCTTGCTGCTGCATGCCCTTAGCCAGTGTTTTATTTAAAAGATCTGCCGATTTTGTAATACACAAACAGATAGATGCGGTACCCCTCACTGAGTTATTTTATTTTTCATGCTAGTACTGTCAGTCTCTCTTCCTATTCCAGTATACCTCCCACCAAACGTATCTTACCTTTGATTGATGATGATGAAGTTCGGCACAGAGATGGCTGGATGGTTGGTTTCCCAAATGAATGGAGAAGATGCCATTATTGTGGTGGTAGTAGTAGACACTGGCAATAGCATTTGAAAAAAGAAAGAGAAAGTCACTTGACTGAGAGAGACTGTGGGAGGAGGAGTAGAAATAAAGTAAAGTACAGCATGGGTGGGCAAGCAGAAGAAGATCCTTGCCCTGCCTTAGCTGAAATTCAATTAGTGTTGCTTTCACCACATCTGCCCCAGCAAGCGTGTGATCAATTGTTGGTGTACATTTAATGTAGTCACATCACACCTCAATATAAATCACACAGCCCGGGGGAAGAGGGTTAGGGATTGATGAATGGATGCTAAGGGGGTTTGGGGAAAGGTTTGACAAAGAAAAACAGACAGTATGCATGGACACAACAAAAGTAAAACACAATCTTGGAAGACAACCATGATCCATTATCAAAGAAATCTTTAAAGTGAGAAAAAGGAAATGCATGCATGATGATGAAGAGAACTTGATGGTTAATGAGTTGTACTTACTAACTACTACTACACAATTAGACAGTACAGGGCAGACATTATTAATATGAAATTTGCCTTGCCTGTCTGCCCTCAGAGCGAACCAAATTACATGCTGTACCGGGCTTACTTTTATTTTTCAAGCTAGCAAAGGAGATGAAAAAATAGTTGTAGGGATCAATTACCAAACAAACCACAACACACAGTCGTAATGATTGACGAGTAAAAGGAATCAATTAAATTTAAAGACGAATGATGAATGATACTAAAGTTACTGTATTATCCTGGTCCAAATGTGGAGTTGCATCATTCTCGTCATTCATCTTGGTCCTCCCTTCCATGGACACTCCGCACATCAATCTTGGGTAACACTGCCTGCCTGATGCGGATTGGTAAGGTAAGTGTGAGTTGTTTCTCCCACTATAGCACAGGGTAAAGGCCGGACTGTAAGTGTAGATGGAAAAACAAAACGGGTATTGAAAAATAACTGAATTAAAATAAATAAACTCAATTACAGTGGAGTGCAAGAAGAGAAGACAAGACTCTTGAGAGAATACTTTCAGACTGAGGCGGCTTGGATACATAGTGTCTACTCTACAGCATTAAGCTACAACAACAACAGGACAGGAGCCAGCACAGAACAGGCCAACCACGGCACAGGCCAGGCCCCCTATCCCATTTACCTTAAATTTTGACAGAGCCAGACAAAAGGCATATGCACTACAGCAACCTAGCATTTTCCAAATGAAGTGACTAAATCAATGCGCCACTGTCCCTCATACCACTACACTCTACTCCAGTCCACACCACTACACGGACATGTAGCTAGGTCTGCTGTGGTTCTTGTTGAAATTGTTTACCTTTTAAGGCAGTCCATGAAACGCAGTTATTCCATCAATTATCTCCGATCCAACTGACTGATTGTGTGCAAAGATAGTATGGTCAGCATCATGACCGTGTGGTAAGTGTTCTCCAACACCAACTCAGTCTGTAGTGACTGATTAAGTTTATAATATATTTCATATTACAAAATTGCAATGGATATTGGCCGGCACCTGCAGTAGTAGGAGTACAATGTGGTTATTAAACAACAAGGAAACATTGACTGTCACCTGAGTCACTTTTACTTTGTAGATAAACTAGTATAGTTAGACTTCATGCACATTCACTAGTAGTCAGCAAGCATCCAATGCAACGCATGCCATCATTCATCATAATCATTACCTGTCTTCCTCTTCTCTTTGGCTGTCAGATCAGATGCCTAGCCTTCTGACAGTGATGAGTTTCAGCTTGGAAACAAAACGGAAGATAGCTGTAGTCACATTTCACTTCTTATGGAGGAACTGTTAGAGGCAACATGTATTGTACTATTCTCCATCTCCATCCAATGTCTGGCTTGCTTGAAATGTATTTAGGGAGAGTAAGGAAGATGGAACAGGACTCTGAGGAGTGGAGTGGACAGTTATGCACAGATGTGCAACTCCAATAGGGAAATAAAAAGAGGAGACGGTGTTGATGGATTTTTTGTGATTAGATTTGAACCAGAAAAACAGATACACACACAAATAAAGGAAGGAAGAACAATTTGAAAGACTAGTTGTCAGGGAAGAGGAGCTTGTCCTCAAACTCTGGTGGTTCGGACAGAAGTATGTCCTGTAACCCACTACTTATGTCATCGAAGTCGCTCTCCTCTTCCTGCTGTGATTCACATATTTTGTACTCCGGTGGTATAAAGTGCTGATTTATTTTGATCATGGTAAACCTCTCCACGCTTTTGGGCGAGAGACTGGTCCTTTTCACAGTAACAATGGCACCAACAGCACAGAAAACACGCTCTGAAGAGACACTTGCAACAGGGCAATCCACATACTTTATCGACAGCCTGCTGAGCACTGGCCATTGGCTTCTTTTCCCGTACCAATACACCAATGGGGTTTGCTCCATGAAGACCTCTGTTGTGTCATCCAGATAGGCCTGAACCATCCGCTCAATGTTCAGGGGTGCTCCGATTTGCTTGGCCTCTTTTGCCTTTGCATCAGTAATGGACGTACAAAACCCTTTCCGTAGAAACCAATCACCTGCCGTTTTTTTAAATGTGGCTGATGTTCCTGTAGGCGCTGTTGTTGATGTTATTGCTGGTAGTGTTGGTGACTGCTGGGAGGCAAACGCACTGCTCTCGGGCTCTGAAGTAGAACTTGACTCTGGGTGCCCTGTAGTACTTTTTCTGGCCTGGGGTGGTGGGCCTCTAATTAAGATCTGTTTGTTTTCAAAGTCAGTGGCTTCCTCAGCTATACAAGTTTTGTACTTGGCAACATCCACTTCTGAAAAAGGAATTACTTCATTACTGCTCAGCAATAATTTGTAACGTGGATCCAAAATTGAGGCAGTAATGTAATGTCGATGTGACACAATGTTATTTTGAATCCTTGTATTGTCAGATAAGTGAACGGCTAAGGTGTCCGCCAAATAATATGCGTCTACTTTGTCATTCACACCTGCGTACATTTCTGACACCTCCTTCAGCTCTTGCTCTAGCATGTACAACAATGGGATAGCTTGGCCCATAGTACAGTCCTCCCTGCTGACTTCACGTGTGAAGACCTCAAAAGGAAGTAGCAACTCTGTCAGGCATTTAACAAGGTCCCATTGGGCCATCTCAACGGTCATGCCTTTCACAGTAGGATCTCCTGACCTTTTCATGACATAAGCATTGAGTGGTATGTACTGCTCAAACAGACGCTCAAGCATGTAATAAGTTGAGTTCCAACGTGTTGCCACCTCCTGGATGAGTGCTTTGAGTGGAATTTTATGCTCACGTTGAATGACCCTCAGCTGCTTCTGGGCTTTAAAAGAATGGTTGAAATGTGTGCATATTTTTCTGCAGGTGGTCAGTAAGTTGCTGACTTTGCTTTCATTTTTCAGAAAGTCTTGAACAACAATGTTAATGCAGTGTGCCAAACACGGGACCCTGAAATAGCCACCATCTTTCATGGCCCTAACTACATTACTGCCATTGTCCGTGGCAACAAAACCAATGTTAAGCCCTCTTGGTCGCAGCCACTCAAACACCTTGCTGTTAAACTCATCCAAAATGTTTGCAGCAGTATGAGATTTCTCCATAGCAAACATGGCTACAGTTGCATGTTTGCGAGTGTCTTTAAAAATCTCAGCAGTGTCAACAGCACCTCCAGATATCTTATCTTTAACACCCGAAAAAGAGACCCAGTGTGCAGTGATGCACATGTAATCAGTGGCTTGGCAACTGGTCCACATGTCTGTTGTCAGGTGGATACTCTGAACAGCACTCTGTTTTAAGGCTTTTCCAAGCAATTCCAGCACGTCGTGATGTAGTGCTGGAACAGCAACTCTGGCGAAATAGTAGCGGCTGGGAACCTTCCATTTTGGGCAGATGGTTGTCACAAATTCCAGAAAACCCACCCCATCAACAAAAGAAAAAGGGAGAAGGTCCAGTGCTAACATTTTAGCCAGCTTCGCATTGTGCAAACGTGCTATTGGGTGGTTGCGTTCGTGCTGCCCCTCCGGCCTAAACATGCTAAGAATGGTAGGCTGCGTGGTATTCCTTCCTGTGCTCAACGTCACACTTTTTTTAAAAGCAGTACTCCTTGGTGTCTCATGCTGACTCTTACTCTTGTGCCACTGAGATGTTGCTGAGGATGTGGGCGTTACCACTGCAGTGCTGGGGACAGGGCTACTTTGTGTACCACTACCTCTTCTTCTTCTTCCTGTTCCACCGTGAGTGGACCTTCTACTCATTTATACCCACCAACAGCAATGGTTCCAGTTTTCATGCGACGACAGTGCTCCTCCCACTGGATTGTGTGGTGTTTTTTCAGATGGGTCATTTGGCCATAGTTTGTACCAAGCTCACCACGACTAACAGAGGTATGACAAATGGAGCATATAGCAATGTTCTCCTCCTTTTCGCTAACCATAAAGAAGTACCACACTGGGGAGCTTAACTTTTGTCTCCTGCTGGAGGTGCCACTTCCAATGCTGGAGGAACTGGAGGGTGTGCGTTGATTTTGACTCTGTGCAGTACCACTACCTACTTCTGCTGAGGTGGTTCTTGTGCTGGATGTTGGACACTACCTGCCCTTTGCTAATATAAATATGGAAGCTGGAGGTCGTGTTGGTGTTACCTGTGTTGGAGGTATGCGTGCTACATCCCTCGCAGCCATTTTGGATAGGGTAAAAATGTTGGTCTCCATCTCCTCTGGGCCAGGAGTGATGTTCGTGATGACTGGCTCATCATCATCATCATCATCATCATCCTGCTCTTCTACATCAACCTTCATAAGTGTAAGGCTTTCTGGAACCTTTCTTTTGCCATGCCTGCTCCTGTGACGTGTCTCCCTCTCAGACTCAGTTTGTGGCTTTCAAGTGGTATCTAGATCATCAGAAGTGGGGCTTGGTGAAGAACTTGATGTACTAACCCTCCTCTTCCTTGCTGGGGATTTGGAAGACAATGGAACTTCTGAAGGAGTGGCTTCCTCTTCTTCTTCTGCATGAGGCTCAATTTCCTGAACTGCCCCTACTTCAGGAGGAACAACCGCTACTATTGCGGGCAGTGGTTGCAGCTGTTGTTGTTGACCACTTATCTGCTGTGTTCCCTCCTGCGTTGATTGTGTACTACTTTGAGATAGCGATATGTTTAGTTCAGGCTCAGCATCCCTGCTTTCCACCATTAGGCTGGCTACCTCTTCCACACTCATCTGCTTTGGCCTGGGTTGGTGGGTTGGTCCCACTGATGTGGAGGTGCTGCCCCCAGCTTGGCCCCGGGACACTGCTGCTGCAGGCGTCATTTTTGGTGTCCCAAAAAAGGTTTTGGGCGGCACACCAGACTTAAGTGACACTTCCTTCTTCTTCTGTCCCTTCTTCTCCATGGCAACATTCTTGGTACCAAAGGACCTGCTACCTGCTTTCTTCGGGGGCATCTTCTTTAGATGTCAACAGCACTCAATTGTACAAGTTGCAGAGATGGCTGGTCAGGTCACTTACACGTCACGTCGTGTACAGCAGCAGGACATCGGACTGGCACCACAACGGGCGATGATGACACGCCTCCTCCGTCTTTTGTGCACCTAAAAGTAAAGAAGCCAGAAGAACATCAGTCAAAAGATAGTACAATCAAACTAATATAATATATAACTTCTTAGTGTGTGGTGGATGGTCACAATTATTAAACTGTATTAAGTCAGTGCATAACAACAGTGTAGCCAATTATGAGACTGACAACAAGGCCAGGGCTCCTGGTGTACTACTGTACTGTGTACACTCAGGAAGAATAAGAATAGCAAAGAACAAAAACATAAATGTAGTGTAGCCTGTTTGCCCTAAATAAAAATGTGTGCATCACATGGGAGGATGCAGCATCAGGGAGCAACAACAACGAACATATACACATAAAAAGGCATTTATTTACAACACCCAAAAAGTGAAATATACCCTAGAAAAAAGTAAAGACCACATTTTGCAATTCAATCCAAAGCCATACATGATGTTGAAATTCAACGCACAACACAAAAACAGTTGTTTAACTTCCATGCACCCGTGATGATTGATGAGTAGTACCCCTGGGCCTACTGGCAAACTAGGCCACAAGCTTGGAGGCCTATGGAAAAAGCACAGTGGCTGGTCCCACAAAATGGCCACCACCACATGGCCAGGCCACTCACAAAAACAAGAAAAGGTCAGGAATACAAGACAGACAATACAGGCCTATGGCAAAAGCACAATCCCTGCCTTCATAAAATGGCCGCCACCCACATGCTCAGGCCACCCACCACAATAATAACAAAAAAGTGAATGCAAAGGACAAGAACAGCAAGTTGGAGTCTCTGTGGAACTTACTTCCTCTTCAAAAAATTTTTTGAAAAAATAAAAGTGACTCCGTGCTCCAAAACTGCAGCAAAATGACAACCTGAGGAGTTTCTTTAGCAAAATGCACAAAATCAGCGTTTTCGAGAAGGTTTTATGTTGCTCGCGAGATATTGTTTGCCAGATTGCAAATTCTGCGTGTTCGGCATCGCGAACTGTACAAAAAGTCGTTATCGCATGCGCGAACACGGATATTGAGAGCGCGAAAATGACAAAAACTGTAAGTCCGCATTGTCGCGCTGTGCAGTGTTGCCAAAAGTACGCGAGCTGAATTCCTAGGGTTACCTACTGGCTGAAAAGCCCTATTTATTTAACACACACCCAAAAACTGCAATTCCACCACAAAAACCACCTTTTGCAATTCAATCCAAAGCCATCCATGCCATACATGGTGTTGAAATTCAACGCACAACACAAAAACAGTTGTTTAACTTCCATGCACCCGTGATGATTGATGAGTAGTACCCCTGGGCCTACTGGCAGACTAGGCCACAAGCTTGGAGGCCTATGGAAAAAGCACAGTGGCTGGTCCCACAAAATGGCTGCCACCACATGGCCAGGCCACTCACAAAAACAAGAAAAGGTCAGGAATACAAGACAGACAATGCAGGCCTATGGTAAAAGCACAATGCCTGCCTTCACAAAATGGCTGCCACCCACATGCTCAGGCCACCCACCACAATATTAACAAAAAAGTGAATACACAGGACAGGAACAGGAAGTTGTGGTCTCTGTGGAACTTACTTCCTCTTCTAAATAAATGTTTGAAAAAATAAAAGTGACTCCGTGCTCCCAAACTACAGCAAAATGACAACCTGAGGAGGTTTTTGTAGCAAAACGCACAAAATCAGCGTTTTTGAGAAGGCTTTATATTGCTCGCGAGATATTGTTTGCTAGATTGCAAATTCTGCGTGCTCGGCATCGCGAACTGTACAAAAAGTCGTTATCGCGTGCGCGAACACGCATATTGAGAGCGCGAAAATGACAAAAACTGTAAGTCTGCGTTGTCGCGCTGTGCAGAGTTGCCAAAAGTACGCGAGCTGAATTACTTGGGTTTACCTACTGGCTGAAAAGCCCTATTTATTTAACCCACACCCAAAAACTGCAATTCCACCACAAAAACCACCTTTTGCAATTCAATCCAAAGCCATCCATGGTGTTAAAATTCAACAGACAACACAAACTGTTTTTATGCACCCATGATTTGATGATGACTACCTCTGGGCCTACTGGCAGACTAGGCCACAAGCTTGGAAAAGAATTGCAAAAGCAAGCACACTGCTTGGATGGCTCCACAAAATGGCCGCTACCCACCCACAACAACATGAAATGGAAGACAGACAATGTAAGCCTATGCCAAAAGCACACTGCCTGTCTTCACAAAATGGCCGCCACACACATGGCCAGGACACAACAACAACAAGCATAAGCCAAGGGGAAAAAAGAAAAGACATGAAATTGCAAAGCAAAACAACTAGCCCCTATTGAAAGTACAGGCCCCCCACAACAATAATTTTTAAAAACAATGAAAATCCCAGAAAAATGTAGGTACAAACAAGCCCCAATGAAACAAACATGTACACCAATTCTCCAACTTACTTATAAAATTAAATCTCAAATCAAAAAGTCCTCAGATAAATCCAATCCAATGATATGATGCAGCAGACAGACACAAAAAGTGATCCTTCCAGCTCCAAATCCAAATGAAAGTGAACAGCACATGGACAAAGCACTGGGAGGAGCCTGCTGGACAGGAACAGGAAGTTGGAGACTCAGGGGCACTTCCTTCCTCTTGAAAAAAAGAGTTAAAAAAAAGGACTCCTTGCACAAAAGACTACAGCCAAATCACAATTTGAGGAGTTTTTCTGAGCAAAATGATCATTTTCGAGAAGGTTTTATGATGCTCGGCAGATCTTCTTTACCAGATTGTAGTGTTTGCATGTTTGGGATCGTGATCTTACCAAGACAGCGTCCGAATGACGTGTTCGCGTTCGCACACTCTCGCGGGATCGGGTGGCCATTTTACAAATCTCGTGGCGCACGGGAACGGACAGAAAAGCGAGTTGGCGAACGCAGAATCACGGTAAGACGTTACCGCGCGTGCGAGAATGAATATTGAGCACGTGAGGAAGCAAAACAACTACGCTACGTGGTAGATTGCGTAGCAATCTGCAACTTCGCGCTCTACATGATTCGCGAAGTTACCTAAACTTCACAAGCTCCGCAAGCGGAGCGTAGTTCACCGCTCAGGCTTAGAAATGATATGGGGTGGCCTTGTACTTCACCACCTACAAATGGACCACTCTGGTCTACCTCTAGAACTGCGCCAAACAAGCAATCTTCCTCCATTCTCATAGAAAAGTATTGGAGTCTGAACCATCACTCTCAAAAACAGGAAATTGTAGAAAAGCATTTTGACCTGTGTTAGGGAACTGTTGGAATGTATTTTGATTTATATTCTTGAAGGAATTTGTGTTTGCTTTTGGCATGTGGTTCACATTGAATTTCAGATTTCCAATATTTTGAGGTACCATTTCAGCCTGTGGGGCCTGCATTATCAGGACTTGTTTTTGAATTGGCACCTGCATCTGCTGTATTTGCATATTTTGCATCTGAACTCCTCTCTGCATGAACACATTTCCATTTGCATTATCAATATTAAATCTGCACTCCCTCTTCCAATGCCCGATCTCATAGGTCTTTTTATTTAATGCTGAAACCTCCATTCCTGAACCTGGATCAATAGCTACACTTCTAATTCTACCCTGTAAAATATCAAAAACTCCAGAATTGTTCCTGAAAACCAGTCTGCAAACAACAACACCTTGCATACCTCCTTGATTTCCTGCAAAAAAAGAATTTTGGGAACCTTTTTGAGCCAACTTCGTTTGACCCAACTTAATTTTTTCTTTAATCGTTTCGTGATTCATTTCTAATTCATCACTGTAATACTTTGCATAACAAAGGATTTCATCAATTAACTGCCAACAAACTACACTTTGTGTTATATGGGAACTGATCTTTGGTCTTAATCCGAAAACAAACTGTGATACAAAAATCCCCATGTAATTTTCTTTATGGTGTTCTCTACCACTGTGCTATTGAAACATCTGCAACAAATGCTCATAATACTCATGATCTGATTATTTTGCTAATTGGGTAGTTCAATTCATTTTCAACCAATCTATGGGGCCGATTACGATGGCGGACGGACAAAGTCCGCCCGCCATCACAGCTGCAAAAGGGATCGCCCGCCATAGATGCGCTGGTCGCACAATACGAATTGTGATGCGCCCGCCACACTGGCGGGCGCATCCCGTATATTTTACATTGCGGCGGGCGGTGCTGCGAGCAGCATACGCCGCACTGTAAAATATACATGTTGTGCTTTTACATGCACAACATGACAGGCACCGCGCGGTGCCTGCCACATTGTACATGCAAATGCAGGGGGGTACCATAAGTACCCCCCATGTGCACCCCTACCCCCCAACACCCTGGGGGCCCGCAACGGGCCCCCAACAGCAGGAACCCCCAGCCTTTCCATGGCGGCAATGCAGCCATGGAAAGGCTGATCTCAGCCTGCATCGTAATATGGATGGCAGTGTCTTCCAGACACTGCCACCATATTAAACACGTTTTCGACCAGCGGAAAAGCGGCGGACAGTCTTTCCGTAGCCGCGGACCCCCCAGCCATCATAATATGGTGGGGGGTCTTTGCTGTCAGGGTGGCGGGCAGATCACCCCCACCGGCCCGGCAGGGGCGATCCGCCCGCCATCGTAATCGGCCCCTATGTCTTTTGAAGGCCCTACACTTTTCAGAAAGGTAATCACTGCTTTATCTTTCTCCATAACTACAGGAGGACATGCATTTGTGAGCACATTTCTTAGTGGCATATTACATGGCCATTGTACAGTAGTCTGACACTGTGCTACGAATCACTTGGCACCACAATATCAAATAATGTATCCAAATCAATCTAAAACACCTTTGCAATTTTTGCAGATCGATCAACTTGTATGTACCACTGCACAGGTTTTTTTCTTAATTTTGGGAAATTGTTCGTAAAAGCTGCAAGATCACCTCTGCTCCATGACATATGAACATACACTCCTCCCACTACTTCTCTAAGAGGATAAGCCAAAGCTCCTTCCACACCTAGCTCCTAATTTTCCTTTCTATTACTGGCTGTTTCCTTTTCTGTTTATGTTTGTATATTTGTTCTCAAATTGTTTTTTAATGAATACTTTCTGTTAATTTAGTAATGTGTAACCGCATTCCTGTAGGACGCATGCTTTCAATTGCTACACCATCTAATTGTACCTTATAACTCTTCTGGTAAGGAGAGCTTATTAGAATTTCAACATCATATTTCTGTGCCAATTCAGTCAATTTCTCATGTGTAATTGCTGCTCGTCTTGTAATTCTTTAGATAGATGGATCAATTATTTTTCTTGATATGTACTAAAAACATCTAAATCCAAACTACCCTTAATAAGTTCCTCTAATGCAATCTGTTATTTTGGGAAGTTGAAGGCCCTCTCTTTCTCAGGTTCTGGGTTAGTAACTTGAACTGTGCTTTCTATCTTTTTAATAACTGCAGCCTCCTCAAACCATGACAGAAAACAATTCCTTCTTTAATCAAATTATTTTCCTCCTGGATCATTGGTGTCGTATAGAGAATTCTTACCCCATCTCTTAGTGCTTGAACTATTTGAGGTGATCTCTACACAACAATCTGTGAATTTAGAGAAGTCGGGACAAATCCTGTTGTAGGCAAACCTCCTACAGCTCCTTATGTCTCTGGGGTCAGATTGATATTTACTGAAGCATTTGTGATGGGTCTAAGCACTGTCTGTACAGTTGCTACTTGCAGTGCTTGCACTGGTACTTTCATAACAGATGGATTTACCACAGGAGGAGGAACAAACTGTCTCTGAGCAATCTGCAGTATTTGAAGTAGTCTCTCAGCTTGTAACACTTAAGTTTCTATAGGAGCTGTCGCTACTGTACTGCTTGCAGTGGCACTACTTCCAGAACTATCAGCTATAGTTGCATAAGGTGGGGGTCATGCCACTAATTTCTCTTCTAATATATCATTTCCTGAATTGCTATCTGTCTCATTTTCATCCTCTTTTCCGTACTTGCCTTTTATTTTAGCATTTTCTTCTTCCCCTTCTCTGGCATTTTGGTACAAAATGCTGGAAATAATCTAGTTCCTTCAACTATGGCTTTCCTCCATCTATGCTGTTCCTCATCCCATCGGGCATCTGCATAAATATACATTACTCTCTTTGTCCTTTTCTGATATTTTTCTCTCTCTTTGTCTCTTGCAGCCTTTTCCCACATGCTTAAAGCTTCAAATTGTATAGGTCTAGGGGGTGGCTTCATCTCACACAATTTTTCTCTTAATTTGTCAATAATTCTCATTTAAAAACTCCCAACTTTTGGACATCTCAATGGATCCTCTTTCATAGTAATATTGGACCATTGATGAAGTCATTAACATGTATCTAATTCCACTTCAGTTAACAAAAAATGTGCAGGCGTACCCTCAGGATTTGCCCCTTCAACTTTCTGTATCAGAACTGTAACATCTCCTCTCATAAAACTCTTAAATCCTTCTTAACAAGGCTCATAAAGTAAACAATTCACAGTTCAATGTTATGATTCAGTTCCATAAAAGTCAAATGTCCCCTTCCAATCTTGTCTCAGTTGTTATTTATCAGAATCTTTTTAACAAATCCCAATGCGGCATTCACAAAGTCGCTGACCATTCACACCGTGTAACCTTGACGTCACCAACCAATCCTAGCGCGAAAGCCCACCAACTAAGCAATCTCAGTGCAAAACACTATGATGTATGATTTTGCTCCTTGCAGCAGTTCACTCTCCTTTACAATTTCGCTTGTACTTACACAAACCAAACAAAAAACCTTTTAACAAAGTAAAGCATATAATGTTCTTGTTTGCTTTTTCTAAAGGAAAACAACAGTTCAACAAACTAAATATTAGCAGTTTTGCACCTTCCGCCTTTGATCATACACACACAAATTCCATTCCCAAGTGAAATCCCCCTAATCAATGCAGTTCCCCTTGTTTGCACAATTAGGTTCTACTAACATCAATCAATATTAGACAACCACAACAGATAATTAGTATTTATATACCCCAATTGTGTAGGAGATGGTACCTCACACTCACAAATCTCTGCAAACAAGTAATACTAGTCTACGATGGCTCATTCAGGTGTCTTCTACAGTTGTCTCAATATTTCTTATTAACCTAGGATCTAAGACTACGCCGAGCCTGAACTCATTAATCTCTTCACATAGAAACAATAAAAGTCTTTATCCATCAAACCATTCACTTTCAACTGACTAATAAAAATACAACAGTATACACAATTACGATAGACATTGCATCACTCTATTAATACTCACAACTCCAAACAGCAACCACCTTCGAAAATGGCATTTTTTCAGCTTCCAGGATTCAGGTATTTTATTCTAACTTGGGGAATTATTTATAGTTCCTTGCTCCAAATATTGAAACTGCGCTTTGTCACCAGAAAAACTGACACTTACTGGGCCCTAATTTTTTTAGAATTATTAGTTTAATACTATCACAAATTACCATTATCTACAGAGTTAAGCCCTATTTCCGCACTAGGCTCTCTTTCCTCCTGCTGGGTTTTGGAATGTTGTATTAGGAGTCAAGGAGCAAATTCAACATCCCAGATTTATATAGCATCAACAATTTTCAAGTTCAGTCAATGATAAGATTTGGGATAATTTTCTAAAACCTTTATTCCTATTAAGAGATTAGGTAGTTATTTTCTTTTTGTCATTTTTATTTCAATTTTTACATAAATCAGATACGTTTAGAGCAATATCATAAAAGAAAATGATTAGAACATAGCATCAAATATATAGTTCATTAAGCAAGTACCATATAGTAATAAGTCCCTATTCTAAGATCAGAATTTGGGATTTGTAGAACCCATGAAGAGTATTCAGTTAAAATTAAAAGAGTGAGATCAGAGGAGCATAAAGCTTCAAAATCAAATTAGATCAACCATAAAGAGTGGTCCATATAACTCAGATAAGTCTTAATAAATCCAAGTAATACAGTTGCTGTAGCAATCTGTTAAAAATCAAATAACAAAATAAAAATCTGCAGGAGCCACAGCTCTCCATGGTCTGGTAAGGGAAAAGGGAAAGGTGTAAAAGCATTGCCTCTACCTAGGAACATGCAATAATATCAAAGTTAGGAAAACATGCTAAAACATTGTATCAGGTTTCTTCTTACATCGACAAATAAGATGGCACCATTCTTTGGTAAGCAGGTTCAGCTCCTATGTTCCCACGAAAATATTTGCAGCTTGCACACTTTATCACCATGTTAGCTACAGTCAGTCCTGCATAGTTATATTCTGGAAACATTAGACTTGGTTCCCATAAGCCTTAAAATATAGATCGACCTTCTACATCTCAATTTGTTTGACTGCGAGAACAATTAACTATTAACTAAAAAGCAAATCACTGTTACGAAAAGCATAACTTTTTTTTTTTTTGTTTTTATTGTTTTTTATAGTTACATAAAACTTTGTTAAACAAAACAGTTTAGAACAGTCCGTATACATAGTAGATATCATCCGATACATGTGTCCATTACAGTTTACAGAATGGTTGTGAACAGTTTACAATTATAACGTTGGATAGAAGGTTATAAATCTAAGATGAGGCATAGTTCAAAATATAAACACAGAAGAATAAAATAGGTAAAGAGTCTTAACCGGTGTCTACATATACAAGTATGCTGAATAGTAATACACTCTATTAGCCTGGATTACACAAGTTAAAAAGAAGGGGTATAGATCAAATCTAACAAAGAATTGCTGGCCTAGTGGCAGAGGTTGGAGTAGATATATAAACACTTCTGTCGGTGCGGCTACTTTGTAAGTTAAAAAAGCCAGGGATGATGAGGAACCAAGTACGTTGTATCTATGCACTAATGGGTCTGGGTGGGCACTATTTGTGGTGAAATGTGGTAATCGACATGATCTGCTGCGCGAAAATCTAACAATATTGTGTCCCATGCTGGTGCTAATCATTGCCTACGTATTCCTATCTCATCTCTCGACTGAGTGCAAAACTCTCTGCCTGTGCCCAACACAAGAGGGACTGATACCAGGCCTTGACCGCTGGAGGTGCAGGCGATTTCCAACAGCGTGTGAGTAATCGCTTAGCTACTATGAGGCCTAGGTCAATGTATCTGGACGTCACTTTATGTTTCTTGGATCTATGCTAAAGGCCCAGGATGCATCCCTCCCATGTCCAGGCCAGTGTCCATTCTGTGCATGATGCCCATCTCCTAGGAACTTCGGCCCAGTAGGGATGTATAACAGTGCAGGACCACAGTACATGTAGTAGGTCAGCCCCCAATTCGTTACATCTAGCACACTTGGCATCTGTACGATTAAAAATGTTATTGATTTTGGCAGGCGTGAGGTAAGCTCTGTGGAGTATGTAGTACTGGATGAGCCTAAATTGCGCATTATGGGGAATTCACATGGGACTTTTAAGTATGTGGCCCCATTTGCGATCCGTGACCTGCCGTTGGAGGTCCGCATCCCAGTGGGCATGCAGAGAGAGCAGTGGCGGTGCTGTGTGAGCTCTAATTGATTCCGCAAACCATTTGGTGAGGTGGCGACCAGTTCCAAGTTTGTGCAAATATTGTATGGTAAAATGTGTGCCAGGTTCCTGTAGTGTGGTTCCCCAGTGTGTGGTCAATATGCGGGTCACGGCGGCATGGAGAAGGAACTGCCTGCGTGGCAGGCCATTACTTTCCACCAGGTCTTCAAAGAGATGAAATTCTTTCCTTTTACTACAAATTTGATTGATAAAATGTCGCTTTTAAGATAATATATTTGTTAAACTGGAACATTCTGCAGTTATGACAACATTTCTATGCATGTCAATTTAAGATCAAGCTTCTAGTTTTCATTGTACACATTTCAGCAATATTATATTTCCTTCTAGTTAAAGGAAAATTGCTTTATAGCCTTTATACGGCCTACACAGGTAATTATGACTGCCAATTGTTAATCAGCATATTTCAAATGTGTGCAATTTCCGCATAAAATTTTACATGTATCATTGCACATTCAACTATTATATCCATTTTTTTGCATGTTAGTTCATTTGCTTTCTGAGATGCATGGCATTGTTTGGCACATACAGGAGCAAGACTGTGTAAAGCACAAACAGTTACATGCTGCTTGAACCTGTGGAGCACACACAGATGCGAGGTATTGTTTGGTACATACAGAACCAAAGCTGTTCAAGCTGTGCAAGGCACATCCAGGTACATGCTGCTTGATCCTGTGGGTATATAAAATTGAATTGAATGATTGAATTAAAATCAGCCACTGGTAATCACTTGGGCCACATCCTAAGCCATCATTTTTTTTGCACACCACGCCACCTCAGTTTTGACCAAGCTATATGCAAATCAGTCTTGACCCTGCTCCAATTGGAATAGTCCAGTGCCAAGCCAGGTCTTCCCTGAACCAGAATAAAAGCAAACCAGGACCAGGTTCTCCCTAGTTATGAAACAAAACCAAAGGAAATGATGGACGGAGTGTTGAACATTGCAAGCACTCACCCCCAGTCAACTGATCTGGGTTTAATCCATCACCGTTCTTTAGCCCACTCTGCCACCCCAGTTCAGACATGGCCATATGCAAATCAGTCTGACCCTGTGCCTCATGGGAACAGTCCAGCCCGAACTGCCAAGCCATGTCTTCCCTGGACCGGAAACAAGCTTCCTAGGACCGGTTTCTGGCATTTCAGCCGTCTTCAGCCAGGCTTGCTTGAATCCAGTGGCAAAGTGAGCAAGGGACTCACATCTGAGCATACCCTGCCAACTTATGGCGAACAAAGCAAAACCAAAGGAAATGATGGACGAAGTGTTGAACATTGCAAGCACTCATCCCCAGTCAACTGATCTGGGTTTAATCCATCACCGTTCTTTAGCCCACTCTGCCACCCCAGTTCAGACATGGCCATATGCAAATCAGTCTGACCCTGTGCCTCATGGGAACCGTCCAGCCCGAACTGCCAAGCCATGTCTTCCCTGGACCGGAAACAAGCTTCCTAGGACCGGTTTCTGGCATTTCAGCCGTCTTCAGCCAGGCTTGCTTGAATCCAGTGGCAAAGTGAGCAAGGGACTCACGTCTGAGCATACCCTGCCAACTTATGGCGAACAAAGCAAAACCAAAGGAAATGATGGACGGAGTGTTGAACATTGCAAGCACTCACCCCCAGTCAACTGATCTGGGCTTAATCCATCACCGTTCTTTAGCCCACTCTGCCACCCCAGTTCAGACATGGCCATATGCAAATCAGTCTGACCCTGTGCCTCATGGGAACAGTCCAGCCCAAACTGCCAAGCCATGTCTTCCCTGGACCGGAAACAAGCTTCCTAGGACCGGTTTCTGGCATTTCAGCCGTCTTCAGCCAGGCTTGCTTGAATCCAGTGGCAAAGTGAGCAAGGGACTCACATCTGAGCATACCCTGCCAACTTATGGCGAACAAAGCAAAACCAAAGGAAATGATGGACGGAGTGTTGAACATTGCAAGCACTCACCCCCAGTCAACTGATCTGGGTTTAATCCATCACCGTTCTTTAGCCCACTCTGCCACCCCAGTTCAGACATGGTTATGCAAATCAGTCTGACCCTGTGCCTCATGGGAACCGTCCAGCCCGAACTGCCAAGCCATGTCTTCCCTGGACCGGAAACAAGCTTCCTAGGACCGGTTTCTGGCATTTCAGCCGACTTCAGCCAGGCTTGCTTGAATCCAGTGGCAAAGTGAGCAAGGGACTCACGTCTGAGCATACCCTGCCAACTTATGGCGAACAAAGCAAAACCAAAGGAAATGATGGACGGAGTGTTGAACATTGCAAGCACTCACCCCCAGTCAACTGATCTGGGTTTAATCCATCACCGTTCTTTAGCCCACTCTGCCACCCCAGTTCAGACATGGCCATATGCAAATCAGTCTGACCCTGTGCCTCATGGGAACAGTCCAGCCCGAACTGCCAAGCCATGCCTTCCCTGGACCGGATCATATAGCTAGGTTCAAACTGAGGTGATTCTTCTCAGGAGTTGGTCTCCACATTTTATACACAGTTGCCTGGAATTCATAACATAATATAATGGGGTTTTTTGCCCAGTCAGCAACAGCTCCTAACACATTAGACATAACACTGTAGCACAGCTGCAGCTTTCCAACACAGTAGTCTTATCAGATAAACTGTGTTTTGTCCACTTAGGGGCAGAGAGAAGAATTTCAGGCGAGAGACCTGTCCTGGAAAGAATGCATGCAGAGCCTGACATGCAGCCTTGCGTAAATTGAGTTTGCACTCATGATGAGGACCACCTAACCAGATACACCAGACACGGGGTTTGTTGTTAATCGCAGAGATTACTAATATAACTCTTTGCTTACACAGCAATAAGAGGAATAGACAGGTAGATAACTTACCATGGTGGGGTTGTTTATTGCATACAGCCTGTTATAATGCTGATTACGTTGCTTAGTTGTATTTGCCTACATATCGTAGCACATTTGCTTTATGATAGATTATGATAGTTTCTGTAAATGAATTGAACACTTTAATAGTGTCTTTCCTTTGTTTACTGCAGGCATGCATGGGGGAGAGACAAAAGGTAATGATCTGTTTCCAAAGTTCCCTTAGGGACTAGAGGGTCATGTACTAGGTTTGCCAAAAATACCTGTTACTCTGCAAAGGTTAGGAGCTCAGGTGAGGTCTTGTGAGCTAGTCAGGATTTGGGGTGACAGATACTGATGTTGTAGAGAGACTCAGTCCCTATATTCTGATGTCCTGTCATACCAAGGCACAGATCTGCTTTACCAGCAGAATCCCTGTGACACTGCCCTCTTGACTGGGTGGGAAAATCTGGATCTGCACCTCCTGAACTCCAAGGATTAGTTGGCTGGACTCCTGATCTGAAGCCTCAAGGACACTGCAGACTCTCTCTGCACCTGGACTTTGCCATCTGTGAGCCTACCTGGCCGAGTGGTGCCACCCCAGTACTGGACCCTTGGGAATGGGCTTAAGGTGCTCTGCCAGGCTCTGTGGATCCAGCAGAACAGACACAAACTCCTCTGCTGCACAGTCTAATTCCCAGCAGAAAGACGCATTGCCGATGCTGCAAGAATTGGACAGGTCCAAAGACCTGCACCGCATCGCACCTTGGCCAAGGCCTTCACATCTCTTGTCAACAGCAGCGTCAATGATGACGCTGGACTCTTCATCGCAGCCTTGCAGCTCCTAGGAACCTATGTATCACCCTGGCTGCACAACGCATACTCAACCCCAGAATTCGCATCGCAAACTTCTTCAGTGGGATCCTCGATGATGCAGGCCCTCAAATTGCAACCTTGCTGCATTTCGGAACCAATGCATCCATTCAGCTGCGCAACACATCTTCGACTCTAATCCTTGCAACACTCTGCAAACCAGGATTTATTATATTTTGTTCAGAAGGCCTAAGTGGATAACAGTAGCTGGCCTGCACTCCACTGCAGTCGGCCTTGTAACATTGTCCTGATCCGGTGCCACCATTTTTCTTTTTTTGGGGTATTGTTTTATTTATTAAAATATGTTCTATTGTTCTAACTTGGTGTGGGATCCTTTGTGTATAATGTTTTCACTTTATTCCTGTCTGAGGTGTTGCAAAAATACTTTATACATTGCCTCCAAGTTACGGCTGGCATTTCTATGCCCAGATACCACAGGGTTGAGTGCAGGTTAGTTTTAGGGTTTTCTTGTGCCTTACTCTGACAAGAATTGGGGTTGCTGCTTGACCAGTCAACCAACAACCCAGTTTCTTAAACCCCTGCTCATGTGATGGTGCATAGAAGTCAGTCCAGGAACCCGTGCGTAGGGAAGCCAAACATTGTAGACCTGGGCCGGGGTGCCAGGATATATAACGTGGCATCCAAATGTCTGCATTTTGACCTTTGAATCACCTTTGAATATGTACACTCTAAAGAACTATCATTCCAAGTACACAGAGACATCATTAGTAAGCACGATTATCTCCTAGAGACAATATAAGGATGTACTTATTCTCTGGAGGTTATTCAAGCTTGACTCATCAAAAACTATTCCCCCCCTGTTATTCTCTATGGTATTGCATTACATGTTTATTAAATTTGTTGAAATAATATGGCTGATCCTTCTGTCATAATAGGCGTAAATTATAGAGAGGCAGTTACACACACCTCAAGAATAGAGGTGTCCTCTGTACATGTGGGTTGGGAAGTAACATTGCTAATAGTAGGGGTGGGCGGAATTTGCGAAATTCACTTTCGCAAATTATCGCGAAAATGTTAAAAATCTCCGCAAACACGCAGAAATATCGCGGAGATGCAGAAGTTTTTTTCCCGCCCGTTCGCGGTATTTTTTGCGTGTTCGCGGCTCGCCAACTTACCCATGCGGTTGCTCGCGGGCGCAGCCATCTTGTTTTCACTTGTCTCGCGGTGCATGATCGCGAGAAGAAAGACGTGATCGCGCGACGCATGACGTCACTGCGGGCACGAACTGTCGCGAGACAGCGCAAATGGCTACCAACAATCCAACATCTCGTGGAGAACGCGACCGGATCGGAAAAACTTGTCGGCGAACGCGGGGATTCAGGTAAGGCGATCGCGCGCACGCGAGAATGTATTATTTTACAGCACGAGCAAGAAACAAATTATCGCTAAGCTGCGGAATGCGGAAATTTTGACATTTTCGTGCTTTCCGCGGAACGCAAAAATGCCAAATTATCGCAATTTCCGCAAACGGAACGGAATTTTGGCCCAGGCCTAGCTAATAGCTGCACATGCTATGTATGTCTATGAAACATTTTACTCATGAGTGTAGTTTGCAGCTATAAATGCTGCCTCAGGGATGTTTTATTCTTATAAACCAGCAGCGCAGCCTGAACAATCCATGGCATTCCAGTACCTGGAAATCCCTCTGACTTTGCTGGTGAGTTATCACATAAATATTGGAATGTTAGCTTGGGTCCCTGGACTAATGAAGGGGCAACATGGCCTGTACTAGCAGGATATACATCATTTCCACATCCTGAGAACCTACCAATCGTTGACATTTTAATAGTCTTAAAGAATATACTCTCCTTATACACTAAACAAATCTAATGTTTACTACAAACTATGAATACTGGACTAGCTCAAGCAGAACCAGTAGTGCAGGGAAAAACTTGCAGTAGAAGTAATAAGTCCACAGACTATACCCACTATCATGGGAAAGAATCCCATGAAGTTTAATGAAATTGTCTTCTGGATTGCTCGCAAGAATAACCAGTTGGAACACTTTTACCCTCACACACCTCAAGAGTAACATAGAATACTGACTATGTGTCTTCCCCCTGGGTGGTCTATCAAGGGAACCCCCTATAACATTTTTTTTGGTTGGTCTGGGAGAAAAGGGGGAAAAAACAACCAAAACCAGTATCGAAACTACCTACTTGACCTATATTCCTTTTATCAAGGCTGATTACAGCTCTATGGGACTTCACACATGGAAGACATGGTACATTAATAAATGCTATTTTGACATAAAAGTTATTTTATTCATAAATCATTTTTTCATCGCTTGTATCAAAAGAGAGTTAAAAAACATTCATTGTATCCATCATTTTTTTCATATTTCATTTACATGAATATTGCACAATTTTGTTTTTTTGAAAAAAAATCAACATGAGCGTTGTCATTCATAAGAATTTAAATGACCCCTACAAATTGAACACACTTTCATCCTAGCCTCTCACACCCACATACATGCTCATTCATACCACAAATCATATCCTGCCCTCCCAAGAACACATACACGATAAGGTCGTCCAAAAGACAGATTTGTTAAAGTCTTCATGACAGTGTTGTGGGCCAGGTATTTCACAAACAGGTCAATGCACGTTTCGGTGGGTATTGACAATTTTTTTTCCACCTTTTTCAGGACCACCAATGAAACAGAATTAAGGCGAGTGATTGGGGTATCTGAAATTCCAAAATGAAAACATGTCTAAGGTACGTCCCTTATTTGAAACACAATTTTTACTCAGTTAATTGTGCAACTTTGGGGCGGTGCCACCTGAAGAAGAGTGTAACACCTGCATGTACCCTCACACAACACCTCAAGACAAACATAGAAACTGACTGTCTTCCCCTTGGGGTGGTACCACCGGAAGATGAGTGTAACACCCGCATATACTATAACACGCATGACACACTCTCACTAGCAGTTTACCTAGAAGAATTAAAACAAATACAAAATGAACAAGGGGATGCACCGGCACTGAACTTAAGAATGAAATTAACTTCTACAGTTTCCTCAATCATTCTAAGCAACAATTGTGGAGAAGCGTCTGTTCTGGCTATGCGCGAGAGCCTTGCAGCAGTTCCTGTTCAAGATTATGGACAGGAATTGCCAAAAATAATATATCAAGTTTATATCTTTGTGGGTAGTGATACTTTGGATTGAAAGCTCCATTAAGGAAAAAACAGTAACTGAAGGTAAAAATAAACAGAGGGGGGAGCAAGAAAAGATAAACTGAATCTCTGGTAACCCATCAGTCCAGCCGGAATGTTTATAATTTGGGTACCTTGATATCATTAGAAAGCCAGAATGGTGTCAGTATTCTGATATCTCCTCTTCTTTTTCTTTCCAGGACTTTCACAGTAAACAGAAAGAGGGTGTCGGTCCGAGTAATGGAGAAGAGAAGAATATAGCAAGCAGAACGGTGAATCAGGACGAGAGACTGATGTTAGTATAAATAGAGAGGAGAAATGTTCATGTTCTAAAGCTCAATTTAAAAAGAAGGTGGTGGCAGAACATTCTAAAAAACATTCCATACTAGCTGCAAATAGTTCTGCAGAATGGGACTTGGGTGAGAGCACTTCTATTCAATGTGGCAGATGTAATGATAGTGCATCTTACTCTCCAGGAATTTCTGGTTGTGAGTCTAACTGACACTTTTATACAGATTGAGATGCCAGCTAAATATTACATTTCTTCTGATAGGGTTATGGTTTGGTTATACAGATTGAGGGGGATATGCAGCACAAAATTAAAGCAGTTTTGTATCCTCATTTATCTGAAGCTTATGACATTATACTAGCAGAAGATGACTTGCCCCGGTCTTCATTGGGGAATCACCCCAAGGAGAGTAGGTGGTTGGAGTGGCCTTTTAATCTACAGTACCTAAGAATATCAGGGATATTTATAAAAAAAAGGTTGGGCTGTAAAACAAGCCCCAAGGCTGTACAGAAACCAGTTTGGGTGGGATATACACTATTCCACATATTATTCCCTCATGTAGTGAACCCCAAGCACAAGCTCAATATCCGATGAAACCAGAAACAAAGCACAATATAAAGGTAATAATAAATAAGCAACAAACTCAGGGCATGATAGTGCCTCTTTTCCCCATTTTAAAACCAGATGGATCATATAGAATAGTTTTAGATTACACATGCAATTCAAAATGCCCACACCAAAGGTTTGATGACAAACCTAGTAGGGGAAATATTTAAAACAACCCTGGACATTTCTAATGGAGTTTTAAGACAAAACTTAGCACCTGAAAGTGAGTATCTAACAAATTTCAGCTTCAATTAATTTGACATTACTTCAAAAGATTACCCATGGACTGTAGGAAGCTGGCTGTCAATATATTGCACCAAAATGAGCTAAATTGTGAGGAGAGGTTTACAGGGGTAAATATAATAATCCCAAATGCTCTCTTTTGTGGTAGTGTGGGCGAGCAGTTTAGGCTTTTCAGAGGATAGTGTTAAGCATGTATTGCACACACACAGTCAGTAAGTGAGACACACACTCAATAAAGAAATCCGACACCAATCTCCAAAATTACACAGAATTTTATATGAATTTAGACACAGAGATCATTGTAATCGGGTAAGTGCTTTTAAAGATAGTGATTTGTCAAGATTTAGAAAATGCACTGTTAATGTATCTTTAAAGCGGCAAAGTTATCCTATGGGGGAAAAACAAATATTGCATTTGGGCACTGAGCAACGACTTACAGGACTGTTCTTCAGGCCTTAGGGTTAGTATAGGACAAGGTTCAAGGCAGCACCAACATGTCAGGGAGATAGGATAATTCCCAATAAACTGTCTGGATTAGACCTAATTAAAGGAGGTCATGAAGGGTTAGTGCCTGCTCATGCTGGGACAAATGGAACCAGGTCAATTTCACAGCCAACGCTAATGGTAGCCATGTTTACCAAAACAAGTACGAGATTATGTTAGAAAATGTGATGGTTGTCACCAAACTAAAGCTTTTAGAGTTAGAAGACCCAAGCAGATCCCCCCTCGCAGTCTCCAATCTACTGTTTAAAATGTTATATTTTGACCATGTCGGACCAATTATTTCTCTTAACCAATGTTAGTACAAGTTGGTGGCAATCAATTCATGTTCCTGATTCCTATGAGTGTGGCCTTAGGGAAAGGCAGGTCCTCGAACAGTCATAAATGACTTGCAGTGCCTTTTAGCCATGGAGCAGTACATACATTTCATTCAGAAAATGGTTTTGCATTTACCTCAAAAGCTTGAAGGTATGCTACGTCTGCTCTGAGAGTATGTCTGCGATATAGCAACCCATCTTGATCAGAGAGTAATGGGTTAATAGAGCATTGTTAGTGCCCAAGGATTGGCAAAAATCGGGTATTAGGGTATTAAACTAAACACCCCAACTTACAGCTTGGACCTTTGAAAACCAGATGGTGCTTAACAGGTCAGATGGACCTTTGCCACCATTTTGCGAATAGATTAAGGACAAAAGTACAAGTATCATCAACTGTCAGGTTCTACGTTTTCAGACAATGACGAGAAGTTGAAGAAGTTTCCAAAATCATTGTTTCTCTTTAAAGGATTAGTATGGTTTTATCGTTATTCCAGTAAGTCTGATTAAAAGAAATATTGAATAAAAGATTGATTAGCGATAACATAAATCAAATAGAGTGTTCCATAAAGAAGCTGTCACTAAACTAGCTAGAGGCCCCCAACCTACCCTAAATCGAGAACGCATGAAGAGTTCATTCTAAAAAAGAGAAAGATATTTGGAACATAAATAGACTCTTGAACGCCTCTTAAAGAGTCATTCTGGGAACTCAGCCAAGTTCCCCACAGCTGCAGTAGCAACCATTAGAAAAAACAGTGATAGAGGAATGATCATTGCAGTAGCATTGATCAAGAAGAGTCAGGACGAAAGAAGGTAAATCAATGTCAGCAGTAGCTTCCAGCAGCGAGGATCAAAGAAAAAGGTTTAGGATGGCTAAAAGGTAGACTCTCTCGAAGAACAGTCAAAGGGGTCTCAGAAAAGGTTTTCTCCTGGAACACTCAAAAATACCATAAAAACACACAATATTGTAAGACAAGCATTTGCAATGCAATAGGTCTTGCATTTACGAGAGTTTGAGCTATTGGCATTGCAAATGACAATGCCTTTTATTTATGTATTCTTTTTAAAACAGACTAATAAAAGGCATTGATATTAACAATGCCAATAGTTTAAACTCTCACAAATGCAAAACCTATTGCATTGCAAATGCGTTTAGCGCCCATGCTATAATTTTTTTTTAAAGTGTTAGGAAAGAGCGTGTCCTGCCTGGCGGTACTGAGGAGGGACTACTAAGCCTATTGACCAATGAACAGCCACAGTTTACAGTTGACAATGACACAAGCCAATGAAAAATATGGGTAGAGAGTGGGCGGAGCTTCAAGTCCATACCTAAACACAGTTATGGCTCTACCTAAAATAAAAAATGCTATTTCCTCGGAGTAGTTATACACACAAGTTGGAGATTTGTTTTTTTTAAGTTGCGTCAGTATGGAACTCTAGTGAAACCTTATGTATCTTCCTTCACTTACCGAGCAGTATCGATGGTGTATTCTGAAACTGGCTTCAAAGAAAGGAGACACCTTTCAAGCAACCAAGAGGCTCGGGAATCCCTTGGACAAGAGATGACATGATGCCAGCAGACTGTCCACTCTGATAGGATGGGAAAACAGAACACATTTATTCATTTATGAATTGGTCATTTCATATGCAAGCAAAGAATCTTCTGGCTGAAGCGGTTTTCCCTTAGATGTAGTAAGACACATATTATGTGAACGTTTTATCCAAAGTCTGAAGATGTAGGGGAAGAGCTGGGTTTTCAGAAATATCATGTATTTGAAGTGATTTTAGTTGTGTGTGTTATGGAAGGGCTGCGCATAACTTGGAACGTCTCAGACCTTTGGCATTGAAGGCTGTATTTTAAGGAGTATGGATCTGCGGATCTGTACTGAGAGGCTTTATGTTATCTACTGCAGATTTCAGAAAAGCACATTCCATCTAAAACTGCAAACTAGGAGAAGTGTCCTACAGGACATACTTTGCTTCACTGGGAAGTAATTTGTTTTTTTAACTTTGGCTGGCAGACCCAGGCTTAGGCCCGAGGAGTCTTGCCCTAGGGTTAGCAAGTTCACTTTGCAGTGGTCCTATTATGGTACGAGTCATTCCAGCTCTTTTAGTAATTTTCATCTTTATTTGCCAACATCTGAGAAGTCCCGGATGTGGGTAATTTGCATATAAAGTTTCTTGTACAGACTGAATCAATGCTTCAAGTTTGAGTCGTCATTTGTTTTCTTCCACTGGCGAAGTAAGCACCAATGCCAAGTGAATAGGCACAGCCCGCCAAGTTTCATACGTAGTCCTTGTGAGGTAAAACAGTATCAGCGCACGAGCTGGGTGTTCTTTTTAATGCTCGTCTAGTTAACAAATGTCAAGTTAGGAATAAGTCACATAGACTACAAAAAGAAAAATACGACACTTAAAAACAGAAAAGTATTGTTAAAAGTGACTTAAGATTATACAAATAAACAAGTCAACAAGAGCAACTTATGTCCATGCGAACAGGGCTATCAAGTAATCCTTGAGAAATACATAAACATGGAACTCATTTAAACATCAATATCATAGATACTTCTGTGCAGGTTGAATCCAAAACACATCAATGCAGCATTTCAAATATTTAGAAGGAGCAATGATAACTTAATCATTATGCAACACAGATCAGCCGAACTGAGTTTATTCCAAAGCAAACATAAATTCTGACAATAACTGTAGATAATGGGCAGTGTTAAGTGAAAGAATAGTAGTAACAGATCCCAGGTGTGTAATTAACCAAGACCAAGGAAATCATGGAAAAAGTGCAAAAAAATATTTACAAGAATCAACACAAAACAAAGGCGATTGGCTGATACAAATGTGAGACAGCAATTTCAGGGAAACACAGTCATGGATACAATTATTATATTATATTCTTTCACTTAATACTACCTATTCTCTACAGTTATTGTCAGAATTTATGTTTGCTTTGGAATAAAGTCGCTTCGGCTAAACCTTGTTACATAATGATTGAGTCATCATTGCTCCTTCTAAATGTTTGAAATGCTGCATTGATGAGATTTGGATTCATCCTGCACAGAAATATCTGTGATATTCACAAATGTATGTTGAAATGATTTCCATTTGAATGTACTTCTTAAGGATTAAGATTATGCTAGACACAGTTTTGTAGCATTTAATGTGTGAAATCTAAGAATTTTGTAAAAATAATGATGACAGCATTAAGTATAAGGCTAAAACAAATGCTAGCAGACTCTAAAGTTGATCTTATTTTTGCATCAATAAAAAGTTGTTTGCAAGTATATTCTTCTTAGGTGCAAGAGACTTGAACACATTCATAGTACGTGCATGATGGCTTTTATTTTTTATAAAGGCTGCAGGCAATCTTCATTTGCAAGCTCTGATTCCAAGATCCCTCAGATTCATAGATGGGTATGTAGACCAGTCGAAATCTTAAATATTTCATTTATACTGCATGGTGCAAACTGGAGCTGATGTAATCCTGAGGTGGCAGCAGAGAGGATTCGGATACCAGGTCCATATATTTATACTTATTTAGTGAAGCAAGATCATTCTTCCTCTGAGTAGTAAGTAGGGCCCTTCGTATTGCATTTTTACGTGCCACTCGACTAAACTTAACCAGGGTCTCTAAGTCCAGTAAATGAGGAGCTTCAATTAGCTTATTTAATGTTGGGATGTTCAGTTCCATATCCTTGTTTGAGGCGTTTTTTAAGTTCCGTATAAATTAGAGATTTTAAGAGTCGTTGAATCGGACGCAGCGCAGTCACAAATGTAGTCAAGTATAGCTCTGTTGTGAAGTGGTACTGGAGATCTGAAATTCAACTCCAACCTGATAACAGAATGAGGTATGGCAGCTCCCAGATGTAAGAATTGTCGAGTACTCTGCGCGTAATTTTTTTCAAGATTTTTTATGGTCTCGCCATTTAAAACAGGTGAGTCATAAATAGAGCGAATAACTTTACTCTTAATTCCTTTAAAGGTGATGCAATTGCTCTGCCACCAAATAATTTAGCGAGGCTCGTTATAGACTTGGTGGTGGTGACTGATAGGAGCTTCCTGCTCAACAGGTGGTTACACCAAGATAACCCAGTGCCCACTGAGACTCTGAGATAGTCATATTGAGTGACTGTTTCAAGTATGGCTTCACTCAGTACCCAGGCCATGTTACAGTCCAGATCATAAACTAAGGACCAATTGGGAAAATCGCGACTGAACATGAACAGCTGGTTGACAACGACAGTAGCATACCTTGCATATGCAGAGAGATGCCCAAAAGGCACAAGGTGCTAATTCTTTGCTTGTGGTTCTACCTATAAATGAAATCTAAATTCTGTTAAGATGCCTTGCTTGAATGAATAAGTCTTACTGATGAACACAATAAAACATCCGCCTACTATTTTTCTAGCTTAATCAGTGGCACGAGCTGAGGGGAAAAAGACTGGGACAATTAATGACAAACAAAGGTTTCACCCATAGAGGGCTTTGGAAGCTTAAGAGTACAGAACTCAGAAGAAAGTGTGGGCACCCAACCACAGGTACACCTCTTTTCGATGTCACCCACATGGAAGAGGGCAGGACAGGGGAAGCTGTAGTAGTCATGGAGAAGGATTCAGCGCCATTTTCCACTGTACTGCATATTCAGTCATAACTCACTTTTATTTGGTTCTGTGGTGCATTTTTTTTCTTGTGTGTGTTAAACAACTTGGGAATTTCGTAATGTAATGTTTCTTGCTGGCTGTTGCACCTTCACTTGTGACCCTATAATGTGCTCCATTACCTTCAACTAGGTTTGCGACGGACAAATTTCCCGTACAGACCTACATCTTTCCTTTCTCTGCACATATAGGGGCAGATTTACAAGCCCATTGCGTTACTTTTGCGCTGCAGTTGCGTCACTTTTTTGATGCAACAGCGGCGCAAACAATGCAGCATATTTACAACGTGACGCATCTAGGGAGATGCGTCACGTTGTAAAGCCCTGCGTCACATTATACCTGCGTCAGGTATAATGTATGCAGGGTGGGCGTTCCCACGCAGGAAGGCCTCGTAAAAGTGACTCAGTGAAATTACAAGATTTCACTGCGCCACTTTTAGGACGCCACTGCGTCAAAACCTTACGCCTGCTTCAAGCAGGTGTAAGTAGTGACGTTGTGTAGTGGGAATAGGCCTCTACACACATTGCTGGAGTTGCGCCGTGCTTGCGACACGACTCCAGCAATGCGTGACTTTTCCGCCAACAGATGCGTCAGAATTTCTGATGCATCTGTCAATCCTTGCGCCATAGTGCGCCGTATTGTAAATACGGCGCATCTATGGTGGCGCAAGGGTTTCTAAGGGTGGCGCAGGGAAAGTGACGCATCTGACAGATGCGTCACTTTCTTGTAAATCTGCCCCATAGAGTTTTGTCAGCAGGATCCTGCCTTGGCCGCTTTGTAACACCAGCACAAATTCAGATACAACCTCTTGTTTGCGTCTGAATCGGGGTTTTCACAGGTATAGCTCCCCTCGCAAGTTTTAACCTGCACAACTTTCATTGGGTAAAACTGGTGCATATCATTGCAGCCAAATATCTCACCTTTTGAGTTACGGAAACTGCAGAACATTTAGAACCTGTACTATTATTGTGGTATCACTCATTCCAAGGACTGAAACTTGGAATAGCGCGGTAGTAGCGCACCCAGTAAATACCACACCCAACGATATTGGATGTTTCAAAGGTGTGCTGTGATCACCCAGGATTGTGTGTTCACATGACCCCTGAAACAGTGGTGACTAGCACCACGAGCCAGGATATCTTTCTAAAGTGGATCTCTTTGCAAACCTTAAAATTACACTGCCTTTGAATCCCACGCACCGCAGGGCATGGAGTTTCTCGTTCACCACAACTTCACAGCTCTCACAGCACGAACTCCAATTACTGTCCATAATTACCCCGTGCTAATTGTTAGTAAAACATGTCACAGCGCTCTAGCATTTGGAAGCGTGGTCTGGTATTCTCAGACGTGCTTGTGGCACTCTTGTGTTTTTTTCTAAGAAGCCCCCCCCCTCTCCTTTATTTCTTTGAAGGTTCAAGCAGGCCTTTATGCTTGAAAAATGTGCGTGGGTTGTGCTGTTTTGAAAGTACATTGTGACTGTGAACATAACAGGGTCAACATGGAGAGGCAGGGGTGGGGAGTGGGAGCAGAGGTAGGAACGGAACCCTGCTGCTGAGAGAAGCTTGGGAGGGAATCTAACAAACATGCTGGTGGTGGCAACCCTCCCCTGACACCAGACAGAGGAGGTGCCGCAAAGAAAAGCAAAACTCTGGAGAAAGCCAAACCCTCTCACTTGGTTTAGTGGCTACACAGTGCCATCAAACAAATGGGTATACCGAGCACTTTTTGTGTCAGAAAAGAAAGGGGAAAAAACATGGATTGGAGAGATGGAGTCCAAGTGGCACTCTCTGCCCACCGGTTGGGTCCAAGGTTACTTACGCGTCACAAAAACATTGCGCTAAAGACAATAAACCAATAAATGGCAAAAGCGCTCTTATGCAGCTGACGTACCACAATGATGTACCCTATTTACATTTGCAAGCTGCTGAAGAGGAGGAAAGAAGAAGAGAACACGTTTTGTACTCGAAACGAAAGTGGTCGAGCTGATCAACAACTCATCAGTTCATTGCCCCAGACTATTGAGTACGAGCGGTGCCGGCCATGCGACACTGAAGCCAGCCTCAATCTATGAGACAGGGCCATTGTCATCACTGTAAGGGCTCCATTGTACGTTTGCCAGGCCGCAATAAAACGGGAGAGATGGGGTGTTGTTGAAAACACTACTTTAAGAATTAAAATACACGCCTCTAAGTATAACGATCGCGATCAAACTTCAAAGCGGCCGTGGAGCCGCGAAAGTGAGCGCGATCAAACATCAAAGCGGCCGCGCGTCCGCGAAAGTGAAAGTAATCTCGGTCAAGCGTGGCACGCGCGCCCGCGCACACACACTGTAGCTCCAGGCTGGCCTCGTAGCACTTTTTGGAGCCCTCTCAATAAGGCTCGCCAGCCAGCGCATGCGCTGAGTCAGGCGAGACCTAAAAAACAAGCATTTGCATTGCACTAGGTCTCGCCTTTATGCGAGTTTAAGCTATTGGCATTGTAAATGACAATGCCTTTTAGTTATGTTTTAAAAATGAAAACAAAAATAAAAGGCATTGTCATTTTCAATGTCAATAGCTCAAACTCGCGTAAATGCGAGACCTATTGCATTGCAAATGCATATTAATGTAGGGTAGGGTTGAGGGGGTTTGTCTTCCTCCTTGCTTTCGAGACAACTTTTAAAAGACTTTGGAAAGGAGCAGCTCAACCCTTACTGGACTCCTGCTGTTCGCAATCAATCCCTCCCTTTCTTCTCTCACGGCCTGAGGCCCACCTGGGGGGGGGTGTAGCTCTAACACCCCTCACCTCCAGATACAAGCTGCGAGAGAACCGACTCAAACAGGCCAGAGCAGCTCCGGCCCCAGTAACACCTTACCCCTCCCATGAGTTCGCACTTCAGCACTGCTCACACTAGAACCTGCACACACACAGTGAACACTGCTGAGTGCCGAATTCTCTTCCATCTGGGAGAGGAAACGTAATTAAACAAGTGCTGAAAGAACAACAAAAGTAGCAGCCGCAACAGCAAACTCTGAGCTGGAATGCTATTTATTCAACTAGCGCCAACCAGACGGCCAACTCGTGTTGCTACAAAAAACGAAGTTGTGACCTTCGGTAACGTGACTGCTTCTTGTGCACTTATGTAAAGCACTGCGACGCCTTTGGGTCGGTTTCTCACTATATAAAACGGCAAAAATAACAAGCGCTGAAAGAACAACAAAAGTAGCAGCCGCAACAGCAAACTCTGAGCTGGAATGCGATTTATTCAACTAGCGCCAACACAACTAACACCTCTGATACAAAGTATGTGCCCCGAACAGACTGTGTGAGCGCGAAAGGCGAACAGGAACAAACAAGAACACAAACAGCTGTCGCCACGCGTGCTACAGCCGGGGGCAGTTGGTGTGCACGGACATGGATGACTAAAAAACCATTTAAACCGTTAACGTCGCAAGCGAAGACATGATACACGTTCACAGCTGCCGCTTTCCGACCGTCATATAGTCTTTGCGCTATGGACATCGTGTTGCATTCTGGTATTCATAGTTTCATTCTGAAATGACTCGCAAATCCCGTTTAAAGTGCTGGTGTTGTATGACATCACACACGGCCTGGGGTCACCTGAGACCTTTGTAGCACCTGGTATCCTTTCTTTTGCGCTTGCTGCCGTCATGACCACTGCGACCAGAGATAGCAAGGGCAGTTCCAATGATAGCAGGGGCAAGCGAGGGGCAGCGGCTGCTGCCCCTGATGATCCTTGGCATCTCTGAAGGGACCGCCTGAGGTCGGGTCTCTCCTTCACGCAGCCCACTGAAGGCTGCTTTTTTTAATTTGATGAGTAATAGTGCCTGCAGCTTCTCATTTTCCCTTAACTAAATCCTAAAAAAGGATGAATACGTGTCTGTCACCTTCTTCTTCTGCTGCTGGGATCTAAGGTTATGGGCCGGGGTGGGGGTGAAAAGCGCTCAAGTTTCCCTACTACATTGATACTGTAAACCTGAATTTTTATTAACATGAATGCCCGTTTCATATAGCTCCTCTCCTTCCCTCTTGCCCGTGTGCGTGTTTAGATTTCTGAGTCTCTCTTCACGGAACCAGAAACAGAGCACCTTTGATGAACGCGGCCGAGAAAGTGATCGCGGGGACGCGCGCTGTGGTGGGGCGGAGCGAGGCGCGCTGAACTGCGACGGGCAAAGGCAGAAATGTCAATAAAATAAAAGTCAAATGAAAAGAAGCGGGACGGGTAAATTCAACATTTCTGGGCGGAAGGCATCAATGTAAAAAAAACATTCAAAATAAAAGAATGCAAGACGGCCAAATGCTGTTTCTGTCACAGACAGAAGATAAACGCAAGATAAAATCAAGAGTGAAAGCAAGCGTGGCGCGCGCGCTTGGCGGGGGGTGGGGGAGCGCATTACAGGCGGGGGAGCAGACCCTTTGAAGTTTGATGCCAATTCGCAGCATTCCTGGGTGGCAGCGGGTGACTGGATTCGCTCGGCCGCTTCCATCTTGAGCCTTGTGGGGGCATTTGAGCCCAGGCTGGACTGCATGCAAGGACTAGGCGAATATACAGGAACGCCGCCGGGCTCTCGGGGTCCGTATGCACATAGTAAACGCTCACATTTATCCTTTCAGTTGTTTGTAAAGCACGTAAACTAGCCGATTTTAACATATGCTATTTTTAACACATAGAACAACTCAAGTACGGTAATTGGTGCTATATAAAACCGGTTGACAGGCCACCTTTGGTAGGTTTAATCATAAAGGTGGCCTTCTATCCCCGTCAGTTGCCAGTCCCTGAAATCATCAGTCTGGGCGAGTCGGTGGGACCCTGTGAGGTGTTAAGGGCTCCCTTTGGGAACATACCGAGGGAGGCGACGGAAGAAGATTACGGGGTGGGGGCGATGGGGAGTGGTTGTCTGGGGTGGTGTCAATCCTTGTACACAGTAACCTGTGAGTTCCCACTAGCCCGGGTAGCAAACGCTTTAAAAAAAGAAAACCCCACACACTCTCTTCTCTGGCAAGCCCCTATTTTTGGCTGCAGACTTGCATTACACAAACAGTTGGGCACCATGCCGCCTGCATGATATAGTGCAAATAGCAACCAGACACGACATACTAAGGCCTGTGCTACGTGCCGTCAGAGCACCTCTATGTGATCGTGCACACAGCCATCGTCCACGCTCTGCACTGATGACACTACTAGTCTGCAGACAGTAATATCCCATCAGGGCACCGTGCTGTCTGCATGCGAGCACGCAAATAGCACCCCCAGCACAATAAACAGATGCTCGTGGTTTCTATGTGGCGTGAAGCGTCCCACGACTCTTGCTCCGTGCTGCCTAAATATGTATCCTGCCAACATACACTGCATATCGCACCTTACACATACTTCGTACTCTGGGCTGTAGACGTGCACCACCCAAGCAACAATGCCAGCAAAAAGACCAAGTAGAGAACGGAGAAATAACCAGGGAGAGAGGGTTGGAGAGATGCGGGGGGGGGCTCATCGCCTCACAGGCACAAGATGGGACAGGCCAGTGAGATGAGTAGGGGGGGTTGTCAGTCCACTACCCTCATAATCATTGCTGATCTTGCTCCAACCCTCACGCATAAGGAGAGGACGCAGGTGCCTTGGATAGCACATGCAGGGAAGAGCGCAAATGAGGGAAGAGAAAAAAATACAGAGGGAAGAGCTCATGTGAGAGCAAAGAGAAAAATACAGTGTGGGTAGAGCGCATTTGAGACCAGAATGAAAAACATAGAGGGTAGAGCATATGTGAGGGTAGTGAGAAAAATATAGAGGGAAGAACACATGCGAGAGCAGAGAGAAAAATGCTGAGCGAAGAGCGCATGTGAGAGCAGAAAGAAAAATACAGAGGAAAGAGCATGTGAGAGGAGAGAGAAAAATAAAGAGGGAAGAGCACATGTGAGTGAAGAGAGACAAATACAGAGGGAAGAGTTCATGTGAGAGCAGAGCACATGAGGGGAGAGCTCATGTGAGGGCAGAGAGAAAAATACTGAATGAAGAGCATGTGAGAGGAGAGAGAAAAATACAGAGGGAAGAGCACGTGAGAGGAGAGAGAAAAATACAGAGGGAAGAGCTCATGTGGGGACAGAGAGAAAAATGCAGAGGGAAGTGCATGTGAGGGAAAAGAGACAAATACAGAGGGAATAGCGCATGTGAGACCAGAGAGAAAAATACAGAGGGAAGAGCACATGTGAAGGCAGAGATTAAAACATAGAGGGAAGAGCACATGCGAGAGTAGAGAGAAAAACAGAGGAAAGAGCACATGTGAGGACAGTGAGAAAAATACATACGGAAGTGTTCATGTGAGGGTAGATAGGGGGAAGAGCTCATGTGAGAGCAAAGCGAAAAATACAGAGGGTAGGGCGCATGTTAGACCGGAGATAAAAACATAGAGGGAAGAGAGCATGTGAGAGCAGAGAGAAAAATATAGAGAGAAGAACACATGCGAGGGCAGAGAAAAAAATACAGAGCGAAGAGCACATGTGAGAGCATAGAGAAAAAATGCAGAGGGAAGAGTACATGTGAGGGAAGAGAGAAAAACATAGAGGGAAGAGCATATGTGAGGACAAAGAGAAAAATAGAGAGGGTAAAGTACGTGAGAGGAGAGCGAGAAATACAGAGGGAAGAACACATTTGAGGGCAGAGAGAAAAATACAGATGAAAGAGTACATGTGAGGGAAGAGAAACAAATACAGAGGGAAAAGCACATGTGAGGGCAGAGTGAAAATACAGAGGGAAAAGCACATGTGAGACCAGAGAGAAAAACATAGAGGGAAGAGCATATGTGAGGACAAAGAGAACACGTACAGGCTATGCCAAGCGGAAGTGATCGCATTTGCGATCAAACATCAAAGCGGCGAAAGTGAAAGTAATCGAGCAGAGCATCAAAGGGCTGGGTGAGAAGGGAGGGGGGAATGCAAGGAGCAGAGGAGCAGCTGTGCACGTGCACGCCATCGTGCACTCAAGCCCTAGGCCAGCAAAACCATGTGGGTAGCACTTTTGAAAGCCCACTTACAAAATGTCTCAGCGAGACCTAACTAGTAGGTGTATGATGCTCTTATCCAATGGAAGCCGCTCATTTGGTGCTGTTGGCAACATCGTTGCTTCACCTCCCAATTACCCCCCAGTCCCTCCTGTCCTCTTCCCATTCCTTAACAAGTGGAGATGACCATCTCCACGACAGAAAAAAAGAAAAGGAGCATGCTGGGATACCCAACCCACTCCCTCCCACTGGGAGTACATTAGCGGTACCATCCCAGCATGCAGCATGTTCTTTTTTTCTGTCTCCCGACAGATTGGGATGTGTTTGGACTTACCTGATGGATTCTTCGCTGGACGTCTCGTCGGGGCTGCTGGGCTGTCCTCGCCGTCCTCTTCCGCGTTCTCCTGGCCTGCCTGACTTGCCAGGTGCCGCGTTGACTGCCGACCGGCCCTTTGCGGCTGGGGCGCCGTTCCTCCCGGTCTCTTCCGGGTTGCAGTGCGCATCTCCCTGTGGCTTTGCCGGTCTGGGGGACGCGCTGCTGAGGCTGTTCGGTGGGTCCTAGGGCTCTGCTGGGCGATGCTCCTGGGTCCCCTGCATGGCGTTTGTTGTCCTGCCGGCCTCCTCTTCTTCCTGCTGCCCCTGCTGCTCGATTGGGTCGGTGCTGGGGCAGGCCTTGCTGTGGCCTCGGAGTCCGTTTTCGGCGGACTTCTTCGCCCGGCGCTGGTTCCTGGTGCGAGCCAGGGCGGCTGTTAGGGGGCTGTGGGCTTGTGGTGCTCCCTTTCTTGCCCCCTTGGTGAGTACCGCCTAGCGGCCTCCTTTTTTTCTCCTTGGTGTTTTGGGGGTGTGTTGGCTGGCTCTCCTTCTGGGCGCTGCTTGGATTGGGCGACCAGGTGCTATAGCTCAATGGTAAGTCTTGTGCCTGTGGTTGTGAAGGTTCTCACGGGACGAGGGGTCGAGTCCCGCATACGCTGTCAAAGTGTCATAAGGTGGCAATATTTCAAACGCTTCTTTCAGTTGGGACTCCTGATGATGCGGAGGTTTGTGCCTGGGGACCCATGCATGGGGTGCGGGCGCTCTTTTGCTGGGATGCTTCGCCGCTTCTGCACCTGCGTCTCCTCTGGCCGTCCTTCCTGTGTGTGCCTCTTCTTGTCCTGCGGGTGAGGTTGTGGCATGAGGCTGGGGCTAACGACTTCCGTGCCTGTGCCAGCTGGTTTGCCCTTGGCATCCTCTCCGCTTCTTGTGTTTCCGAACTTGATCCCATGTGGGCTGTTCCTCATGTTTGTGTCCTTGCAGGTTGCGCTTCACTTGCGGTGTTGTGTGTTGCTGTTTGTGGTTTGGCTGGTTCGGGGTCTGCGCTGAGGCCTGCATTCCTGTGGCTTTGGTGCCCGCGCTTGTGGTTTCACTATCTGCTGCGGTTTCTCTGTTCCTTTTCGCCTGGGTTTTCCGGGTTCGGTTGGTTTCTGCTTTCCGTGGGATTCGCTTGCAGCCCTGGGTGGTGTCTCTTCCTCGTGCCCTCTTTGGGTGTGTGAGTTGCTGTCTGCTTGGCCTTCTGGTCGCAGCCGCTCTGGGCGCCTGGGCCTCTGGGTGGTGCCAGGGTTTGTGCCCGGGTCCTCCTGCTTGCGTTTCTTGCCCCCTTTTCTTTGCGCTGGACTCCACTGGTCTTCCTGGGCCTTCGCGTCTGGGTTTCTTGCTTCCTTTCAGGGGCTGTTGGATCCAGTTGTCCTCAGGTCTCTTCAGGTACTGGTGGTTTCCTGTCTCTGCTGGCTCCTGCTCCTGCATGCTGGCCCTCTGTACTTTGCTGGTTGCGTGTGGTGTGGGTCTGCTTGCTGTTTCGGTCCGGGGCCCTTGGTGTCTCCGTCCTGGTTCTCTGCCTCCTGTGCCCCCTGCTCCCAGGGTCCTGGCGGTCCTTCGGCTTCTTCTGCTGCCTGCGGCGTTGGCTCCTGTGCCTTCGCTGTCCTGTCTTGGGCCATGGTTTCCCCTGTGTCGCTTCCTTTTTTGGAGGGTTTTGCCGGGGGGGGGCGCCTTCGGGGCTTCCTCCGTGGGTTGTGTGTTCCCTAGCCTTTTGGTTTCTCTCTTGCTCGGCGCTGGTTGCTGGTTGGTGTCTGGGCTGGGAGTCGGACCATGTGGGTCCCCTTGGTGCTTGCTGCCTGGCGGCTTCTTGCTTGCATGTGCTGGGCTGCAGCCTTGGCTTCTGTTGCGCTGGCTGCCCGCCCTGTGGTTTGGCCGGGTCGGCTCTGGTTCCTCCCTGGGATGGTGTCTGCTTGCTGGGCTGTGGCTCACTTTGGGCGGTCTCTCCCGGGGTTTGTTGACTTCTTCTTGTGGCCTCTTTGCTCTGTCCTTTGGGCCTCCGGCTGTCCTGCCTTGCGGGCTTCTGTTGTCCCTGGTTGGTCCTGGTGGGTGTCTGGTTTAGGGGTATGCCTGGACTGGTGCCTTGCTGTTCTTGGGCTTCCTTTGGCTGCTTGCGGCCCTTCCGCCCGTTGGGTCCTGCCCTTCTGTGGGTTTGGGCCTGGTGCGTGCCTGTCTGGGGGCCTGCCTGCCTGCGGTTTTTTGCTGTTGGGTGCTTCTTGTGTCCTCCGGGTGCTTTTGCTTGCCCCTTGCCCTTGCCCCTCGCTTGCGGTGTCTGCCTTCCGTGGGTTCGCTGGGTCCTCCCCCTAGTTTTCCGGGGGTGGGGGGGGGCTGTTGTGTCCTTCCTTGTATTCTGGTGGACCCTTGACCTTGTTGGCGTGTTGGCTCTGGGGCAGTGCTGGTCGGGGCCCTAGTGGCTTCTGGCTGGTGCTGGTTGTTGGCTTGTTGGGCTTGTCTTCTCGCCTGCCGCTCCTTTTGCCTCCTGTGGTGGCTGGGTGTCGTTGGTCTTCCTTGGCCTCTGCCATGGGTGGCCCCTTGTTCTTCAGGTTCCCGGCTCCTGTGCCGTGCACTGCCTGCTGGGCCCTTCCCCTACTTGTGTTTGTTGGGTGTCGGCCTCACCTGGTGTGTGGGCTGCTTTGTTGCTTCCCGCTCCTCTCGTTCTGCTTTCGGTTGCGGTGGGCTGGCCTAGGGTCTGGGGCTCTGGGTTTTTTCCCCTTGGGAGCCTGTCGTTGGGCCTGTACTACCGCGCAGGCTGTTTGCGGCCTGTAGTGTCTGTGACCCTTGCTCTCTTGTTGGCTCTGGAGTGTTCCTTCTCCCCTTGTTGGGGTCCGTTCCTGCTCCCCTGTTGGGTGGTGCGCCTTTGGCTTCTCTGGGCTCCTCTCCTTTTGTTGCCGGGGTTCTTCCGGTGTACTCTTGGGTCCTGGGCTCTGCTTCTGTTGGGTTTGCCCTTGCGGTCCCTGTGTTTGGCCTCCCGTTCGCATGTGCGTTTGGGTTGCTGGTACGCCTCTGGGCTTGGTGGTGTCTGGCTTTGTGCTGTTGGGCCCTTGTTTGCTTGGGGTCCTCTTTTGGTCCCTGCTTGGGTCCTTTCCTGGGCTCTTGGGCTTTGTTGCGGTCCTGGGCTGGTCTTCGGTCGTTTCCTATGCCGTTCGTTTCGGCTGGGTGTGGCCCTGGGTCCGTGGGTTGGGCTGCTGGGCTCCCTCCCTCTGCTTCTTCGCTCTCTGGATGGCGTGGCTGTGATTGGTTGCGGTGCCTTTCCCTGTGCCCCTTCTTTGTTGGGGGTTCTTTTTGCCTCTCCTTCCGGGTCCTGGTGGCGCTGTGTTGTGTGCCTCCTGGCTGGTTCGCCTGCTGGTTTTCCGGCTGGCTTCTTGGGGGTTGGGCTGTTGGCCTCCTTGTTGGTCTTTCCTGTTTTGCCCTTCTGCCTCTTGGGGTTCGCCTTCGGTGGTTCCTTGGTGTCCTCCTTTCTACTCCTGCCGGTTGGTCTGCTCTTGGTTGGTGTTGTTTCCTCTTTTCCGGTTCGGGGGTGTTGGTTTCCCCGGTTCTGTGTTGGGCCTCTGTTGTTGTCTTTTTGATGCCCTGTTTTTTTGCCGGGTCTGCTTCGGGTTGGGCTTCTTTGCTCTCCCAGGCCTCCGTTGGGCGGGTTGCTGGGCTTCTTGTCCCGGTGTCTCCTGCTTTGGGGGGTGTGCCTCGGGCCTGGCCTTTTCTTGTCCCCCGGGTTCTTTTCCCGGTGGGGTGGCCTTTTGGTTCATGCGGCTCTTCGCTGTCTCGGCTGGGGTTGGCCGTTGGTCGGTCCTGCCCTGTGGCCTGGTCCTCTTGTGGGATTCTGGCCTCCGGGTTCCCTGTTGCTGCTGTTGTCGTTGGGGTGAGGCCTTGCTTTGGTTCCCTGCCTCCTTCTCTTTCCTGTCTGTTCCTATCGGTGGTTTCCTGTTTTCTTGTCTGGTTCTGCCCTCTTTAGTCTTTGCGGTTCTGCTGTGGGCTTCCCCTGGCGTGTTGGGGTGGTTTGGTGGTTGGTCGTGTCTTTCCTTGATTTGCTCCTTCCTGGGCCTTTGGCCCTGCCTCCCTCTGCGGTCTGTTCTCCTCTGCACTTGGCCTTTGGGCTGGGTTGGCCTGTTTGGTTCCTGGTTGGGTGGCTGCCTGGTGTTGCCTGGTTCTGTGGGCTTCACCCTTGGGGAGTCTCTCCCTGGTCAGTTGCCCTTTTCTGGCTCCGTTTCCCCGTTGGGGTGCGCCCCCTTCCCCTGGCCTTCCTTTCATCATTCTTGGGGAGGGGGCTTGGTTTTGGCCCCTCTGGTTGCTCCCTTGGGGCTTGGCTCTGTGTGTGTGGCCCCTTCTGGCTTGCCTGGGGGGGGGGTTCTTGTGTTTTTTTCTCTGGTCGTCCCCTGCTGGTTTGGGGTGTCGGCTTTGTCCGCTTGGTTGGGGGCATGCTTGGTTGTGCACTCCTGCCAGTGTTTTTCTCCTTCTTGTGGGCTCCTTTTACTCCTGTGTGGTGCCCTTTTTCGGTCTGGTGCCCTAGGCATTGGTGGGGTTCCGGAAGGCCGGTTTCTCTGCTTTGGTATTCTCCACTTGTTAAGGAATGGGACGAGGACAGGAGGGACCGGGGGTAATGTCCTATTACTTACCGGTAATCTTCATTACTCCTGGTCCCGTTGTCCTCGTCCCATTCCTTACATCCCTCCCTCCCTCCCTGGCGGCCGGCCTTCCGGTTGTTGGCTTGGTGTTTTCAGGCTGCATGCTGGGATGGTACCGCTTATATACTCCCAGTGGGAGGGAGTGGGTTAAGTATCCCAGCATGCTCCTTTTCTTTTTTTCTGTCGTGGAGATGGTCATCTTCACTTGTTAAGCAATGGGACGAGGACAACGGGACCAGGAGTAATGAAGATTACCGGTAAGTAATAGGACATTCCTACAGTAACCATTTACGCCAGTTACCGGCGAAGAGATGCTGTTAACAACTGCTGACTGGTGGGTCCCCCAAGTAAGTTGTCTAGTTTGAGAAAAGATCCAAGATAAACAAGCTTTTGGTCGAGCCTACAGACCACCCATTCCAGTTCTTGTGATAAAAGGCACACAAACTGTAATCCTGCATCCATTGTCTGGTTCAAAGAAAAGCTGACAGGTGTCCATTGACCACATTAAGATGCACTTATAGGCCGATCCTAAAAAGCAGACCCTCCTGGATATCAAGAAGGATTCAGAGGAGAGCTTTACAGCCTTTCCTTAATCTAAATGAAATACCTCTTGAGGAGTACATTATCATAATTAGCTTGGGTCCCTGGCAAGGGATATTCAAGCCTGCTGTGTCTCCAGCTTCACACCAAACCACAGATACCATGGAGAAATCTGATGCTGCAATTTTTAGAGCTGCAAATGTTTCAGTCAATGCTGTAGTTTACTATGAAATCCCACGAGTCAACATTGATTAAGACGATGCCATTCAAGAATAAATCTGAGTTTTGAACAGGTGACTTTTCATCAAATTCCCCAGTCACTCTGCACCATTGATTTCTTCTTGCTTATAATTTGTTTTGTGACAGTTATTTAATAACCCTGTGGTCCTATGTTTGGATTGCTACAGGAGTGTTTATTTTCATTGTGTGGCTTATAACACTGACTGTTGTTCTGCTATTGCTGAATGCACATTACGTCCCTGAAAGAACAGCAGCACAGCCCATGGTTAAAAAACTACAAATGCATCTGCATTCCCACAGAGCCCAACATGGTCTCTATGCTGCAAACATTACAGCTTATCCTGTGCCTGAGGGCGTAGTTTGGGAAAGGGTTCCTTCCCACTGAGACATTGCAATTGCCATATGTTTTGAAAGTTCCAAATATTAATGTGATTATTCTCAGTTCTATTTCAGATGACTGGGACACTGAGAATATAAAACGCATTGTCTGATTTATAGGCATATACAAATTTGAGATGTCATCAGTGATGTCATGAGTGATGTCACTGACCATGTCATGAGTGATGTAATATGTGACGTCATCAGCAGTGCATTGCGGGTGCGCGAGTTATAGTTAGCTGAACTAACTATAACGGGGGAATTTCAATGGTTTTTTACGAGTGAAAAGTCCAGCTAACTATAACGCCCCTGAAACCTATGTTTTATTCAGTGAATTTCTAAGGTTTTTTAAATGCTAATTCCTAACTATAACGTGCCTGAAACCTATGTTTTTTTCAGTGAATTTCAAAGGTTTTTTAAATGCTAATTTCTAACTATACCTACAGAGATAGGATATGTGAAGAAAGAAGAAAAAATGCACAGAAAAAAAAAAGAAATGCAGAAAGAAGCAACAGAAGTCCTCAAAGACAAAGAAATGTGCAGAAAGAAGGATAACGTGCAGAAAGAACAAACAAAAGAGCAGAAAGAAGCCTTGTTGCAAAATCATCCTGTACCCTCAACTTTTTCAGACGGATACTGGTGGTAACTGAGTCTGACTAACCAGTCCTAGAGCCAGTGCTATGTTAAAAGACACTTAGAATACAGTGAAAACACCTACATACACTGGGGAACACTATGGGGCCGATTCCGATCCTGGAAAAACCGGGTACGAATCGTCGGACAGAGCATTTTCTCTGTCTGACTCGTACCCGGGAAAAATACCTTACAAACATGCAAGTACGATTCGTACGGAAACACCACTTCCGTACGAATTGTAAAAAACACCGACCGGCTAAAATATACCCACAATTCCGATCCGGGACACCGCGTACGCGACATTCGGACGGAGTCAGGCAGCGTTTTACGGACCAGCAAGTACGATTCGTACCCACAGCACTTCGCACGGCAATATTTTTATGGGACCCAAAAAGTGCCGGAAAAGCTTAGTACGCCACGATGCACGGCGAAAAGGGGGCCCGGTACGCACCATACCCCCATCCCTACACGTCCGCACTGTACCCCCAGCCCCCCCATGTCCGCACCGTACCCCCACCCCCGTATGTACGGAGAGTACCCCCACCCCCGTATGTATGGAGCGTACACCCACCCCCGTATGTACGGAGCGTACCCCCACCCCCGCATGTACAGAGCATACCCCCACCCCCATATGTACGGAGCGTATCCCCACCCCTGTATGTACGGAGCGTACCCCCACCCCCGTATGTACGGAGCGTACAACCACCCCCGTATGTACGGAGCCTACCCCCACCCCCGTATGTACGGAGCGTACACCCACCCCCGTATGTACGGAGCGTACCCCCACCCCCGTATGTACGGAGCATACACCCACCCCCGTATGTACGGAGCGTACCCCCACCCCCACATGTACGGAGCGTACCCCCACCTCCGCATGTACGGAGCGTACCCCCACCCCCGTATGTACGGAGCGTACCCCCACCCCCGTATGTACGGTGCATACCCCCAGGGGGTAAGTTCCGTACATACGGGGGTGGGTGTACGCTCCGTACATATGGGGGTGAGGGTATGCTCCGTACATACATACGGGGGTGGGTGTACGCTCCGTACATACGGGGGTGGGGGTACGCTCCGTACATACGGGGGTGGGGGTACGCTCCATACCTACGGGGTGGGGTGGGGGTACGGTGCGTACATGGGGGGGCTGGGGGTACGGCACATACTCGGGGGTTGGCTGGGGGGGTGTTCGGCGCGTATGCGGGCACCTGTTTGGACGTCTCCATGGTTGCTATGGGAGTTCGCTCTGTACGGTGTTTTTTCCATACGGTTGTGCATTCAGACGGACAGGACGGATCGTACTTGCGCGCTCGAACTTCAGTGTCCCGATTCGTACGTAAAACTGTCCGGGGACGTGTCGGACACTTTTTCCGACCCGAGGACGTGTCGGGGAATTTTCCCAATGCGATTCGTATGGATTTTTTAACATACGAATCGTACTTGCCAGTTTGTACGGGACTTGTACTATTCGTACGTAAAAAAATCCAGATACGATTCGTACGGGGAATATTTTTAACGGATCGGAATCGGCACCTATGTGTTGGGGTCCCCCTGTGATTAGCATGACCTCCTCTGTAAGCCCCTAGTATATAATAGGGCAGGGGGATTAAAACTACCTCTTAAAACGCGCCACAGGGTGTGTTTGCACACGTCACCTCAGGCCACCTCCCCGCCCTTCCCCACTGTGTAAACATGCCCTGTGGCTTTTTTAAGTTGGGAGATTAAGTCCCCTTGAGTCCTGACGGTCCCTAGGGTCCAAAAAGACCACTAGGCACCTCCAGTAATCGCCACAGAGCTGCGTTGCAGAGAGATGTACAAAGGGGCACGGCCTAGACCACCTCTCTGCAACGCAGCGCAGTGGTGCTTACTGGAAGCACCTGGTGGGCTAGTTGGCCCCCAGAGTCCCTCAGGATTGAAGGGGAATTATATCCCCAACTTAAAACGTGACATAGGGCGTGTTTGCACACGTCACCTCAGGCCCCGTCCCCCCCTTCCCCACTGTGTAAACATGCCCTGTGGTCGTTTTAAGTTGGGAGATTAAGTCCCCTTGAATCCTGAGGGTCCCTAGGGGCAAAATAGCCCACTAGGTACGTCCAGTAAGCGCCATTGCAGAGAGGTGTAAAAAGGGGCACGGCCTGCACCACCTCTCTGCAACACAGCGCAGTGGTGCTTACTGGAAGCATCTGGTGGGCTAGTTGGCCCCCAGGGTCCCTCAGGATTGAAAGGGAATTATTTCCCCAACTTAAAACGCGCCACAGGGCGTGTTTGCACACATCACCTCAGGCCCCGTCCCCTCGCTTCACCACTGGGTAAACACGCCCTGTGGCCGTTCTAAGTTAATAGATTAAGTCCCCTTGAATCCTAAGGGTCCCTAGGGTCAAACTAGCCCACTAGGTACCTCCTGTAAGCGCCACAGAGCTGCGTTGCAGAGAGGTATAAAAAGGGGCGTGGCCTCAGAACAACTGTCTCCAACGCAGCTCCCTGGCGCATACTGGAGATACCTGTTGGGCTATTTGGCCCTCAGGGACCCGCTGGGCCCGATTCACAGAACTGACTTAAGACAAAATCCTAAACTTACTACCATTTTGGTATTCACAGAAGGCACTTACTCATTTTGGTATTCACAGAAGGCACTTACTCATTTCGGTATTCACAGAAGTTAGGAGTCCTAACTTTAGGACTCCTAAATGCCTTCTGTGACTACTGAAAGCCTTAAAATTAGGATTTTTCTCAGTTTAGTAGTAGTATAGTTAGGACTCCTAACTTTAGGACTCCTAAATGCCTTCTGTGAATACCGAAAGTCTTAAAATTAGGATTTTTCTCAATTTAGTAGTCCTAAATCTAAACTTAGGACTACTAAATTGAGAAAAATCCTAATTTTAAGACTTTCGGTATTCACAGAAGGCATTTAGGAGTCCTAAAGTTAGGAGTCCTAAGTATACTACTACTAAACTGCGAAAAATCCTAATTTGAAGACTTTCGGTATTCACAGAAGGCATTTAGGAGTCCTAAAGTTAGGACTCCTAACTTCTGTGAATACCGAAATGAGTAAGTGCCTTCTGTGAATACCAAAATGAGTAAGTGCCTTCTGTGAATACCAAAATGGTAGTAAGTTTAGGATTTTGTCTTAAATTAGTTCTGTGAATCGGGCCCTCAGTATTGAAGGGGAATTAGGGCCATATGTAGGTAAAACGTGTTTTGCGATTCTCTAATTGCAATTGTTAGGGAATCGCAATTAAAGAATTGCAAAACGGAATGTAGGTAGGATTAGCAAAATATTTTGCGATTCCCACCTATTGCTTATTTGCGAATCCCAAATTGAGATTCGCAAATAAGGAATACCTTGCCATTCATTCCTATGGGCTAGAAGGCCCATAGGAATGAATAGGAAGACATTCTCAATTTGCGATTCTCAATTAGAGAATCGCAAATTGAGAATGCAATTTCAAGGTTGCAAGGGTGTCAATCAATCAATCAATCAGGCATTTATATAGCGCACTACTCACCCGGAGGGTCTCAAGGCGCTTGGGGAATGGGGTCCGCTACTGCTCGAACAGCCAGGTCTTGAGTTGCTTCCTGAAGGCGAGGTGGTCTTGGGTCAGGCGGAGGTGGGTCGGGAGGGAGTTCCAAGTCTTGGAGGCCAGGTAGCAGAAGGCCCTTCCTCCTGTGTTGACTCTTCGGATGCGGGGGACGGCGGCGAGGGCATGGCTGGTTGATCGAAGCTGACGTGTGGGAGTGTAGAAGTTGAGGCGGCTGTTGAGGTATCTTGGGCCTTGGTTGTGTAGGGCTTTGTGTGCATGGGTGAGGAGACGGAAAGTGATTCTCTTGTTGACCGGGAGCCAGTGCACGTCTCTCAGGTGTCCGGAGATGTAGCTGTGTCGGGGGATGTCGAGGATGAGTCTTGCTGAGGTGTTCTGGATCCGCTGGAGTCTCTTCTGGAGTTTGGCAGTGGTTCCGGCATAGAGGGAGTTGCCGTAGTCCAGTCGGCTGGTGACGAGGGCCTGGGTAACCGTCTTTCTGGTCTCGGTGGGGATCCACCGGATGATCTTACGTAGCATGCGCAGGATGTTGAAGCACGACGAGAAGACGGCGTTGACTTGTCTGGTCATGGAGAGGGAGGAGTCCAGGATGAAGCCCAGGTTGCGTGCGTGGTCTGTCGGTTTGGGTGCGCTGCCCAGGGCACCCTTTTGCACCCCTGAAATAAACATGTGTGCACATGTGGCGCACATACATGCGCTAAGGGCATGTATGTGCGCCACATGGCACTGTGAAAAATGCAAGAAAGTGCATTTTTCAAGGAAATCGCAAATTACCACCAACCTGAGGTTGGTGGTAATATGCGATTCCTTAAGCCAAAATTGCACAACTTGGGTGCTTCCTACATTGCATTTAAGGAATCGCAATTTGGGATTCCTTAAATGCATTAGCAAAATAAGGAATCGCAAATTTTGCGATTCCTTATTTTGCATGTGGGTTTTTGTGTGCTACATAGCACACTGCCCAAATTGCGATCGCAAACGCCGAAATTCGGCGAATTTCAGCATTTGCGATCGCAATTTGCCTTCCTACATATGGCCCTTAATTCCCCAACTTACAACTCGCCAGGGGGCGCGTTGCAGAGTGCTGCAAGGAGGGGGCGTGGCCTCCGGCGCGATGCCGGTCTTTTATTTATTTTATTTTTTAAGAAGGAGGGCTGCGTGGCCCCCCTTCTTTTTCTAATTTATTGGCCCAGGGCCCCCCTCCCAAGGCCTTAATCGGTCCCAGGAACCCCAACACCCGGGGCACGGCCTTTTTAAAAAAAAAGAATCTTTAGGAGGGGGCTGCGTTGCCCCCCTCCTCAGGCCACTTATGGCCGAGTGGACCCCATCCCTTGGGGCCGGCCATTGTTTTTTATTATTTTTTTTAAAATATATTTATAGAAACACCTAGGACATGCTGGACAAACCGTATGTACCTATCACCATGACAATTTGCGTGATATTCATTAAAAGGTGATTATGCATACAATGAATCCACGTGGAATGTATTTACACCGCTAGTGAAGCTTTGACGTGTCTGACGCCCTACCGTGCCTAATCCCGGCACCCCCGCCGGTTGGTACTCTCCAAGTAGACCCCCATGTCATTTATTTATACAAACATGGGTAGGTATTGACGGGGACATTTAATACACACGCACACCAAGCCATTCAAAGGGGATTCGACAAAAATTCCACCAAAACTATGCAAGAAACCCCCCTCACGGTTAATAAAACACACATCCACCGCCGGATGTGTAATACTTTTTATTTTACTCTCTGGAAAGGAGACGAACCTCACTTGAGAGTCACAGCGCACTCCTGGCTGAGCCCAATGCTGTGTTACACCCACCAGTGCCCGTCGAGTGCCACACACCTCTGTGTTGTATTCCACCAGCTAGTGCGTATGCTATGACACTCTCTAGCCCATGTGCACTGTAACACCACCCCGTGAATATGTCATGCCACACTTGTCTTCGCACGGGTTATATTGCCCCATCTAACGTGCCTTCCTCGATGCCTATGTTATAACGCACAGTGCTATGCCATACATATTACAATCTGGGATCCATATCTTTGTCACAGTGCATATGCAACGTTACACTCCCCAGCACATATTTTATATTACAACTTTAGAGACTAGTTAGGTTACACAACACTGCCCTGTGCATATTACACTCCAAGGCGCATATCGCATAGCACGCGCTAGTGCCTGTGCTATCTCGCGCTCTCCAATGAATCTGTCATTGCGCACAATGTATTGCACATTATATTTCACGCCCGGTTCATCTTATATCACACTTTTGGGTGCATAGTTTATACCATTCACTATATCTAGTTTTCATTTTCAATCGTGCTCTCAGGACTATGTTCTATATAACACTGTGTTCACCTACCCTTTTCACAGGCATTGCATTTTGCGATGGGGGGAGGAGAGTCAGGGGGTGTTTCTGCCCAGTGAGCCCGGAGTCACAGTCACAAACGTCCTCTTCTTTCTGAATAAAAGTGAGATTATGCTGAATACTTGTTCATATTTTAAGTAGTTTGCACAGACACACATTTTAAAAACAATAAAGTTCCTAATACCCACCTTCTCTGAACAGTTAGCTTGCTGCCCCATCCCCCTCCTCCCTATCCTCTGTTGTCTGAATCCATGGACTAGCCTCCTCCCTCCTGCCATGCATGGTCTGATGTGCTGCCACTGCCCTCCATTTAGCATGATGTACCAGTCCACTCCTCCTGCCCTCCATTGCCCAATTCCATGCCCCATCATTGACCTCCTGCTTAGCCTCTGTGCTAGCTTGCTGCCCCTATTCTCCTTCCCCCTTCCCTCCGATGTCTTTGTGCATGCCCCTGCTCCATCCTTTTTGCCCACCATGTTCCATGGACCTGCCGCTCCTATCTACTCTGAGTGTTCTGTTGAGCTGCCACTCCCCTCCCACCTGCCTAGCATTGTCAGATGACTGTAACCTGTCCCTGCCACCTCCACCTTGCCTGTCCACATGCCATGCCCCTATCCCCTTCCTCCTGTCCTCCATGGTCCATTTTACTGCCTCACCCTTCTTCCCTCCCTGGTCTGTTGTGCTGCAACTGCTCCACCTGCCTGCCCCGCGCGGTCTGTTGTGAGGCCCCTTCCCCTGAACTCTCTTGTCTGTGCCCAGGTCCTGACCCTCCCTTCTATCCTCCATGGTCCTTTGTGCATGCCCCTCCACCCTCCTTCTTGCCCATCATAGCCATTGTGCTGCCACTAACCCTCCCGCTTGATATGCATGGTCTTCTGTGCTGTCACGGCCCCTCCCACCTTCCCTATGTGGTCAACTAGCTGCCCCATGCTCTGTGTGTATGCCATCATAGTCTCACTGTTGCTCTCCATGGTGTGTCTTGCTTCTAGTGCCCATCCTGCCTGACCTCCATGGTCATCTCTCTGCTCCTGCCCTGCCCCCTTGCCCCCAGCCCTCTGTTTCCATGTGCAGACCCCCATTCCCTCCCTCCTGGCTTGTCTGTTCCATTGTATTGACCCTGATCCATCCCTCCTGCCCTTTATGGTCTGTTATGCTGCAGCTTTCTCTCCTGTCTGTCCATTATGGTCAGCTAGCTACCATTGCCTCTTTCCCCTCTGTTCTCTGTTGTCCATGTGCATGGTCCTGTCCCCTCCCTATTGCTTTCTATTGATCTTTGTGCTGCACTCCCGTCCCGCATGCCCTGTGTGGTGTATTGTGATGCTGCAAACTCTGATGCCTGCCCTGCAGGGTCAGTTTGGTGCACCTCTCCATGTCCCTCCTGTCCCCTGTTATTCAAGTCCATGTCCCAACCCCAATTCCTCCTGCCTTCCATGAACCAATGTACCATACTTGCGAACATTTTGAACTTGGTAAGAGGGAGATTTTGAAAAAAAACTGTGGTATTGATTTTCCCCTTTGAGTTACATTGAAAATGAGGAGATTGTAGACAGGAGACAGATCAAATAAAGCACATTTGAGCTTTAAAACATTGGACGTTTCCTGGCTGAATCGGGTCTGTTGGCATGTATGGTTGTACTACCACTGCCTCTTCCTTCTGCCCACAATGGTCTATTATATTGCCACAGCCTCTCTTGCCAGCCCTGTATTGTTGGTTTGTTGCCCCTGCCCCCCTTTCCACTGCCCTCCATAGTCTGTTGTGCTGCCACGGCCCTTCCTGCCTGCCCAGTGTGGTCAAATTGTTGCCTCTGCACCCTCCTACCTGCCTTCAATTTTCAGAGTCCGTGCCCCTGGCCTCTGCCTCTCAACAGTATCCTAATGAACAGCTAGATTGCTAACATTCTAGATTTATTACAAAAGTGTGGAACGCCTGACATCATCTTGATGTAATCAAAACTGTAATACCTAGAGCATTTCCTTAGAAATTACATATATGAGAGGGTATTATTTGCATCAAAATTATGGTTAGTGCTCTAAAAAACTAAAAGGAGGACATATTTTCTGAGTTTTCAAATAGCGACAAAGCACTTTTAAATTATTTGTTATATTTATGTTTTTTTATCCAGTTGACCACTTGATTAAATGTTGCACTTAGGGGAGAGGATGTGGTGTTACTTCCAAAGCTGCAGACTTTGCAACTGGGGAACCAGGTTGGAGTTTCTGCTTCAGCTCGACATTCTGTGATTCTGGTCAAATCACTTAATCTCCCCATGTCTACAACCAAAATGAATTTGTTCTTGTGTGATGTAACCAATGCTCATGTAAAGCACTCCAATACCTGACAAGTCTGCACTATATAAAACTGCAAAAACACAAAAAATAAGTGTTTTGCACACTTCTGTCATTGGCCTATACTTGGGCTACATCTGGGTGATATTTGGGCTACATTTGGGCTCTTTTGTCTCTGGTGGCCATCTTGGGAGATTTATTTGTTATGAAGTTTCCTAATTTCCTCATTTACTGCAGTCTCCTCAGTAGGAAATGCTTTCAGTTTTTTACTTTGATTCCATCAAGAAGGTATTCAGACATGTCACACATTTGCCATAAATTCGGAATGTTAGCACTCTAGTTGCTCATTAGATCACTGTAGTAAAGCTACTGCTCACCACGGAATTCTGCTGCTGGTATTAAAAGTGCATGTTTCAGTCTGCATGTCAGAATTATTTAATGAAATAGAAGAGGATTTGAGAAGTCACTCAAAATGTGCCCTCATTTTTCTTTCTTCAGCACTAATCATAATTTCTATGGCTAAATGAACCCCCTCATTGTGTTCCTCTTTAAATTAAATGTTTTAAGCGTTACCAGTTTATTCCAATCAAGATGGCTTCAGGTGTGCCATACTTTTGTCATAAGTAAGACAGTAAGCGCTCTAGTTGTTCTTAAGAACACTCTGGGCCATTCTGTCATTGGGATATACTTGGGCTACATCTGGGTGATATTTGGGCTACATTTGGGCTCTTTTGTCTCTGGTGGCCATCTTGGGAGACTTATTTGTTATGAAGTTTCCTAATTTCCTCATTTACTGCAGTCTCCTCAGTAGGAAATACTTTCAGTTTTTTACTTTGGTTCCACCTAGAAGGCATTCAGATGTGTCATTTCACTAAATACGGTGGTATTGGTAATAGGTAATAGGCGCCTGTAGGTAATTCACCAAGTATTTGTGGAGATTATATTAGTGACGGTGCTCAAGGGTTAGAGAGAACCACCTGCCTCCCTCAGTTATTGTGGCAAAAGCAACAAAGAGTCATCATATATGTACCCAAGCACACGCAAAATTTCAGTTTACAGTTAGCGAATTAGATCACACATGAAACATAATAAATCAATCTTTGGTTTCTTTCTCGTATCTTTCTTCTTTCTAATAGTTCAGTTTGTACAGTGGTTCCCAAGCCAACACGTGTTTCATCGCCTTCGTATGATCGTACATGCGACTTGTTCATGGCTAGGTAGAGAGTGATATGATACTTTACATTAGTTTGTTGTTATTATGATTTTTTGCAAACATTTGTTATTGTTACAAACAAATGTGCTCCCAGGGTAATTACAAAGACAATGTGCTAATTAATGTGTTGACACCACATAGTCCGATGTTTGTTCATGCAAAAAGAGCCATCCGTGACATGTAATCAGGTGTCGCGTCACACTTTGAGAAAAAATTATACCGAAATATTCATTTGTGATGAATGGTGAGAAGTGCGCGTGATAATGGCTGATTATGTGGTAGGAAATATTTTCTATATGGATTGTTCCATAGGTGTCTTCAATTTAAGTCCTACAGGGGTCTCCCAGTGACACAACCTTAAACGCAACAATATAGTCCAAAAGTTAAGTAAGTCAAGATTATTCTTTACCCTACCCAACTTATTCCATCAAGACCCACTGACCTGAACACTTTTTTCGTATTACGATCTGAAAATATATATAAGAAGGAGAGAAGGGGGGAAAAACACAAAAACTTGTAAATACAATCCGTGTTGATCTCTAAGACTTCGAGCTTAAAATAAAAGCTGTCAAGTGATAAAACTCTGTTTAAACGAACCGTGAGTATATACATACTTATAGTGCGACGATAATTGCAAGCCACACTAATCCTGTGGCGTGAGGGGAATTCCTAATGAGGGTTGCACTTCGATATCACGAAGACTCCAACATTTTTTAACTTGTGGTCCGCAATCTAATTTTAGAGAAAGACAAATGTAGCATGTCTTTGCTTTAGTAAATTGTAGCATCGTAGTTTAAGCGAGATTTCACCTTGTATTTTTTGAAATCTTGTATTCCACGTTCTAACGTGTATAAGTCAGAGTATGCTAAGTCTCCTTACCTCTGGACTGTATAAAATGCGCTGCTGAAAGACGCAGCTTCCTCCACACGCCGAACTCCAAATGCGAGTACTGGCATATCGTCAATACGCGACTTTTAGTCCTGAGGTGCCACGTGATCGCAGCGTCGGAGCGTGATCACGTGTTAGAGTGTGAAACGGCAGGCTCCATGTTGGATTAGTGAACAAGTCGCCGAGTGTATGTAACACATTTGCCATAAATTCAGAATGTTAGCACTCTAGTTGCTCATTAGATCACTGTAGTAAAGCTACTGCACACCAGGGAAGTCAGCTGCTGGTATTGAAAGTGCATGTTTCAGTCTGCATGTCAGAATTTTTTAATGAAATAGAAAAGGATTTGAGAAGTCACTCAAAATGTGCCCTAATTTTTCTTTCTGCAGCACTAGTCATACTTTCTATGGCAAAATGAACCCCCTCATTTTGTTCCTTTTTAAATTAAATGTTTTAAGAGTTACCACTTTATTCCAATCAAGATGGCTTCAGGTGTGCCATATGTTTATCATAAGTAGGACTGTTAGCGCTCTAGTTGTTCTTTGGAACACTCTGGGAAGCTTCAGTAGAACACAAAGGAATCAACTGACAGTCTCTGCCCTTGTTGGATGTACATGTTTTACTGAGAATGTCAGACTTCATTCTCACATGACTGAGAAAAATAATGTGAATTTACAGAAAATATGCTCTCAGCTCTTAGCTTATAGATCACCTTCCAAACCTCTGTGGGAAAAGCATGAGAAAATAGTTTTCTCTCAAACATGATTCATGGTATCCCAGCAGAAGGCTTTTTCACATGGTAAAATCACCTTAGAACATGCCACAATTCCTAAAATGAGTATGGTACCATCAACAAATGATTTATAATGTAACTAAAGTCTTACAACCTTTTATTAACTGCAATGCTTTTTAATGAGGTGCTATCAAGATGGCTGGCAACACTTCTTGGATGAAGTGCTGACAGCCAATCAGATCTCACGATGAGATGTGTGGTTAGGCTCCGCCCAGATATATATGTGATTTTACTTTTGATTTTCTCAGGAACTACTGAACGGATTTACACCATATGAGCAAAAGGCACGACTCTGAGCCAAGGTCTACCTTTCTGCCAAATTGTGGTGTAATTCCATTCAGCAGTTCGGGCTGTAGCTGCAGCTTAAGGTCCTATGGGAAATTGCATGGGGAAAACACATTTTGGGACCCCCCTTTTTTCTCAGCCCCCGCTACACGAATCATCCCGAGACTTTCAGGATAGGAGCAGACCGGAGCTGGCCAAAAGCTTTGAAAATTTCGCGAAGATTCGTCAACGGGCGCCAAAGTTATTCCATATAGAATGTTGCGGATCTCCTATGGGAAATAGGTCCTAACTATAACTACCTACTGGCGACCGCCAGTAGGTAATATATATATATATATATATATATTCAAACCGATGACTGGAAACACACCAAAGTCAAGCCCCTCCTCAAGAAGCCCTCCGCAGACCCGACAGATCTCAAGAACTACAGGCCCATCTCGCTACTCCCTTTTTTGCTGCCAAAATCATCAGGAAAGTCATCAACATCCAGCTAGCACACTTCATAGAAACCAACAACATCCTAGACATGTCTCTATCTGGATTCCGCAGCAACCACAGCACCGAGACCACCCTCATAGCCACCACTGATGACATCTGTGCCCTCCACGACCAAGGCCACACAGCAGCCCTCATACTCCTGGACCTTTCAGCAGCCTTCAACACTGTCTCCCACCACACACTAGCCACCAGACTCCACAGCGCTGGCCATCAGGAAAAAGCCTTAGACTGGATTTGATCTTTCCTCTCAAGCATAACACAAAGAATAAGACTTCCGCCCTTCCTCTTTGAACCTACAGAGATAGGTTGTGTAGTACCCCAAAGATCCTCCCTCAGCCCCAAGCTTTTAAACGTCTATATGGCCCACCTTGCAACCATCATCAGAAAACGAAGACTCAACATAGTCTTGTACGCCAACGACAACCAGCTCATCCACTCCCTCACCAAGGAACCAGACATCACCAGGCGCAGTTTTCAAGAAGGGATGAAAGACGTCGCAACCTGGATGAGCAGCAGCTGCCTGAAGCTCAACTCAGAGAAAATAGAAGTCCTTATCGTCGGTTCCACCCCCTCTGCATGGGACAACACCTGGTGCCCCCCTGCCCTCGGAAACCCACCCACCACGCTCACAACCTCAGCATCATACTCGACTCTTCACTCACCATGAACCACGAGGCTCATCACCGTGTCCTCTACTTTCTTCAACACCCTCTGCATACTTTGCAAGACCCTCAAATGGATCCCCCCGATGCCAGGAAGACTGTCACCCATGCACTCATCAGCAAACTGGACTCCGGAAACACCCTCTATGCTGGAATCAACAAAAACCTCCTCTGCAAACTACAGACTGTCCAGAATGCCACAGCCAGACTTTATCCTCAACATTCTGCGACATGACCACATCACCCAACACCTCTGCGACGTCCACTGTCTCCCCGTCAAAAAGAGAATAAACTTCAAACTGTTCACACACGCCTACAAAGCCCTCCATGACACCGGATCCCAATACCTCAACGAACGAATATCCTTCGACGCCCTCAAAAGAAACCTCTGCTCTGCTGACCTAGCCCTAGCCATGGTCCCCTGCAGCCACAGGCCCAGAGCCGGTGGCAGATCCCTCTCCTACCTCGTGGCCAAGACCTAGAATGAACTCCCCCACTGCACCAGACAAAGCCAGACACTGCACCAATTCAGAAAGGACCTCAAGTCCTGGCTCTTCGAATGACCTACGGAGGTGCTCGCACGCCTTCCCCCAGCACCTTGAGACCCTCACGGGTGAGTGGCATGCTTTAAAAACTCTGATTGATTGATTGATTGATTGAACAGGCAGTAGTTCATTCTTCTACCTTGCCCCGAAAGCCTGGAATGACCAGCCCTTACAAATGTGCACTGCCTCTAAAATTGTTGAATTTCACAAAAATGCTGAAGCCTTGGCTCTTCAACTAGGTAAGTCCATAAATCAACCCAAACTGCTCCTGCATTGATGGGATAATAGCGCACTTTGCGAAGAGACGCAAACCACTACACAGGATTTTGCACCAAAAACTACATATTTGGGTCATATTTGAGGCCTGCTTGCTATATTCATCCTCTGCCAGAACGTGGTAGATGTTCAGTTTGCCATATGCCAACTGCATTACAGTCACAGCGATGCACACAATGGGGGACAGTACATATTGTCATGTGTCACTGAGTATCCTGTGTGCCAAAAATTAACATTCTTAGTAGTTTTGGGCGTGCTCTTAAGGGAATTCAGGATGGTCCAAATGCTAATCGCCCTGATCCCCTGTATAACAGACACACACCTGTAGTCATTACTATGTATAGTGTGGGTAAGCTGTGCCAACACTGGTTAGCACATTCCAGTCTTAAGGCTGTGAAGGAGCATTTGTCCCAAATAAATGGAAATATAGATTTATCTGATTTGTTGCTGCGACCACAGGCTACCTGAACTAAACGATACAGATCAACAGATATATATGCCATTTAAAATGAATAGAATAAATATTCCAAAAGAGAAGCTTTAGAAAGATTTTGACATTTAGATAAAGAAAATATGCAAGCAGTTTTCAAGATTATCGACAAAGGCATGCACACTCGGCAAAAGAATATACTCATTGAATAACATCATATGCTCAGCATTAGGTCTTCTCAAAGGAGACTTAGGTCTTTCACAACATGGCCAGGCTCAATTAAGAGCCATCAAACAATTATATTTGACTTTAGAAACTCCACGATCAGACTATGTGTACTGGCAACTCTTACATAAAATAGCCATTTTTGAGACTTATAACTTAACATTGACATCTATAACTTAACAGTGACACTGAAAACAATGGCTAAAAAGGAATGTGCTTGCACCTTTTGAGTTTTGAATAAAAAAGAGGTGACCCCATTTTCTCTTAGTGAAAATCCACCTATTAGATAGAGGTTGCATAGAGTCATCTCTCCTCCTTTTACAACTTTCCACTTTTATGATTACCAGAAATATAAATCATTGGGCTGGAATGAGAAAATGCACAATTCACATATATTTAATTTGTGGAAATTTCCTTTTTCCTACATGTGCTTGAATGAAGATGGCCATTTGTTTATTAGTGTTTCCAGCTGCAGAAACCCTTTAGGTCACTCACTACTGTGAGATTCCATTTCTTTGCATTAAATATAAAACCCTTAGAAGCCAGGGTTAAGCTTATCAGCTTCTCCCATTTGATCCATCCTAATACACCACACACTTTTAAATAAGGGTTTGAATTTAGTATTAACCAATTTTAACTGTTATGGGTTGGAGCCCGACCACCCTTTTGTGATTACATTTTCCAATACAATACAGTTCTGCGATATAACCATGTATCCCCACATCAACACGTATTCAAAGAGGTTCCTTGGCCTAGAATTGATCTGAACAGCACTCCGTTTGACAAAATTAGTAGACGTTTTGCAGTTTTACTACAAAAGGAGGTACATTTTACCTCTTCTGCTGATACCTATGATTTGCAAGCCAGAACTGCTTCAGATTTTCCGAGGCTATCCACAATCCTCACTCATTTTGTGAACATTGTGCAAATGATTTTCAATGCATCTAGTACAAATGGTATTGTGCACTGTTTCAAGAACGTTGGATCTGGTCTGATGACTGAATTTAAGTTATGTTCTGACTGATTCCCCAATTTTTTCACTCCTTGTTCTCAAGTATTTTTTGATTATTACCCGTCATCCTCCTAATAATCTGCTGTGGTGTTGTCATCATCCTTCCTGATCCAACAAGGGTCTCAAACTTCTCAACAACATAAAATGAATGCATCTGGCTAACCTAGCACACCATCTGGAACTTAAATGGTTTCTGAACTAAGTAGGATCTGTATCTTGCCCTCTTCCAAAATGGATGTCCTACACATGAGACAAGTGTGTTGGTGTATGAAATGCACACCTAAAATCATCATGACCCTACATTTGGAAGAGCCCCAGTGGCTTTCCTGGATGTGGAAAGATCCCTGTAAACACTGCTGTCAATACCAGAAGCATTGTTGAGCAATGTACCTGCCCTGCTGCAAAATGCTTGCTATGATAAATCAACATCGCCATTTGAAAAGCTTTCAGAGGATTGGCTTGCGCCACTGATATTAGTTGAGCCACCAAGCAAAGCACTCTCACCATATTGGAGTGCTCTGGAATCACAAACTCTGTTCCAGTATGAGCATATTATATTAGCCTGTCTGCCTTTGGTGCTTATTCAGCATGTTCTCTATTTCTTGTGGATCTTCTGAAAGTGTCTGTTCATCTAAATAATGGCTTTGCTAACACATAAGGCATCACAAGTTGGCAGGAAGCTACACAATATCTACGTTTTAAAGTCTGACGGTTCACATGTAAAAATAAACATATAGTCCAAGTTGGTATAATTTCATCATACTGGTTCAGACTGATAAAAAGAGACATCTATCTGGATTACTCCACCCCAGCAGGCAAAAATCGAAAATGTATTCAACATGCTCATTCATTTGCAAAGAAAGTCCAAGCAAAAACCAGTACCCTTCCCTGGCTACTTCAAACCTTGACTCAGTCTAAAAAAGTGCATTTTTCTCAGTTTAATGGCCCAGAGCATGCCTGTCCCTTGTCAATCTTACCTCAGTCTCTTTTATTAGAGCAATTCCGGCTGGCAAGATGAAGTCTAAATGCTCGGATGTATGCCCACCTGCTATTTTACCCTAGCCACTTGGATTGGTCACAAGATGCCCAGGTGCTAGGAGGATGTGTTGATAAGCGGGTGTGGCTGGCTGTGAGATAAACTCCAGGACGCCTATCTGAGCTGGTGTTCGGGATTCTGAGAGGACACCTGGTTGCTTGGATGGATCAGAGGATGCTGGGCTGTTAGGAGTAAACCTGGAAGAGTCACAGGATCCCAGACTGCCTGATAAGGTCAGAGGCCCGAAAGTGCCCAATTGCTGGGCCTAGCTTCACTACATATGCCCTAGTCCATCTGGGCCCCCCCGGGCCCAGCCGCAGAGCAGGATGCATGTGCTAAACAGAAAGCACTCCCAGGCATGCCATATCTTTGGGCCTAGTCGAGTCACCTGCCACTGCATAAGCGCCATTGCCTGTCTCTTATTTCCAGAACATAGTGGAAATGAAATACAGTGGTGCTCATTTTTGGTCAGATCACAAATGGTGCCCCCCATGTACCTCCCCCACTCCCCAAGCCTGGCTCCTGGTGCAGTGGCACTAGTCGCAACATTCACAACTGGGTCAGATTATTACTTACCGATAATCTTCATTACATCTGGGGCCATCTTGCTGCTTACATTTCTTCCTATTGTGAGGGCACTGTCTATCCAAGACAGGTATACCAAGTCTGTTTACATTTTTGTGTTCCTCCCATTCTGGAGAGCCCTAAAATGGACATACCAAAACACTTCCTGTAATCCCTAAACACTAATCTAGATTAAAGGCCATAAGATTGGCAGGGCGGTAGAGAGGGGGGTAGGCAGGGAGCTAGAGAAGCGAATTTAAGAAATACGACAAGGAATATGGCTCCAGGAGTAATAAAGGCTACTGTCAAGTAGTGTCACCATAACTTGCTACAGCCACTTCCTAGTCCCCTTTTTTATTATAAAATGATTTGCCAAACAGAAAAAAGGCTAAAGACTAGAAATATTATGAAAATAAGAACATGTGAACCTGGAAGCTGAGTGAAAACACTTGTGTAATTATAATTAGTTTAATTAAAGTTAATACTTAACAGCAGGAAACAGAAGCCAATTTTTTTTTACCCAAAACCAGATCATCACTACCACCTAAATGAAGTTTCTAATGAAGAATGAACGTAGAAGGTACTGTCCAAGAGGCTGCCTTGCAAATACTGGAGACTGAAACATCCTGAAATTGAGCCCAAGTAGCTGCTATCACCCTAGTGAAAGGTCCCAGTAAGAAAACGACAGTTTGAAATTATTAAAGACCAACCTTTAGAGAGCAGCAGAGCTTAACACCCTAGTGACCACGTCTACAAAGTTTGTGATTGCAAAAAGCAATTGCAATTTGCAACTCTACTTTTTGTGACCAAAAGCTTGTTATAGGATTGTTATAGGTCTGTTTGCAAAATAAGGAATCCGGGTGTGTCACAGTCTAACAAACCTAATTTAATATTCTGCATTAGGTAGGACACAAATCGCTACTCACATCAGTTGGTCACAATCACAGACATGGTGGCCTGTGAGTGTCAGCAGACCACCATGCCTGTGATTGATTTTAAATAAATAACTTTTTGTTTTAAAGCAAACTGATTTCCTTAAAGGAAATGGGGCTACATTAAAGGAAAAAAAAGATGTATTTAAAAAACAATGAAAGTGACAATTGGCAGTGATCTAGGTTTGGTACATAGAACTTAACTTTTGAGCAGTTGCAAACAACAAATTTAGCAAATTGCAGGGTTGACAAACACAACAAAGTTTAGTACATCTGGACCTCCCTCCATCTATTAAATCTTCCTAATGGCTTCCTGAAAGTCCTAATGGCTGCCCTCTGAAACCTCAAAATGAAGACTGCTAACTTTTTGTTGAAACCCTGTAAATGAAACTTTTGAACCAAACCTGTAAAACAGTAATTTATTAATTGGGGTAGATGGTAGTCAACTACAAGAAATAAGTCACAAACTTGTTAGGTCCTTGGCCAGAAGGCAGTGGTGATCAGAACCCATGCTTTAACAAATCTAATTTGAAGAAGTACTTGTGGATCATGGGAATTGATCAGAAAGTATAAAATAGACTTCTCTGCTAAGGGCATAACAGAAAACCAACTGCCCAGGTCCTGGATTACTTAAACCTTGTTATTTTTCATGTTATCCTTCATCCCTGGGATGAGAAAACCCCATGGAAGGCTGCCCAGTTCCCTCCAAAGGCATCTTTGTGTTTGGGACCCTGTAAGGGAAATGTAACAGTGTTCCATGAGGAAGACAAGAAGGGGTCATCTGCCACTCCAAATCTTTGATGATTGAAAGAAGAAAACATAGATGAGCTTTATTGAATGGAAAGAGGAACAGAACTTGAAGATGTAACAAATCAAAGTCAACAAGTGAGGAAACGCTCAAGGAAATATAGGTAGCGATGCTTACATGTCTCCTTGCAACTGTCAGCCAACAAAGCGCTGGAGCCCTATGCTTTGGATGATTATTGTCTGAGGAGATCTTAGTTTGATGCATCTGTCATAAGGAAGGAAGACTCTGGCCCTGAATTAGATCATGGTGGACCTGGTCCTCCTGCCACTTTTTTGATGGTCTTCTCATCCGCCTATAAGGTTGTCGGCCCACTTAATTTAGATGCTGGTGGTTCGAAGAACGAAAGACCGTCAGAGATCTGCCGACTCCTGCAGGTATGTTCGTCCACGTTGATTGTGCAATAGGCAAACATGGCTGTTGGAAGGAGGACCGCCAGTGTGACAGCTGGGCCAATCATGATGTGCCTTGCCTTCAACGGGACTGTGTGGTAAAACGTCCATACCTGAGTTGGCGATTTGAAGGGATATAAGGCAGAAACCTACTTTTTTTCTCACTGCCGCACACTCATGGACCCTTTCTTCCAAGTCCTGCCGCTGCTGCTACTGCTTGATGATGAACAAAATCGACACCGTCGTGGACGGAATCAACGGTAAACTCCAATTTTACCTGTTATCTTTAGACGTGTCTGTTAACCTTTGCACTGGACTGATGCCTTTTTTAATTTGTCTTACAAGCAGTAGCTTACCAACGTGAAATCTATGTCTGTAATATTGACATATACAAAATGTAAAGAAACACACCTGAAGGATCACATTGTATGTATACATTTTGTGCAAGCTGCCTTCCAAAAAAGGAACACTTGCACAAAAGGATATAAGATCAAAAATCAAAAAGTCACCATCCAGGTGTGTTGAAATAAACTCCGAAAATTATCAAATTCAAAACATATGCAACACAAATCATTGGGATAAGTGCAATGTAACATGATGTAGAAATTGCACTAGACAAGGTGTAACCATTACCTTACAAATTACTAGTAAAATCAATGTCAGTCCCAAATTTGAAAGCATTCAACATATACATCCATGTAACATTTCCCCTTGTCTAATGCAAGTCCTGTACTGTATCGAATTTCAATAGTCACAATATTTTATAAGGTGTAATGCATATGTGATTATACTGATCAGCAGTCAAGGTGAAACACAACCATCTGTAGTAACACATCCCACAAACATATCAAACATCAACTATTTGGTGCAAGAGACCATTACTATGATGAATGCCTGCACCTACATTCAAATGACAATCACATACTATGTAAACCAGTGTATGCACTTACATAGTAGCCATTAAAAAGATATGTTGTATTCCCTGCCATCATGGCAAAGAGAAATAAGAACTTCACATTTTAGTCAGAAACATTACTAGGAACGAAACAATTGCAAATTAATGCTAATTAATTCCAGGACTAATTTGGTGAACTCACAATATTGGATTTATTACAAACAATGAGATAGGTCTCTCAAATTCTCTCACAAAACCAAATGGCAGTCTATAAAGTGCCAAAGTATTGTGTGGGCTGCAGCATAAGTCACAATAGAAAAAATACACTTTTAAAAAAAACATGCACCATGCGGCAGGCACTATGAGGCTCACCACAAGATGCATGGATATTTGGGAGGATACTACAGGTGCCCCCCAGGTCTCATAGCGGGGGCCGCAGAGGGACAGATGTGCTGCTAGGGGCCCCAAAGTCACTTTCCCACAGCCTTTTCATGTCAGAAAGGCTGAAATGGAAAAGCTGTCGGAAACGGAAATCATAATTCCGACGGCGATGACTGAGCATGCACCGCCGTCATTTGGGGATTATCTCTCTGACCGACGCACCGTTGGGCTCCTTAAGCCCATCAGAAGTGAAGCTGGATTCCCCTGCGGGTTTCTCTCTGACCGCCAGTATCCTAATATGGCGGTCTGATGGAAACCTATGACCGCGGGTGAAAAGTATTCGGTGAGCTGTTAGATGGCTTCATGCTCGACATCATAATCAGGCCCTTACTTTGGAGGAGGGCTTGGGTTTGGGAGGAGTGCTCTTTGGTTTGGGAATGGGAGTTGGGTTTTGAAGGGGGTGTTCTTAGATTTGGAAGGGAGGGTTTGCATTTGGAAGGGGTCATTTTGGTTTTTTAGGGGTGGTTTCTGTATTGGGAGGAACGGTTTGGGATGTGGAAAGTGTGGGTTGTAGGTGTGGGTTGGGTTGTGGAAGGTGTGGGTTGGGGTGTAGAATGGGTGGGTTGGGGTTTGGAAGGGGTAGCTTTGCAGTTGGGAGGTGTGGTTTGGGCTTTTGATGGGATTATGGCAAGGGCAAATCACAAACTCTCACAGGGAAAGTGGGTTGGATGTTTGGCAGGGAGTTGGGTTTGGAAGGTAGATAGAGTGGCAGTGACTGATGTGCCTGTGTCTCTTGAGGGTGCAGGTGCCTGTGGGTCTGGTTTATGTCATGCACATTTGGGTGTGTAGTGCTTCCTAGGTGCCTCATGTTTGGGTGTGTGTGTTTGTATGTGATGGAGCATGTTTTTTTTTGTAAATAAAACCTGTTATAAACCCTCAGTAACGTAATTAACAGTGTGCTTTGTGAAAAATATGAATAAAAATACTAACATGGGGAAATGCTGTTGCGCATGCTTAAAGTAAATGTGTATATTAACGTATGAACTAATGCATGGAACTAGGCCACAACTGCTGTTTTTTTGCTTTCAGAAAAATAAAAACTATTGCTCCTTTATAAACGTAAATATTATTCGGCTAGGAATAACATGGGATGTGTATGGGTTAGTGCAATGCTGGGATGGTGCCCTTTAAAATTACATTTCATTGAAATAATAAATGTTTGTGTTTTGTTCAATGTAGACAAACAAGCATGGGCCTACACTCCTGCATGCCAGTATGGGGTTAACTTTTATAAACGGGAAAAACAAAAGAAAATGAAATAAGCTCTGAACGAGGAATGGAAATGCAAAGACATAGAGTGTCCTTCGAGATGAGCTGACTGACTGCCAAATTGTGGAAGAATAAAATATCAGTGGAAGCAAAGCAAGTTCCTTATGAGATGGCAGAGGCAAAACAAAGAAAGCGTGAAAGACTTGCTACGTTCGATACATGTATTGATCTTCAGGAAATACGTGCTGAGATTATGTTTTAAAATGTTTCGTGGGTAAAAGATGTTGTAATGTTGAAAGTCTAAACAATAAGCTAGTGCATAAAATTATCACGCTGAGAGTGGTGTGACAGAGACACTCCCGTTCTTAGCCAATGAGAGTTGAAGATTTCACGAATTCTGACACAAATGTGGGATGGACATTTAGGTTTTAGGGTATAATGTAAGTGCTCTGTGGGTGTGGTTTGTTGGAGAAGTAGGTTCAGATGGTGTTAGCTAGCGGGAGATCGTCGCTGTCGTCGATTTGCTGTTTCCAGATAGAGGTCTACCTGTTTCCTGAATCCTGACTTTATCTTTGCCATTCAACTCTTCTCGAAGGCCTTACCGCTCTACTTGGCCAGTGGGGTAGTTTCCCTGTTTCCCTTGGGTTAGTATAGGAATCCGAGTTTACATAAACTTTGCAAATGTATTTTTCTCTCTTCGCCTATCCACTCCTTTAATGCATTATTACTTGATATGAGTTTGTTTTCTTCCATTGCAAAAATATATCTTCTCGGTGACAAATCGTGTCTTGCATTGTGTGACTGTACTTGATGAGCATTCATTTCTTATTATTTCGATAAACATTTAACATTAAACATACCGAGTCTGTTATTATTAAGCAGTATAGGTGAGCACATAATTATTACTATCAACTAGTCAACTAAATAATCTATTGCCACTAATGTACTGTAGAGAGAAATGCAGGAACTAATCGCGTGATTGGTAAGTTAGGTATAAACTTGCATCACACTGAACCCCAGCGAAAAGAGATTAGTTGGGTATAGAAAATGGGCCTATTTATATGAAAAATTATTGATCCCTGATCCCTAGATCAGTTTTGGTAGCAGAGGATAGCTTTTTATTGATTAGTTTGGTAATAATTATTGATTTATTGTTTATTAACATTAATAGTTAGTATTTTGTTCTATGTTGTCTGGAAGTACGGGTACAGAGCTACCTAGTATCCAGTGATGATGTTATTTCAGCCTCTGTGGCAGAGGAATAGTGTGGAAAAGTATACACACTGCAAAAGTACTTTGTCTGTTGTTGTTATATCGGACAGTGAAAGGCTGTTGATGGTATTATAGGGACTTATTTGTTTGAAAGAAGACTGTTCGAAATAGTGAGGGGTCCACTTCCGAAACTCTGGCCTTACATCCCCAAAGGAGTACCAAGACTTCTTTCTGAAAGGAAAACCCTCTTCCGAAACTTTGGCTAGTATCCCTAGAGGAGTACCAAGTCTTCCTTTAACTTGATTGAGAGTAGAGTAGCGCTGATCGTTATTTTTACTAGAAGCAAAAGAAATCTCTTTTTGAGAGGTAAAACTATCTTTTTAGTAGTGGAGCAGACAAATTAGCATTGTTTTGTGCTGTTTCTAACAAGAAATTAGTTGAGAAAACCTAAAAATATATTGCCGTAATATTTTGTAAAGGGAGGGTCAGTAGCAGGAGTAATACTGACGTCATAAAAAAGCCACGCTGGCATTGGTCAGACTAAATATTACAAACAACATTCACAAGGAACTCATTTGAAGATATTCATCTGTTACATACAACATCAATGGTTGCTTTTGAGTCAATCTCGCACATGTAAGTCAAGAACAATAAAGAATGAAAATAAAATAAGACCAAGTCAATGATAATCACAGTAAGCCCACACACGACCTATTTTCTTTTTGAAATCTATCAAGCCTCAGCCGAGGTCTTTATTTAATATACACTTTTTAAATCACATATAAAAACATTTTATATATACAAAATACCTATCTTTCTTACATTTGCAGTGCAAAGTGAGCCCCAGTGAAAAAACCATAACCTTTTATAATGTGACCAAACAAGAAAAAACGAGAGTGTAGAAGGTTATTGGAAAAATTATTATAAGGACAGTTTATATACAATATACAGTAATTCAGTCAAGGCTGTCTCTTATTTTGTTGTCGACGGCGTTTCGACCCACTTTTAAATACCGGGTCTCATCAGGACTGTATTTCTGGGGACTGAAGAAAGAAAAAGAGGGGAAATATAACTATAATATGGTCAAATTTTAATGCTTGGAAAAATAAAAATGGGAACCTTGAGGACTTACAAATTCTTGGCTTACCGGTGTAAAACATACAGTCGTCCGTATAGGATCCAGTATGTATAAAGATGTGGCGGATGAAGAATTACATCCAAACCTATGGGTGGGGAATATTAATTTTTAGTGAATGTTCAATCATGAAATTCTCCATAGAATCACCCAGGTGCAGTATATTTTAGCACACTTACTTGGGCTTTTTATACCTCCAAGAATAGGGATCAAGTCGAACACCCAATATTTCGGGAGAATTGAAGAATATTCAGACTCTCCAGGATATTCTTAGCTCCTGTTTCAACACTTCTGTAATGTACCGAAAACCTTAGTCATTATACGTATCTCAAAGACAAGTGATCCAACATGGAAATACCACTTAATTTACTTACATATTCTAATTTCAGAAGAGAAGAACAAATCTCCTTTTATCAGTGATGACACTGCCGAATACGGGTGCAGCGGCGCTCACCCACTGCAAAAACATAAAAGTTCTATGGGTTAGCGATAGTCCCTTATTATATTCTAGAGGTATATTAAAAAATATTACCTCATCAGTGCAAAAATCTACTTACATAGTGGCCGCTAGTCCAGTACGTATTTACTCCGTGTTGTATCCGTGGCAGAATCAATCTCGCTTGCTCTCAGACCCGGAAATAACTAGTTTCTATATATCCGAAGCCGGGAGAAAAAAGACGGCGAGAGTAGCGGCCATCTTTTAGTGGCGAAAATATAAACCTCGTTAATTATAAGGATACAAAATCTTATCTGTTGATAAACAGTTAGAATGGATCAAAAGGACTAAATCTATTATATAGGAGGAGGGATAGAGGGCCAACTGTAAAGTTACTTTTTTAGTGAACTTTTTGTTGATATGTTCTGTATATAGGAAGCTGGGAAAAGAAGACGGCGAGAGTAGTGGCCATCTTTAAATGGTGGAAAATAAATCAATCTCGTTATCTATAAAAGTGTATAATCTGATCTAATTATAAACCATTAGAGTGGGTCTGAACTATTATATCGAAGAAGGGATAAAGAGCCAGATGTAAAATCACTTTCCTTAGTGTGGTGGGCTTTCAATTGAGGTGTCTTAACCTGAAAAACGATTACAGGTATGGTAGACATCTTGAAAGGATCACTTTCTTTAGTGTGGTGGACTCTCAATTGAGATGTTTCTAACTGAAAAACGATCGCAGGTATGGTAGACATCTTGAAAGGATAATACCAATATCATTCATAAGATGTTATGCCACCTATCCATATTCCCAAACTCCTTCTTTTAAAAATTATTACACATCAATATCCTTTTAAAAAACGGTTATTTGCAAAAAAGGTCAATGTCAATTCAATTTTTGATGTGATCTTTAAACATTAATAATCAGTATCATTGCTGGAATATAACAATTGGTCACAATCTATCGATTCACGACACAACAGTACTGTAACAGTCATGTCTGTATGTACAGCAATCGCAATATACAATTCTTTTAAAATTGTTTTGTTACCAACTCAATTCCCTGTATATTGGAAATTCTAGAAAATCAAAACATTTTTTTTATATAACATGTAGTCATATATAATCCAGGTGTTATACAGTAGTCTACTTCATGACAGGGCCCTGTCAGTTACATCAAGAAAGAAATGCATAAGTCAGGAACAAAAACAATTTTTTCATCAATGTAAACTAATGAATCTCCGCCACTCCTCAAGGCTATTTAGACCATTCCTGATAGATCCACACTTGTCTATCCATTTGCATTCTAGAGTCTGAAGAATAAGGGAGATATCACCTCCCCTAGGCTTTTTCCACCACTTGCCAAAGTAAATCATTAGCTGTGTGGTCCTTTTCAATAAAATGATCTACCAGAGGGGCATTCATCACTTTACACTGAATACGGCTCCTGTGTTGGCCGATCCGGGCCTTTACTGGTTGCGTTGTCTGTCCTATGTAAATTAAGTTACATGGACACCAGATACAGTAGATAACATTGGATGTAGAGCAATTCGTCAGATCATACAATTTGACCTTGATGTTAACATGTGTGAAGAATTTGGTTTCTTTCGTCAAACTACAAGCCACGCAGTTACCACATTTATAATGTCCTGTTACAGCTGGTAATGACCATAATTCTTTTATGGTCCTTTTGTTCTGATATACACTGGTATCTGAGTGGACCAGGTGATCTCTGATGTTTTTACCTTTTCTAAAGGAAAACAAGGGCATTTCTTTGCAGCAATCCATGGTGTTTAAAGTGGACCAATGATTTTTTATTTATCCTCTGTATCTGTGTGCTCCATGGGCAGAAGGTGGTAACACATACAACTTTTTTTATTGGTTCTCTCACTGTTTTTTCTAATAGAACCTCCCTGGGGCTAAACCAGGCTCTCTTCATTGAGGTTTTTATCAGTCTTTTTGGGTAACCTCTTTCACGCAACCTAGAACTCAAGAGGTTTGCCTCTATAAAGAAATCTTGTTTTTCCGTACAGTTACGTCTCAGCCTCAAGAATTGGCCATATGGTAGGCCATCTCTGAGCGACCTAGGATGGAAACTGTTATACTGTAACAATATGTTCCTATCTGTAGGTTTTCGATACAGTGTAACATTTAAGTGATCATCTCGACATCTTATTTTTAGGTCTAGGAAAGGTACCATTTCTTTATTTTTGTAATATGTGAACGTAAGTGCAGATTGACATGTATGAAGGTATGTTATGAATAGATCCAGATTTCCCTCAATACCAGCCCAAACAAAGAAAATATTATCTATATATCTCTTCCAACACTTAATATTTGTGTGGAAGGGAATGTTGGTATTATTGATATATTTCTCTTCTAGGTCTCCGACATAAAGATTTGCCAAATTTGGGGCAAAAATTGCACCCATAGATGTACCTGAGCATTGCTGGTAATAATCAGAATTAAACCTAAAATAGTTTTTGGTCAAGGCAATATTCAATAAATCAATGATAAATTCCGTAGGGACCTCTGCCGGTGCTGGTCTTTTGTCCAAAATATGTTTGATAACCTCAATACTCTCTTGTTGAGGAATGTTTGTGTACAATGAGTTGATATCCATTGTAACCAAAGTTTCTGTATCTGGATTGTACTCCATATTTTCAATCAGGTTAATCATGTGGGTACTGTCTCTGACATAGGTGGATAAGGCAGGGACAAACTCTTTGATGAAACTATCAATGCAATGCCCTAATGGTTCCATTACTGACCCACAACCAGAAAGGATTGGCCTCCCTGGAGGATTATCCAAATCCTTGTGCACTTTCGGTAAAGTATACAGGACTGGAGTCCTTGGGCAGCTTTTGTTTAAGAAGTCAAATTCTAGTTTAGTCAAGAAACCATCCTCCAATCCCTTAACAGTTACAGATTGTATTGACTTCTGAATGTCTTTGAGGGGATCTCGAGGCAGTCTTTTATAATGTTCTTCATTGCTTATTTGTCTCATTATTTCTGCCTCGTATTTGGGTCTTTCCTGGATAACAATCCCACCCCTCTTATCGGCGGGTTTCAAGATGATATTATCATTGTTCTTCAAAGAAATCAAGGCATCCCGTTCAGATTTGGAGATATTTTAGGGGGGGAATTTCTTCTGTACTTTCAATTTTAAGATATCTTCCAAAACACCTTTTTCAAATGCCAAAATTTCAGGTGGCATCATATTATTGGTTGGAATAAAGGTGGATTTAGGACGCATCTGGGATCTAGGGGGAGTTGGAATTTCGGCACGGTCGCTGAAAAAAACTCTAAGACGTAGGGATCTGAAGAATTTGTGTAATTCCGTCTGTAATTGAAAAAAATCTGTTGATTCAGTCAAGACAAAAGACAGACCCTTACTCAGGAGTGATAATTCATGGGTATTCATAACAGGAGTGGACAAATTAAAAATTGGTATACTTTCTTTTTCTTTTTGATGTACTGTATCTACTGCCATGGTAGTGTCAAAGTTAGTTGATCCTCCGCTGACATCATAACCAAAATGTTGATCAACCTCCCCAGTATAAGTGTCCATCATTTATTCAGAACAAAAGTTCTGTGTTATCTCTCTGTCCCGAGTTATTAGCTGTTTGGGCCCCATGTATAGTATTGGCGGTGCGTTTGTCTTTCTCCGGCAAACTGATGCCAAACCCTTCTCTGGTTCCGATTGGAACCCCTTCCCCTCTGTGCCTGTCCTAAAAAAAGCTGCTGTTGTTGCCTTGGTTGTGCACTAGTGCCTTCTCCTGCGTCGTCTGAGGATTCTGACCCTGCTGATGAATCTGAAAAACCAACCAGGTTATTATTCTTAAAACGTCCCCAAGTAACGTTCTTTTTAAACTGTTGAGGCTGAATGTAAAAATCCTCTACTAGATAGGGGAACACTTTTTCTTTACTGTAGGCGTTGATATCCTTTTGGACCTTGTCTGCTTTTTTCTTTAATTCAAAAGAGTTAAACTCCTGTATGGTTTTGTTCAATTTTTCTAGGGCTGCTTTAGACTCTTCAATGTTGTCACAGCCAAATAACTCCTTTTCTAGATTTTCAATCTCAATCAATTCCTGCTTACTGTGTTCTAACGCAGTCTCAATTGGTCTGACAGCGGGCCCAAAGTGAGCTGTGATTGGTTGGTGGCTGTGAACTGTGCTGTTATTGGTCAGAATAGTAGATACGTAGAAAGCCGTGATTGGTTGGTTGATGTGATTTGCGTTGGCATTGGACGAGCGCTAGGAAATAGAATAAACAGAATTACGGAAGAATTTTTGTTTTGTTTGCTGAGATATTTAGTGTAAAAGAGTTGAAAAATGAAGATGGTAAATAGAATAAAGGATTTCTTTAAAAAAGACAAGCCGATATTTACCAGAGAGGGACTTCCTGTACATCCTCCGAGAACGCCTGCTTCTTTTATGTCGTTAGAACGTGGATATCATACGTGTCTACGGCTAGAAAATTGGATGAGTTATACAGAAGATGCTGGAGTTTTAGTTTTCCGGAGCATGGTACATTTATTGTAAGGAGAATTTGAGCGGGCGAATGAATTAATTAATACCAAATCCTAGATCTACGCAGTATGAAGCTATTGAGGAGTGGGAACATAAGGCTTATAAAAGGGAGAGAGACAGGAATGGAATAAAGTACAGAAATATAATTACGAGGTATACTGAGGCTAGATGGGATGATCAAATGAAAATATGGAGGAGAGAAGTGTGTGCAGATGGATTATATCCAGTAATATTTGCTGAAGATCAGACGGGAGGTAAATGTAGAAGAATAATACAGAGAATTTAGAACAATATGTAGATCGATGATGAGTTAATGGATGAAATATTGTTAAAAAGACCTCCACCATATCAGGAAAGTTTAGGGGAAACAGTTCCAAATGGCACCATTGATTGAAATAAAAATTCCTCAGGTACCACAAGCTCAACAAGTTCCACAAGCTCCACAAACTTCACAGGTTACCCAAGTTCTGGTAGCTACACAAGTTTCGTCAAGAAAATGAGTGTTGCAGGAGAATGAGATTGATTTGTTGAATAAAGCGAGAGAAGAATTAACTCAGAGAATTAGTCAAATGTGTTTGAATGCCGATGCATTATCGGTACCAGTAACGATTGGTCCAATATTTCCATTATATAGTGAGAATCAGAATATATCGAGAGTACATGCATTGACAATTCCAGTGAATAATGCCAGGAATGTTAGTGGATTGTAACAAGTTGAGACAAGTACTTCATTAATTGATTTTCCAATTAGTGAAAATGTGACTGAAACACCAAAGAGAAGAGTACAGATGGATCCTCGAAAATTAGTACAAGATGTTAGAGGCACAACTTCAGTGTCAGGGAGTTCAACAGGTCCTTCACCAGAAAAATTCGGTGACTGGATAAGAAGAATGAAAAATACAAAGTCTCAATTGAGTATAGATGTAGCTAGACTGAAAGTGGAGCTGGAAGAGATGATTTTTGGTAATATAAGTCCAGAGAGATTGAATAAGTACAGTGATGATGAGTTGTTGTTTTGTATAAAAGTATTACTTGGAAAGCAAAGAATTTCCATGAGAAGTTGGCAGAAGCTGCACAAGAATCTGGAGTTGACATAGAGAAGTCAAAGGTTTTGCAGAAAACATAAACACTGGATTTTACCGATAAAGATTTAGAGAGCTTGCCTACATCTGGTAAACGATTGCAAATAAAAGAATTAATGAATGCTTTGAAGAAATGGTTTGATATAGAATGACGGAAAGGTAGATGGGCAAAAAAGAAGGAAGAAATGCTTGCAAGTAAAAATGTGACTTAATTTCTGTTAAGAGAAACAGAACAGGCTGAATTGGTATGCCCAATGAGAGAAGTTCCAGGTGGTGGATATGTTAACGATCCTGGAACAAGACAGGATACATTATCCTTCATGAATGATTTTCTTAGGTTTAAGGAGAAACCTGTCAAGTGGTACAAACAGGTGGAGAGGTTTGTAAAGGTTTCAAAGGTTTTGCTGAAAGATTTAGATGGTTTGTTTGAGATTGTTTTTCCAGCTGATTTATGGACAGAGTGTAAAATTACTGTTGATTGTCCTAAGGAAGAATATCCTAGAGATGTGAAAACAGGTGCACCTTCAGAAGAGGTGATGAGAAAATATTATCAGGTAATCACTTTTCTGAAAAGTATGATTTCACCAAAAGAAACAGATTGGGTTAAAATTGACAGGACAACACACGAATCTAAAAAATGGTACATGCTTATTATGAAAGGTTGCTACAAGTGTTTAAACAATATAGTGGTTTTGAGAGCATAGGTGACAAAGGTATGGGACATTTTGTATCTAGGTTTGTTTTTGGATTGAAACCTTAAATTAGTAACATGATACAGCAACATTTGATTTGTTGACAGAGTAAAACAGTCGATGAGATTTTGAGATATGCTTAATATTGTAGTGACAATATTGAATCAAGACATAAAAAGTTGAAAGAGAAAATGATGTGGGCACAGGTGAAAGTGGCAGAACAGAAAGATGGAAAATATGGATCTCAAACAGATTTTCAAATGATAGGGCAAAATCAAAATGGACAGGTACCAAGTGGAGGTGGAGGTAGAGGTAAAGTGAGTAAAGAAGAAATGAAAAAGAAATATCCTTGTCATGCGTGCGGCAAGTTTGGACATTGGAGGAATGAGAGTAGATCTTTACTGAAAAATAATGGAATGAATCAAAATTTTAATTCGCAAATGCAGAGTGAGGTGGTTGTGAATCAACAACAGCAACAGCAGGTAGTCACACCACAGACACAACAAGTACAGGTGCCTCAAGCTCCTATGCCAAATAATATGAATGCTCAAGTACAGAAATGCAGTGCGAGTACTGAATTTCACGAAGGTGAACAAGTTGGTAAGAATCAAAATGTGCAAATGGTTTTGCATTATTTGTTGCAATGTTCAGCGAGTGATTCAGACTCATCTCAATGACAGTGCCTGAGGGGGGAGGAAGAGTGCATGCTTGGCGCATCTCTAGAGGTAAATCAGTCAGGTCCTTTTGTTGATGGAAAAGTGGAAGGTAATGATGTTACATTCCTAGTGGACACTGGTGCTACCCATTCTACTGTGAGAGCAGCAGAAATTCCAAACCTACCCCTCCCGGGAGAAACTATCAAAGTTGTGGGAGTCTCAAATAAATATATTAAGACTCCGATCACAAGACCAATAGAAGTTCATATTGGAAAATTCAGAGACATGTATCGTTTTGTTGTATGTGATACAAGTCCAGTGAACCTTTTAGGTCGGGACTTGTTGTGAAAAATGAACTGCACCAACTATTGTACTCCAGATGGTATTGCTTTCCAAACACCAGATGAGGATGTTGCTTTTAAAATGATGTTAGCAAAACAAGGGATAGAAGTGAATGATTTGTATTCACTGCTTACAGAAAACGATTTACCTGCATAAATTGAGAGCTACAGTAAGATCTGATGTTTGGGATTTTACAGGAAAGGACATTAGTTTGATGAAAGGTGTGGATCCTATTCAGGTTACAGTTACACCAGGTGCAATATATCCAAGCACACCTCAATACAAGATGAGTCCTGAGAACACAGCAGGAGTGATTCATGTAATTGATCAAATGATTGAGCAGGGTATTTTAAAAGACATTATGGGTAGTCCTTGTAATTCACCTATTATGGGGATAAAAAAACAAAGCAGAAAATATAGAATAGTACAGGATAGGAGGAAAATTAATAAAATTGTAGATGCCCTGTTGTCCAATTGTGCCAAACCCTGCAGTGATTCTTTATCAAATTCCTAGTGATGCGGAATGGTACACAGTCATTGATCTGTGTCAAGCATTTTTCTCGATACCTTTACATCCGTTAGCCAATATTTATTTGCTTTCCGGTTCAGAGACCGCGTCTTGGCATGGTGCCAAGTTCCTCAAGGGTATACAGAGAGCCCTTCAATTTTTAAACAGATATTGAAAAAGTGTTTGTAGAAATTGATTATGCCAGAAAATTCAGTATTAGTCCAATACATCAATTACCTCCTGGTGGCATCAAAAACACAAGAGGCCTGTTTGACAGATACTATTGCCTTACTGAATCATTTGGCAGTAGGTGAGCATAGAGTGTCACCAGCAAAATTACAGTTTTGTCAAAAAGAGGTCCAATATTTAGGAAACAAAATTAAAAAAGGAGTTAGAAAAGTGAAACAGGATCGAATAAATGTGATTTTGCAAATGAGTCCTCCTAGGACTCAAAGGAAGTTTGAATGTGTTTGGGAATGGTTGGAAATTGCAGACAGTGGATCAGTGGGTTTTCACTGATCGCAAAACCTTTACAAAGGTTGATGCATAAAGATGTGATTGTTCTGATTGAGTTAAATGAAGAAAGTATGAAAGCTTTTATTGAATTGCAAGATTGTCTTTGTCGAGCGCATGCATTGGGAAATGCCAGACTACACAAAAGATTTCGCATTATTCTGCTGTGAAAGAGATGGGTGTGCATTACCAGTCTTAACACAAAAACATGGAATGGCAAGACGTCCAGTGGCATATTTTTCTGCTACTTTGGATTCAGTGGCAGCAGCATTGCCAGGCTGTTTGAAAGCAGTGGCTGCTACTTGTGTGAGTCTTGAGCAAAGTGAAGCAATTGTGATGAGACATCCACTGAAAGTATTTGTGCCAAAATCTGTTGAGATTCTGTTAACAAGAACTGGGACTCAACATATCATGTACAGCCGGTTGACTAGATATAACAGAGTGATTTTGGGAGCTGAAAATTTGACAATTACGAGATGTACCACATTAAACCCAGCAACTTTGTTGCCGAGTTCAAATTGTGAGGTATGAAGCGGAACATAATTGTTTGGATGTGACAGAATTTTACACAAAACCAAGGCCTGATAGTAAGGATGCACAACTAGAAGAATCAGATAGTGTAATGTTTGTGGATGGATCTTGTCTGTGAGATGAAAATGGCGCATTGAGTGTTGCTTATGCAGTATGTACAGTGTCTATTGCTCTTGAAGCATCCTGTCTAAAAGGGGTAAATTCTGCTCAAATTTCTGAGCTAATTGCTTTAACAAGAGCATGCAAAATTGGGAAAAATCTGAGAGTAACCATATTCACAGGCAGTCAATATGGTTTTGGGGTGGTACATGACTATGGGAAGTTATGGATACAATAAGGATTCTTGACTTCTGCAGGATCCCCAATCAGGAATAGTAAAAACGTAAAAGATGTATTGGATGCATTTCAAATGCTGTGGTTAAATGTTCAGCACACAAGTCAGGAAATGACTATGTGACGAACGGAAATAGATACGCTGACCAAGTGGCTCATTTCTATGCACAAAATTCAATTGCAATAAACAGAGGGTTGGAGACAAAAGATACAAATTGCCACTTAACGTTTTCCTCTTTGGAAACATGGGATGAAATTAGACAACTGCAAGGGGAAGCAAGTGAAGAGGAAAAAGAAACTTGGATAAAATCAGGTTGTGAAAAGAGAGCAGAAGATGAAGTGTGGAGATATGTTGATGGGAGACCAGTAATGCCGGATTGTTTACTCTCTCAGATGGCAAGGATGTACCATGGAATTGCACATGTGGGAAGAGATGCTATGATCAGACTCTTCAAGCAGTCATGGTTCAATCCGAAATTCAGAGTCATTGCAGAGAGTCTATGCCAGAGATGCGTAGTGTGCCAGCAGCAAAATCCTGGTAGAAAGACAGTTGTTAGTTGACTTCGAACTGGAGAAGCAGTTGGACCTTTTACGAGGTTACAGCTTGATTTTATTGAGCTTCCCCTTTGTAATGGACTAAAATATGTGTTGGTTGTTGTCTGTTTGTTTTCTCGTTGGATAGAGGCTTATCGAACAAGAAGGAATTACAGTTTAACAGTTGCTAAACTGCTGTTGAGGGAGATAATTCCACAGTTTGGATTTCCAGTCTCTTTCAAAACAGATAGGGGTACACATTTCAACAACTAGATAATTTGCATGATTTGTGCAGTATTACAAATTGAACAACAACTGCATTGTGCCTATCGACCAGAAGCATCTGGAGTGGTCGAGTAAATCAATGGCACCATAAAGCCCACACTGTCAAAAGTGTGTGAATCTACAACACTGAAATGGTCAGACGCTTTACCCCTGGTATTAATGAGTCTTAGAAGCATTCCTGATAAAAAGACTGGATTGAGTCCACACACAATCTTGATGGGGAGAGCAATGAGACAAGCAATTATAACAGCAAACAAACTGATAAATATTTCTGATGATCCAGTGCTTGATTATTGCAAAGGATTGGCTGATCTGGTGCATTCTGTGTCTCATCAGGTTGGAGAAATTGCAACCACAACACAGCTGGATCAAGCACATGATCTCAGTCCAGGAGAGTGGGTTCTTGTCAAGAAACATGTGAGGAAGTTGTGTTTAGAACAAAGGTGGCAGGAACCATACCTGATTATTTTGGTAACAACGACAGTAATGAAGTGTGGTGGCCTAATTGGATACATGCAAGTCATACAAGAAGAGTCCCAAGTCCACTTGAAAGACAAGAAGAGCAGCAACTGGTAAAGAAAAGAAAAGAACCAGAAGCTGAAGGTCATGAAGCTGTGGAATCTAGTGAGACAGATCCTAAAAAAGCTGAAGAAGTACCAAGCACAAGTCAAATAAAGTGGGCACCAGTTACTGGGTCTCAAGAGACTGTTGTTGAGAAAGAAAAGGAGAAAGTGATTAATGAAAATCAAGAGCAAGTACAACAAAGAAAAGAACTGAACAAAAGAACTTACAAACTTGACAACAAAGGTGAAGAAGCAGTTCATGTTAAAAAAGCAAGAAAAGGTGATGAATGGCCAAAAGGAGTGAAAAGACTGAAATAGCCTCTTAAAGGAAAAGGCCAGATCAAATTAATGAAATATCAAGTCAAACTGAACAAAAAGATTCAGAAGAAGAACTAGTACGAAAAACAAAAAGAATAGGAATTCCGAGTAAGAAATACACAGCTCCAGAATGGACAGATGTAGTGTTGGAAGAGATTCAAAACACAAGTGAAAGAAAAGAATGAGCTGGTACTGATCAAAGTGATAAAAGCAAATTAAGACCACCTTGGAAGGAACTGTAAAATTAAGTTGTGAAAAATTCAATGAAGACTATTTGAGAACATTAGAAGATATAAAAAAAAAAAAGAGGGGGCAAAGAAGAGAAGCCTAAAGTGTAGAGATACACTGCTCTAGATGGTTTTTGGATAAAGTTTTAAAGAAGAGAGGCCTTAAGTGTAGGGATACACTGCTCTAGATGGTTTCTGGATAAGGTTTTTTCAAACGTTTTTCAGTTTTTAAAGTTTTTCAAGTTCTAGATATTTTAGGGTTTTTCTTATATATATTTTTTTTTATATAGTATCTAAAATAGCAAAGGTACGGAGACTGGACATCAAAACCATAGTTTAAAACAAAGATGGATTAATTCTTGCTAATGTAGTATCTTATTATTAACTCGTTAACCGCGGCGGTAATTCCGCTGGGGTGCGGCCGTTTAGCGGAGTGGGCTGGGCCACGTCAGCCAATGGACATGCGCAGCACTACAGACGTAGTGCTTGCGACGGCCATTGGCCGACGAACGCATGGAAGGGGTTAATATTGGTGTGGTTAACACTTATTATTGTTGTACCTGTTTTAATGATGACTAATCACAAAAATAATACTAAGAATGTTGATAGTGAGAGAGTGGATTCAGTTACTAAAGAAAATCTAAATACTAATGTAAAGAAGATAGAAGATGATAGTATTTATCATCATGATAAATCAATGAATGATTTTTCATTAAATGTTTTTACTAAATTGTTGTATGAATATGTCAATATAATGAATGCGAGAGATTGTTACGTGTGCATGCAATTACCACCGTCTGTCCCAGAGGGAGTAATTGAGAGGGAAGGTTTGGAGTATTATTATTCTAATTTAGATTTAATATTTTCTGAAATTCCTATTAGAAGAGATTTGAAAATTGTTTATGGACCTATTTATGTTGCATATATGGGTGATTTCTTTATTAGTAACAAATGAATAGATACAATTGATGCACATAGAAATAACTTAACGTGTAAATTATGACATGAAGAGATAGTGTTTATGAATTTAGTGGAAGATAGAAGATAAGATTTCAAAAAGAAAGCTGCTGAGCAAAAGTCTCATGTACCTCCATGGGCTTTCAGAGAGGGTGATTACAAAAAGGGTGAGACTCTAGATTTTCAACATAGATGAAAGCTTTGTGTGTTTAGAGAAAAGACTGAACTGAATAGTTACTTCATTGGTTCTAATGAATGTGAGCATACTTTCTTGACAAAAGGAAGTTGGGGATTAAAAGAAGGAACGGATCCTGTTTTCCTGGGAATTAATTATGTGTGTGGTAAGAATACCTAATATAGGTTACCTGCAGGTTGGTATGGGTGTTGTTATTTAGGCATAGTATTCCCGAAGGTATACCACGTAGATAAGAATAATAGAATTAACTAACTTAAACAGGGATTAACACGTAATAAGAGAGGAGTGAGTTATTCTGAGATAGTGGGAGATATTTTTAGAGCACTGATACCTTCAGTTTGAGTCATTCTGAATTCACATAAAATTAGGAAACTGTCCACAGTGGTTGATCGTTTATCAACAGATACTGCTGGTGGGTTTTTGATTATTGATGCTGAAATGGTTGCAATTAGATCTATGCTTTTGCAAAATCGACTTGCCCTTGATATATTATTGGCAAAAGAGGGCGGAGTCTGTAGTATGTTGAAAATTCAATAATGCTGTATTTATATCACTGATAAGAGTCAAAATCTTGAGGGGTATATTAAAAATATTACAGAACTTCATGATGACTTGACTGAATTGAAGGTTGATGGTGCATGAGAGAAACTTGGTAAGAGTTTTTCCTCAATGGGAAATTAGTTTTCGACTTTAGGGAATAGTTTATTAGGAAAAATACTAATACCTATTACTTCAGTAGTTGTAGTAATATTAATGATTATTTTCTTTTATTTTATTATTTTATTATTTTATTATTTTATTTTATTTTATTTTCAGATGCAAATGTAGATGCAGAAAAGAAAAAGTGTGGATCTTAAACGTAGAGCTTGAAAAAGACAGAGAGACGAGATAGAATTAAAAGACATGAGAGGAAATTATTACGAGATTATGAAAGATTTGAAGAAGAATGATAAACGATAAAGAAGCACAGCATTTTAATAGGTGGCAACTTGAATCTTGTTGGGTATTTTTATGACGGCTCAAAACGCCATCAAGGGGGGATTGATGGAGCGGGGTTTTGCGTAAATGAAACCTGCTCGGATTAAACCCTCAGTAACATTATTAACAGTGTGCGTTTTTTTTTGTAAATAAAACCTGTTATAAACCCTCAGTAACGTAATTAAAAGTGTGCTTTGTGAAAAATATGAATAAAAATACTAACATGGGCAAATGCTTTTGCAAATGCGTAAAGTAAATGCGTATATTAACGTATGAACTAATGCATGGAACTAGTCCGCAACTGCTGTTTTTTCGCTTTCAGAAAAATAAAAACTAATGCTGCTTTATGCACGTAAATAATATTCGGCTAGGAATAACTTGGGATGTGCATGGGTTAGTGCAATGCTGGGATGGTGCGCTTTGAAATTACATTTCATGAAAATAATTCATGTTTGTGTTTTGTTCATTGTAGAGAAACAAGCATTGGCCTACACTTTTGCATGCCAGTATGGGGTTAACTTTTATAAACAGGAAAAACAAAAGAAAATGAAATAAGCTCTCAACGCGGAATGGAAATGCAAAGGCAGAGAGTGTCCTTCGAGATGAGCTGACTGACTGCCAAATTGCGGAAGAATAAAATGAGATATCAGTGGAAGCAAAGCAAATTCCTTATGAGATGGCAGAGGCAAAACAAAGAGACGTGCTGAGATTATGTTTTAAAATGTTTCGTGGGTAAAGGATGTCGTAATGTTGAAAGTCTAAACAATAAGCTAGTGAATTAAACAATCACGCTAAGAGTGGTGTGACAGAGACACCCCCGTTCTTAGCCAATGAGAGTTGAAGATTTCAAGAATTCTGAAACAAATGTGGGATGGACATTTAGGTTTTAGGGTATAATTGAGGTGCTCTGGGTGTTTTGTTTGTTGGAGAAGTAGGTTCAGCTGGTGTTAGCTAGTGGGAGATCATCGCTGTCATTAGTTTGCTGTTTCCAGATGGAGGCCTACCTGTTTCCTGAATCCTGACTTTATCTTTGCCATTCGACTCTTCTCGGAGGTCATACCGTTCTACTTGGCCAGTGGGGTAGCTTCCCTATTTCCCTTTGGTTAGCATAATAATCCGAGTTTGCATAAACTTTGCAAATTTATTTTTGTCTCTGAATCTTTTCTCTCTTCACCTATCCACGCCTTCAATGCATTATTATTTGATATTAGTTTCTTTTCTTCCATTGCAAAAATATATGTTCTCTGTGACAAATCGTGTCTTGCATTGTGTGACTGTACTTGATGAGCATTCATTTCTTATTATTTCATTAAAGATTTAACATTAAACGTACCACGACTGTTATTATTTAGCAGTATAGATGAGTACATAGTTATTACTATCAACTAGTCAACTACAGATTTGATTGCCACTAATGTACTGTAGAGAGAAATGCAGGACCTAAGCGCATGATTGGTAAGTTAGGTATAAACTTGTATCACACCAAACCCCAGCAAAAAGGAATTAGTTGAGTATTGTAAATGGGCCTATGTAAATGAAAAATTATTGATACATGATTGCTGGATCATATGTGTGTGGATGGGTGTGCTGTGGATGTGCTGGGTGTAGATGTGGTGGTGCATGTGGGTGTGGTAATGGGTGTGGTGTCTGTGGTTGGGTTGGTGGTGCATGTGGGTGTGGTATTGGGTGCAGTGTCGGTGGTTGTGCTGGTGGTTGGAGTAGTTCATGTGCATGTGATGGTGGCTGCGGTGTCTGTGTGTGTGCTGTTTGTGGGGATGGTCCAAGTGTGTGTGTGGTGGGTGCGGTATCTGTGGATGTACTGGTGGTAGTGCATGATGGTGTGGTGGTGGGTGTGGCATCTGTATGTTTGGTTGTGGGCCTTTGTTCTTTGTGGTGTTTGAGTTTCTATGTGGTTGTGCTGCTTGTGTCTGTTTGAGTGGTGCTTGCAGCAAAGGTGTGAGTGTGCTTGGAACAGGTCTGGGAGTGTGGATGGGTAAGGAGCAGGAGGTGGGGCAAAAGGTTGGGATGGTTGTGAGTCTGCAGTCAATGAGGAGGCTAGACCTTTAAAAGACCTCTATAATACAGACACAGCAGTGTGAATGTCTACCAGGTATGCTACCATTTGTTGCATATGGCAGCTATGCCCCTGGATGGAATCAGTAGTGCAGTCTTGCCTACAAAGATGTGCAGGAGGAGAAAAATAGCTTCCTCACTCAGTGCGGCTGGGGGACAGGGGCAGGGGGTAAGGTGCCTGCAGCGAAGAAGATGTCACCCCGTTTAGGGGGGTGGGTTTGGCCAACTGGGGGGAGCATTTGGAAGGGTGGAGATCGTACTCTCAGTGGTAGTCAAGGATGCCGGTGGTAGAGTTCCTGTCGGGTCTGCCACCTTCAGGGAGTGCTTACTTGCGGTGGCCTTTAAAGAGGATGTTGTGGAGCAGGCAGCCTCCATTGCACTCCCATCACCCTCTGTGCTACTGGGGCCCTTAGTGTAAGTGGTGTCATCACCCGGACCACAGTAGCCAACTGCTCCCTGCCTCTTTGGCCAATTTCTTCTCCTCCTGCTCCTGATAATGCTGAAATGACATATGCAATAGTTTTATTGAATCTGGGTAAGCAGAACTGATCATGAACTTTGATCACAAAAGAGTTTGCAAGTTTTCATTTTTCACCTGCTTCAAGGCTCTCAAACTTTGGTTCTAGATTAGCATAAGCTCAAGCATGCAGGCAACATTTTTGGAAACCATTTGATCACAGTTTTGAAATTCCCCACGTTAGCTCCTATATCATGTATGAGCTTGTCTCTTATCCATTGCTATGTCTCTCCACGAACTGTTTAACACCTAAGAATGGTTGGGCTTTGTTGCTTCGAATCAATGCAAGGCAAAGACGCAACAATATTGGATAACATCATCAGCCGTGCATATAGGGTAATATTCCACCTTACAACTTACTCGTCACCAGCTCAAATTCGCCTAGAGTTCGGCCTACAAAAACAAACAGTGGAGAGAAGAGGCGCATACATAAAAAGCTGGTGGAAAATTAGAAAAGCTGAAAAAGGAACACTAAATGCACATCTCTGGATTGAACTGATAAAACGAGACAAATCCCCAGCAAGGACCTATTTAACGGAATCACTGGCCATCCTGGGTCTAACAGAACTGTGGGAATCTCCAACCGATGCCGGTACCTTCAAAAGAGTGGTAACTAAAGTTACCAAGGCGATCTCACTGAAAGAGGACAAGGCAACTTTAGCCAAGAGAGAGCATGGATGGGGAGTTTTGAAAGATTACACAACTCTAAAACCACAACAGTACCTAATAACGGGTCTCACACACAAAACAAAAAACAAGTTCCTTAACCTCCGCCTAGGAAACATACCCATTATGCCACACTTAGCACCCTGGAAGAGGGATAAAACAAAAATTCTTTGCAGACTATGCCTCTCTGGCAAGGAGGACCTAATACACATTATCTGTATTTGTAAAAACCTTTTGGACATAAGGCGTTCCCTGCTCCGGACCCTTTGGAACCAGAGGAGGATAACCAGCTGCAGACAGGCCGTGTTGCTCTGTTTTAACCCCACGGAAACTCAATTAAATTGCAGAACAACAAAATTTTTTGAAATAGTTGCGGACAGACTCAAAGAAAAAACCGGACACCAATAGACTCAAACTAAGACTTTTAAAAAATCTTTTAAAGACCTCAAATACGCTGATATTCTCCTTTTAATCGGTTGCTTTAAATCTAAACTTTTTAACAATTAAACTATGCTATTAAATGTTGTGAGTTTTTATTAACTGTGCAATAAACAAATCTAAATCTTAGAATAGGGGACTTATGTCACCAAATAGGATATCAACCAGAAATACCTTAGTACAGTTTGTTCACAAGACCCAAACATCTGCATTATTTTCATTCTTAAAAAGCAAAATATGAATCAATGTGCGTTGACAAATACTGCAATGTTGTACCAATATTTGTATACACTGAAAGCATGTTTCTTTTGCTTGGGCATTTTACAATGGTAACACTAACTTCAAGCAACTAAAGTCTATGTTGATTGCGAAAAATAATAAATGGATTCTGTATTGAAGTAGTTTATCAATGTATCACGTGTTATGTAGATACCTATGCTGTTGAAGACATTACGAGCAATATATTTGAGTGGACTGACAAATGACTTCTACAGCATAAGTACATAGGCCTTGAAACATTTCTAATCCACGTCAGTGCAGAGCAAAACCATTTGACTCCTAAATAATTTGTTTTACCATTGTGAAATTGTTTAATAAAATATGCCGCCTTTCATATATAACTTTATTCGGTCATTTGTACAAAACACCATCAAAGTATGCAAGAAATAAAACACAAATAAATATACAATTAAAATAGTATTAAACCATTTTGAGCACAAGTACAAATGACATCCCGAGTCAGGTTAAAAAAAAATACATATAAAAATTAATTTGACCTAATCAAGCTAAAAGGGAGTGATAGGTGCTGTACCATATGTACCAACTTAATATTTTAAGATACATGTACAACATAAAGAGGGAAAGAATAAAAAAATGACTTCATTACTATAATAAATTTTTTTGTGAATCAGCCAGAAGGAAAATAGAAAACGACTAAGAGCAAAAACTATTGGCCCTGAAGTATCTGATTTTAAAATCCTGAACGCAATCTGGTGTTGCCTGGCACCCAGATTAAGGCATAATGGTCTAATCCATTTCCTGCGCAACTGCCGATGCTTTGTGCAAAAAAAACAAGATGTGTTCTTCAGTTTCATAAACTTCACGGCAAGCAGGGCAAAACTCTAAAACCAGGCCAGTCACCTCTTTCCCTGGAAATTTCAATAGCAGATTACCATATCTAAACCTAATATACAAGCTCTTAGCAAAAGGGGGTGTTATCAGGTCAAGAAAGGGTTCAAACAGAAAGCTAGATTTAACATTTAAAAATTTAGATGTTAACTGTTCACTTCTTTGGTTGTTAGTATAATGTTCCCCTACAGCACTCCAGTACGTAGATTTGAGGGTCAGGATGTCACGTTTAGTGGCCCTTTCTGGGTGCTCCCACAAGCCCATCAGATTCAGTAGTTTACACCATTTAGCAATATGTCTGAACCAAGGTAGTTGTTTTGCCCCATTGAGTGCTAGGACCTCCCGCCTTTCACTTTAGGCAAAAAATGGTACAATGCAGGAGCGGCACGTGCAGGTAAGAGCGGTAGGGTGGTAGGGCAGGGTGGGGGGAATTCGACAGATGACGACGAGTGAAAATCAATTTTTTATTTAATTATCCCTCGTTGTCTGTCGAATCCCCACCCCACCCTGCCCGACCACATTTACCTTCATGGGCTGCTCCTAGTACAACAATCATAGTAATTATTACATAGACTGATTCATACATAATGTTTACTCCACAGATTCAAATGTAAATCACAATATTCCACATATTACACCTTGATGCATTTCAATATTTGCCTAATGAGTCATGAGTTGATCCTGGTTTGGAGTTTTCCTGTTGGGATACTCCTACATATATGTGATGGAACATTCTGTCAGCTAAAATCACTTTCAACATCCTTTTTTTTCTCCATCATTCATTTATCATCTGGACATAACAGAGGATATTGAGAAATGGTTCGGAGTATGTGTTGCTCTGTCACCAATGCATACACATTCCTGTTTGTGTTTCAACTACAATTGTATGCCTATCACAATTATTTGTCAAAAAACAGACTGGCTTACACTCACATTTGTGAAGGAGTAAGACATCATGCAAATCTGTCACTTTTAACATGTATGAAACAGCATTTCTGATGCAAAACACAATTGGGATGTTTTGAATCCAAAATGTAGCCATTAATTATGATATGCTTTCTCAGTTTGGCTCACATGCTCACTCTTATTTGTGTAGAATCCCAACTTACCAATGTGACGTTTGGTACATCCACTGTATCATAAGTGCATATTCTGCTATGTCATATGTAATAGGGCTTATGTTTCATCATCCAAAACAGTGAAGGAGAATCCCACCTGACACAATAAAGACTATTAGACTGTTTGGAACATCTATCCCTCATGACATCAAACAACTTGATGTTAATGTGTAGTTTAGGTAGCCACATGTTTGCTCAGACAGTCCTTTGAGAGTGAACAGGATCAGGTGGGATCCTTTCCAAAAACGTAATAGACAAAGCACTATACCTTACAGATTGTGCAAAACGTACACCTTCAAGAAATCTTCTTGTGCGTTGGACATGGGTCACCCTTAATGTTGATAGGAAAAATCCTGGCTGTAACAAAGAATTTGTCATGTAACATGTTAAACTCAGATAAAAACATACCCCCTTCATGCTGCTGTTGGACTTGTAACTGTCCATCAAGCTGGAGATAGGTTACCACAAAAATGCGGACAAGTCAGGGTGCGGCGCACACGCTTTCCCATTTTGGGAGGACTGCCCAAGCTGGACTTCGGCTGACTTTCTGGTCCAGCAATGGAGACTGCACCACTTGTAGAACCACAGGATCCGCACGTTCCTGTCAATGGCCTTCCAGATCACCCACTTCTGATGGGCGTCGAAATTTATGGATAGAAGAAATTAAAAATAATATTTTTGTGACTTTTTATTTGTTTGTATTGATGTAACACAATTTTACTACATCTATTACAAACATTACTCGTAAGTTAACATAGGTATTTCCACTTGCTGACTAAAACAATTATAATAATACACACTTTTGTAGTGCCCTGTTTACTGCCCTCATTCCTTGACATATCGTACATTCAGTAATCCAGGCCATTGATATTATCTAGCCCAGAGGGCTCCTACATTTTCTGTGATGTGAGCTACTACAAATCAGTGCAAAACATTGTGAATTACTGAAGGGTAAACAACTTGCGCGTTGTTACCAGACACCATCATTTCATTGACTCGATGCCTAAAGTCCAACCTATGGGTTGAACTACATACTATGACTATGGGCTGCTATGTATGTCAGTGAGAGCATGCTCTCTGAGGATGCATGAACATGTGTACATGAGAACAGGATATAATTGTACAGAGAACAGAGTCCTTGTTATATGTACTTGTAGCACAGGACAGCTTTTTCCATATGTGGCACAATTACATGGAGGACACAAACATACAATTGTATGTCTTCTTAAATTGGGGCAATTTAAAAGTGCAGATAAATATTCACTATAATATATCAAGGAAAAAAGTTCTGCACTTTAAAATTCGCACATCTAAAAAAGGGCAGTAGCTTGCATGAATACTTATGGCACAGTGAATACTGGCCACTGGGAGTAAGGGGCCTGCAGTTTGGACATGAAACACTTTGAAATGGGAGTAAAATGAAATCAAGTGTTAGCTCAAGAAGTTAAGTAACTTTCCATTTCAATTGTCATCCATTTAAAAGCATTCAGGGGCATATTTTTGCGCACACCTCCAAATTTGAATTGACAATTTTTTTATGAGAGATATACGTCTGTGCTTCAGTTGTTTGTCCTTGTGACACAGCCCCAGCCTGGCTCATGATTCTGACTCAGAAGTGCTCATTGTCAGGCTCCACTATCTGCAGCCTGATAATCATGATGTTAAATGAACACAGCCTTCCCTTAACTTTTATATGAAAAAAAGTACCTTGTGGCCATCTAATAACTGACCTCAAGTCCCTGTGCTACTCTGAAAGGGTCTGGGAGCTCCTGGTAGCTCCTAATCAACTGTTTGGAGTCTCTGATTTAGGTTGAGTGATCGGTGGGATGATACACATAGCTAACACCATTTTCATTTGGTTTGTACAGAAAACATATATATGCACAGTTGTAAAGACTTATAATTTGTTGTCTAATTTACATGATGTGAGATTTCTACATTTCAGATGTAATTCAAACATATACACAGATGTATCTCTAAATACACACCAAATGGAATCTAGGGCTTTAAACACATGGCAGGTACTAATGTTGTTGTTTTTTAACATTGTGAAGGGCTAACAAATCCCCAACATCATTGTCCTATGTAAGGAACAAAATATATGAAACTTCAAGTCAATCACGACACTTCACTCAGGAACTCAAAGGAACATTGTAGCCTGTGTTAATGGACACAAACCAGTTAGACAGATTCACATATTCATTTCAAACAAGTACCTGTTCCTCTGGTAAGCCATAGAGCTGGCCGTACAGGGAGAGGACCTTCTGTGACAGCAACTCCAGCTCCTCTTGCGAGAAGGCAGTAGCCCTCTCACCTGCTCGACCCGGCATTGTGGCTTCCTGGGGTCAGACACAGCAGCAAAAGTGATGGAGGTCTTGACGTCTGCAATGTTAGGAGGCAAGTGAGCTGTTTTTGAACCGCCGCGTACATGTGCGTGACGTATGCAATCTTCAGCGGAGACGGACACAGCCTTTGGCCTTAGTACTTTGCTTTCACACACATTAGCCTATGGCTGTGTTCTTTGTGGATTTGAACACCCAATACATGATCAACTTCTGCTGCAGTCGTCTAATTACAAATTTCCTGATGGCAATATCAGGCACCCGCCATTTTTGAAGGTCAAATAGTGTGTTTGTGACTGTTAAATGCATCACCATCACTCAAAATGGTGTCTGCTTTGTGTACATATTCAAACTTCAAAAGACGTTTATATGTAGTGCGATACTGTGGTAAAATGTGATATTCGCGCGGTGTTGTGTACACCTCCATTGAGAGTATTTAGCTTGAAATAATTAAAAAAAGGAATGTGGAAATAATACTAGGAAATTTATTATTTACACATTCCTTAATATTCTTTTCAATACTGACAGTTAAAAAATGACACTTGTGAAGAAAAAAATTACCCATAAAAATGTTAGCTGTGCAAAATCTAAAAACATTGACAAAGCCAATACATCTCACAAATAAGAAACCTATTGACTTTATCAATGCTTGTCCTGGATGTGTAGCGGGAGTCAATCTAAGCTGTGGCAGAGGATGAGGCAGCAGGGCAATCCAGAAAAATATGGTAATTCACCCTACACCTCTGCAGAGTAGGAAAAGTAGTGTAGCATGTTCTGGTGTGCAAAGGTGGGAAGTGCAAGTTGGTGCTTTGGCATATTTGCTGACCCTACCAATTTAGGGGTAGGTTTCAGATTTTTCAGGAGGCCTACCACTTTAAGCCTGTCATTCTAAATGTTTTTGACAACACACAAAAGGCCTTAGAAATTGAATTCCTGCTCTTCACAGTGGAAAAATAAAAACAGCCTGCGCTCAAGATAGATTCTCATATTATTCCAGGAAATGGGTGTGAAGCAAGGGAAGGGGTTAATTAACTGGCAGGCTCATTTCTACACAACAGAGATCCAGATAGTTGCTTCGTAAGGAAAGGAGAAGGGAACCATGAACAGTGGACTGCAGACTGTGGGTTGGTGGCTGCGGGCTGCAACAGCCGACCCCACTCACTTCAGAAATATTCTATTTTATATGGCTAGTCTTGCGCTTCTCTTTCACCATTCAGGTTACACACAGTATACTTTCTGCATATGAAATATCTGTGTTAATGTACAATGTTGCTACCCAGACAGAGCTTCATGAAGAACACTACTCAATAGAGCCCGGTTCACTTAACTGTAAGTGGTCATTTAGATGCCTATTGTTTCCTCTCTTGTTTCACCCAAAGTGTGACCCACCAGTGTTTTTGAAATTTGAGGCCCGAAAGTAATCCGTGCTGCATGTCTGTTATGCGCACTTTCTGGAAACGCTCTACAAGTGGAGAGATATAAGGCCATGAACCAAAATGAAGGGTCTATCTATTGCATACACTGAGTGCTGGAGTAAATTCTTAAGTGATGTATTGGAATCTAGTGACACTACTTGCCCAACCTGTCCTGAGGAGAACCTATGAGTTGAGTCTGCAAGAGCTCAGTCCCAGCTGCCTCAGTAAGTAGATAATTATTATTAGACCTGTCAGCCTTAGGGTAATCTTCTTCCTAACCTTTTGCTGTACTCCTCCATTTTTGCTGATCTAGTTTTTGTTGGCCTTAGGACTGCTAAACAGTGATAAAGTGCCTGTGCTCACTCCATAAAACCTTACAACATTGGCTTACACCCAATTGGCACATTTAATTTATTTATAAATCCCTAGTAAAATGGTACTACATGTACCTAAGACCTGTAAATGAAATACTACCAGTGGGCCTGCAGCTATGGTTGTGCCACCCACATAAGTAGTCTGTCAAACATGAATCAGACCTGCCATTGAAAGTTGTGTGTGCAGTTTTAAACTGCCATTTCGATCTTACAAGATAAACCTCTCGCCAGGCCTAAACCTTCATTTTTTTAATACATGTAAGTCACCCCAGGGTAGGTCCTACATAGCCCAGAGGGCAGGGTGCAGTATATTTTAAAAGTTTGACATGTACTCTTATACATATCCGGGCAGTGAAAAATTCTTACATTCTTTCATCAATCCTGCCAGGCCTATCTCTCCTATGGGATAACATTGGGTTATCTTATTACATTTAATAGGTGATCATTTTCAATTTGCAACAGGTAGAAATGTCTAGTTTGGTGTCTAAAGACTTGTAATTTTAAACCATCTTCAATGGCAAAGTTGGATTCTAATTCACAAGTATGAAGATGCCACTTTTAGAAAGTTGTCATTTTCCTGTCCTCAATAATTAGTTCCTGCAGCCTGTTCCTAGGTCACATGACTACATGTATTCAGAAGTTTTTCTTTGTGTATTACTCCCAGACTATGAGGCAAAAGGAGAATAGATGTTAACAGGAAAGGTCATCTCTGACTTGATTGGGAGGAGAAGCTGTCACCCACCACACTTGCACATCACACAGGCTCTGCCTTAGGACACTTGCAAAGGGTTTCACACCATTATATTGTGCACCCAGACAAGCTTGGGCAAGGGTAGGGAGGATGGAAATTCCAAACATCTCTGGGGTTGAAACCTCCAGAACCGTTTCTTACTTCAAAGCTTAGACCAAGTGTAAATATTGAACAATCCGACCCAACTCTTCAGTACTCCTCTGGAAGTCTGTAATACTTAGAAGGACTGCTGTGCTTCTGTGCTGCTATGCTGCAAGAAGGACTGCCACTCTGCTGCCCTGCTGCCTGTTGCTGCTGCTGTCTGAGTGAAAAGGACTGGGCATGCATCTTGAACCCTGGACTAACAGGGAGACTCCAAGGGCTAGTTAGCTGGCCTCCAGATCAAGGCCACAAAAGGCTCCAATATCTTTGCACCCAGCACCTGTACTCTGCCTGCTGTAAATCTAGCTGACCCAACGTGGATCCACCCTAATCCTGGACCCTGGGAAGTTGGCTTAAAGGTGCTCTAGCAGCACAGCTGTGGTCTCTTGGGCAGAAATGACACAGCGTGATGTATCTATTCGCAGTTCTGCATCAGAACCGTTGCTGCTTGGTGCATCACCAACACAGGACTTTGTAATCTAAACCTCCGTTGTCCCCATCCTCAACGACTACATAGGACCTCGCTTTGCAAGCCTCTTAGACAGCTTCATCAGAAACGCTGTGGCAAGATACACCCTCCACACCAGACCGTGCATCAACACATGCACTTCATCAGAACACATTTGCCATACATCCTCGACGTAGGATCCTGCAACGCTCCGCAACCACGATTTAAGGTACTTTGTTCAGCAGGCCCTGTAGCCAGCACATGCTCCATCCCAGTTGGCCTGAACTTGTGACTTTGTTCCAGTCCGGCACAACCCGCTAACCACAGCTGGCGCATTGTGCTCTTACACACAAGTTGATGGACGGAATGTTGCACATTGGCAAAACATTCAGCCCCAGTCACAGATCTGGGTATAATCCATCGTTATTTTGCTCATCACGCCACCCCAGTTCAAACATGGCCATATGAAAATCAGTCTTGACCCTGTGAGTCATGGGAACAGTCCAGCCCGAACTGCCAAGCCATGTCTTCCCTGGACCGGAATCCAGCATCCTAGGACCGGTTTCGGGGTTTCACCCCTCTTCAGCCAGGATAGCTTGACTCCAGTGGCGTAGTGAGCACGGGACCCATGTCTGGGCTTACCCTTCCCACATAGGGCGAACAGCAAAACACACAAGTTGATGGACGGAATGTTGCACATTGGCAAAACATTCACCCCCAGTCACAGATCTGGGTTTAATCCATCGTTATTTTGCTCACCACGCCACCCCAGTTCAGACATAGCCATATGCAAATCAGTCTTGACCCTGTGCCTCATGAAAACAGTCCAGCCCGAACTGCCAAGCCATGTCTTCCCTGGACCGGAATCAAGCATCCTAGGACCGGTTTCTGGGTTTCACCCCTCTTCAGACAGGATAGCTTGACTCCAGTGGCAAAGTGAGCACGGGCCCACATCTGGGCATACCCTTCCCACATAGGGCGAACAGCAAAACACACAAGTTGATGGACGGAATGTTGCACATTGGCAAAACATTCACCCCCAGTCACAGATAAGGGTTTAATCCATCGTTATTTTGCTCACCACGCCACCCCAGTTCAGACATGGCCATATGCAAATCAGTCTTGACCCAGTGCTTTATGGGAACAGTCCAGCCCGAACTGCCAAGCCATGTCTTCCCTGGACCGGAATCAAGCATCCTAGGACCGGTTTTGGGGTTTCACTCCTGTTCAGCCAGGATAGCTTGACTCCAGTGGCGTAGTGAGCACGGGACCCACGTCTGGGCATACCCTTCCCCCATAGGGCGAACAGCAAAACACACAAGTTGATGGACGGAATGTTGCACATTGGCAAAACATTCACCCCCAGTCACAGATCTGGGTTTAATCCATCGTTATTTTGCTCACCACGCCACCCCAGTTCAGACATAGCCATATGCAAATCAGTCTTGACCCTGTGCCTCATGAGAACAGTCCAGGCCGAACTGCCAAGCCATGTCTTCCCTGGACCGGAATCAAGCCTCCTAGGACCGGTTTCTGGGTTTCACCCCACTTCAGACAGGATAGCTTGACTCCAGTGGCATAGTGAGCACGGGCCCACATCTGGGCATACCCTTCCCACATAGGGCGAACAGCAAAACACACAAGTTGATGGACGGAATGTTGCACATTGGCAAAACATTCACCCCCAGTCACAGATCTGGGTTTAATCCATCATTATTTTGCTCACCACGCCACCCGAGTTCAGACATGGCCATATGCAAATCAGTCTTGACCCAGTGCTTTATGGGAACAGTCCAGCCCGAACTGCCAAGCCATGTCTTCCCTGGACCGGAATCAAGCATCCTAGGACCGGTTTCGGGGTTTCACTCCTCTTCAGCCAGGATAGCTTGACTCCAGTGGTGTAGTGAGCACGGGACCCACATCTGGGCATACCCTTGCCCCATAGGGCGAACAGCAAAACACAAAAGGTGATGGACGGAATGTTGCACATAGGCAAAACATTCACCCCCAGTCACAGATCTGGGTTTAATCCATCGGTATTTTGCTCACCACGCCACCCCAGTTCAGACATGGCCATATGCAAATCAGTCGTGACCCTGTGCCTCATGGGAACAGTCCAACCCGAACTCCCAAGCCATGTTTTCCCTGGACCGGAATCAAGCATCCTAGGACCGGTTTCTGGGTTTCACCCCTCTTCAGCCAGGATAGCTTGACTCCAGTGGCGTAGTGAGCACGGGACCACATCTGGGCATACCCTTCCCACATAGGGCGAACAGCAAAACACACAAGTTGATGGACGGAATGTTGCACATTGGCAAAACATTCACCCCCAGTCACAGATCTGGGTTTAATCCATCATTATTTTGCTCACCACGCCACCCCAGTTCAGACATGGCCATATGCAAATCAGTCTTGACCCATTCCCTCATGGGAACAGTCCAGACCGAACTGCCAAGCCATGTCTTCCCTGGTCCGGAATCAAGCATCCTAGGACCGGTTTCGGGGTTTCACTCCTCTTCAGCCAGGATAGCTTGACTTCAGTGGCATAGTGAGCACGGGACCCACGTCTGGGCATACCCTTCCCACATAGGGCGAACAGCAAAACACACAAGTTGATGGACGGAATGTTGCACATAGGCAAAACATTCACCCCCAGTCACATATCTGGGTTAAATCTATTGTTATTTTCCTCACCACGCCACCCAAGTTCAGACATGGCCATATGCAAATCAGTCTTGACCCTGTGCCTCATGAGAACAGTCCGGCCCGAACTGCTAAGCCATGTTTTCCCTGGACCAGAATCAAGCACCCTAGGACTGGTTTCGGGGTTTCACCCCTCTTCAGCCAGGATAGCTTGACTCCAGTGGCCTAGTGAGCACGGACCCACGTCTGGGCATACCCTTCCCACATAGGGCAAACAGCAAAACACACAAGTTGATAGATGGAATGTTGTACATTGGCAAAACATTCACCCCCAGTCACAGATCTGGGTTTAATCCATCATTATTTTGCTCAGTACGCCACCCCAGTTCAGACATAGCCATATGCAAATCAGTCTTGACCCTGTGCCTCATGGGAACAGTCCAGCCCGAACTGCCAAGCCATGTCTTCCCTGGACCGGAAAGGCACAGGGTCAAGACTGATTTGCATATGGCCATGTCTGAACTGGGGTGGCGTGGTGAGCAAATAACAATAGACAGAGGGAGGAGGGCGGAGCAAGCAAGAGTGCATGTTAAAAAGGAAAAGGAAATAAATTTACCTGCTGGAGACTGCGGCCAGTGGGAGTACACTGGTTGCAGACAGGAACCTGTACTAGGTCCATGCTCCACAGCATGGACACACACTGGAAGCACCAGGAGGAAGCAGGAGGTGCTGACAAATCAGAAGCAAGGAAACAAGAATGGAGTGGAAACCAACTATTGGTAAGTATTGCATAGGCTCTGAGCCTGTTTTAAGCTTTTTTGTTAATAGATGATATGTTAGCGTTCAGGCAAAACCTAAAAATGGCACAGGAGTGCTGGGCCAATTAACAGCTGCCCTTTTGCCTTGTTGACGACTGCAAATGTGGCACAAGGACAACTATTAGCAGCCCTGGATTTTTTGTTTATTTATTTCATGGTACATCTGCCTTGTGTAAAGGTTTGGGGATGGGGCTACTATGGCTTTGGCCAAAAGGTGATAAACAAAAACAACTCACTTGATCTTGAAGAATGTTGGGGGGTAACTATAGCACCGTTACCGTTGTACACGGCCGGTTGGAGAAAATTCCATTTCCATGCCCTCTGGAAGGTGTGGCGGGGCTAAGACACAACACCGTTGGCGTTGTGTAAATTAAGCTGGGGGTAAAAAGGCAAGTGGGGGATTCGTAAGCCCTTGTACAAGGCATGGCTGCAGTGTCCCAGTGTTCCTGTTTAACAGACAAGGGATGGGAACAAACACCCCATGCCCTTGAGTAAGGCAGGGGCTCAGCTTTGATACACCCCTCACACTTGGGCAAGGCAGGGGAGCTATGGTAGCTAATGCTCTCCTGCCCTTGGGCAGGGGAGAACTACTAATATACTCGTCTGCCCTTAAGCAGGGCAGGGGGGTTTAAGACCTTAATGCCACCCTGCCACTGGGCAGGACAGGAAGATATGAAACGTCCCAGATCTCTTTACCTGTCATACAATTTCATTTCATCTCTCTGGGTGTTAACAAATATCAAGAAAGATTTTATCAAGCTGCATCACAAAAGAACTGCCAACCTATAAATATTTTAATAAAAGCGTTGCAGATGGACAGCTCTTTTTCTTACATCTCGAGGTGTTCACAACCATAAGGAGACATTTTTAAAAACTTGATTTTACAATCTAAACATATTTTACCACTGTAGCTCAGGACGATGTTCTGGCAGCCTGATTGCGATTACAGTTGCAGAAAGGTAATGCACCTGGCGTCAGATAGCCCAGGACTCCATTAACATGAGAAAAATGAGGGTGACAGAGGCCGAGACATATGATATTTATCATTCAGCTTTGCAATTACAAACAAGGCATAAGGACAGGTGTCAGATGCAAAGTTCCTCCTTGGCCCACGCAATAGACCATGGAAGCATGGAACAGAAGACAACTGCCCAACACCATGGCCTAGATTTGGAAAGGATTTGCATCAGGTTTACGTTACTTTTTTAACCTAGTCCTGAATAAGAATCGTTTTGGGGATTTACAAACCAATACAAATTGTTTTTCACACTGGTTTGTAAGAAAAAGTAAAGCAAACCCAGTGCAAAGCGCTGGTTTGTGTTATTCTGTATCAAGGGGGCATTCCCATAATGCCCCCATGGTTTTTGATGCAAAACCCTTTCTAATAAAAATAGTAGACAGGGTTCTATGCCAAAATTAACGCCACTTGAAACAGGCATTAGAAGGAGAAATGCTTTGCATTCTCCTTTCTTTTCTGACTTTGCATGTGTACTGTACAGCACACATGCAAAGTATGGAAAAGTTTTAAATTCAGTCTCACCATAGTATTGTGTACTGGAAGGTCACTCTGCCAGTACAAATGCTATACTAGACTCATGCAGACACGCTTTTACGATGGCGCAAAGGTGTGTGTGGGGCGCTCGGTAGCAAAGTCTGTCCCGGTGCTAGGGAGAGGGAAGGAGGGTTCCATATCACTGTTGATACGGTGCTCTCCTGCTCTCTTCTTGTCACACAATGCTGTGCAGCAACGTTGGTTGCTGTGCTGCGTTGTGTGACATTTTCATAAATCTGGGGCCATAATTGCAAGTGCAAGCAGGATACATGGCAAGCTACGTATTGATGTAGCGCTTAAAAGGTTGAAAATTGTAGGGGTGCGTTATATTCACTGTTAGTCGGCACCCGCATATAATCAAATGTGTACTCAGGTATTTTGTGTGCAGTGTATTAAGAATTGTATAACCTATATCGATTTAAATAGAAGTGTTAGCTATGTACAAGCATATTGTGAATGTATTAGAGAAATGCATAAGAGCTTGGTAAATATAAACTCCAGGCGATGTAAAATGTGTAGCCTAGAATACGTAATTGTAGACTGTTTAGTTTAAACATACATGAAAGAAAGACGTAAATGTCAATAGTGTGATTTAGACATGCTTGTGTAACCGAAGTAGTGGCCAGAATTCACATATATCGTTGAGGCGAAAGGCCTGTTATTTTCTTATGTTAGCCGAGGGCAATAGGCCAAAAAGGATTTATTCCAGTAGAGGTTTAGGCTGTAGTAAATTGCAAAGTTAAAAGATGCGAAGTATGTCTGCATTGCATGATCTCACCCCAGGTGCAAGGACAGTTGCTCGTTAGTAGAGAAGTTCTTTGTTCACGAATTGACTTATGTAGTTAAAGCCAGACATGGGAGTGCATTGGAATGTGCCAATCGTAACTGCTAGTGCGGACGGTGTCTAGGACTCAAGGCCAAGCTGATGGACGATGGAACTGGACAGCGCTCTATGGAAAATTACTGAGAGACGACCCGGCTGAAGAGGAGGTGCAAAGGGCGTGTTCTGGGATTTGGGGTTCTGTATTAGGGAAAGCGCCCCGAGGGTGGAGGCAGAACAGAGCAGCCCAGAGCAGAGAAGAGTTAGGCGAAGAGCTAGAGGGGGCATTTTATTGATCAAGCTCTCTAAATGAAGACTTTTTAGGAAGTTTCACTCTGAGATCCTTTTTCTCGAGTGAGGGTCTCAAGGGATTGCTAAGTAGGGATGTCATCTAGTACAGAGTAGGGACAGAGATGGTATGGTCCAGTGTCCCTAATATCGACATTGGCTTGGTAGTTTTCTACCTCATGCTTTTAGAAATTGTGCTTTTAGTTATTTTTATATGTATGCAAAAAAGTATCACGGAAAAAATATATCTAACAATTGTTCATGAAAAAGGCACATTTAATTACCCCTTCAAAAATATCAAATAATCATATGGAATATATCTGGCATCATTTACAATATATCACAAGAAAATAGGCGTATATACAAAGGAAGATACAAACACATATATCACACAACATCAATTAAATGTCAAACAAACACCAATTAACCCAAAAGCAAGCAATTTTCAACAGTGTCCCCTTCTAAGTATCAGGCGGACCACTTGGAGGTAGTCAAACTAAAAATGGGGAACACAAGCAATGAGGGCAACTATGACCCGGATGTTATTTCAGGTGTCCCAACGACAGTCTGTGAATCACTGGAGTTCAGGTGACTCCTCCATCCAATATCTGTCGACGTGACCACGTTTCAGCCAAAGCAAGCTTGAGGCCTCTTCAGGACAGGGGTTAAATAACAACTAAAACAATAAAAGGGAGGGGAATAACATTAATCATATCTACAATAACCCAGGAGTAGGGATGGTGACCAAGCCGTGCACACAAATCAAAGTGCTCACAACGGGACCTAAAACACCTTACATCCCAAAGTGACTTATAAGTGACTTATAAAGGAAAGATAGGAAAAGGGGGAAGGAGAAGAGCCACACAACACAGGGTGCCAGCCCTATTTTCAATACCCCCGGGCTTACCCGCACCCACCCCCTTTTTTAGACAGAGGTGGACCCAGGGGCCGCGGGTTCCGAAGAGGATGGCGAACACCGATGCCACAGAATCAGGAGCAGGGATTCTTCAGGACACGTCAGAGAGTGTACAGACGTTGAATCATAATGAGAGTCACAGTAATATGAGTCTGGAGTTAATGCCTATATACAATTTGTCCCAACACCCCTTGTCTGACGTGGAAACTGCAGTTCTCCGTAAGGGGTTGTCTTTTGTACCTACGGTTATGCAAGACCCTGTAGATACGAAAACTGAAGTATTGCAGTTTCTCAGGAAAATACGATTAAAGATCTTTTTTTCGGAATACAATGAGAGTAATGAAAGAAACTTTAGTGGCCTTAAAAAGAAGTCTACTTTCTGCCCCCAGCGCTTAGCGATGCCTGAGGAAATTTTGGTCTTCGAAGACCAAACCTTGCGTGACATAGATCTGTTAAACGCTAAACAAATTTCGTTCAGATCTAATTTCAATAAACAAGAACAACTGGCATTACAAGAACTAGCTAGTAACCCCCTTACGGTTATTAAGCCAGCCGATAAGGGCGGAGGAATAGTCCTATGGGACACAAAAAACTATGATGAGGAAATTTTAAGGCAGTTAGGTAACAGGGAACATTATCGACCTATAATTGACAACCCCACAGCCAGACTTAAAGCCCAAATTCTTCACCTCACCACAGATGCAATGGAAGCAGGGTATCTATGTAAAAAAGAATATGAGTTTTTAAATGTCACCGAACAGAAAATACCCAATATATATGTATTACCAAAAATACATAAAGATGTTACCCAACCTCCAGGAAGACCCATCATTGCCGCTTGTGGCTCTATTTTGGAACCCCTGGCGAAATATATTGATGTTTTTCTGAAGCCATTTGTTCCACAAACCAAAGCGTATGTGAGAGATACGATGGACCTCATCTCTAAAGTAGAGCTCTCGGTGTTCGATGGAGACCAACAGTTGTTGGTCTCCTTGGACATCGAGAGTTTATATACGAATATACCACAAGATGAGGCACTGCTGGTGATGAGACAGGTATTGGACACTAGACCGAGACCGCACATGGTTCCTTCTGAATTTCTGCTTGAATTAGCAACCATCTGTTTGAAAAATAATTTCTTTTCTTTCAAATCTGATTTGTTTTTGCAAGTTAAAGGTGTAGGGATGGGATGTTGTTTTGCCCCCGAAATTGCCAATCTAGTGATGGATTTCTTTGAAAATAGGTACATCTTCAATGAGGAGACTCCATTCAGAGAGCATATTCTTGAGTGGATTCGCTTCATTGACGATGTATTTATGGTATGGAAAGGCACACAGGAAGAACTAGAACAATTCCATATATGGCTAAATAACCGTACCCCTGACCTCAAATTTACCAAAAATGTGAGTAATACACGTATTAATTTCCTGGATGTATGGATCATTGCTAGAAATGGTAAGTTGGAAGTGGATTTATTCACCAAACCAACCGACAGAAATACTCTATTAGATTATTCATCAGGACACCCTCGTAACCTCAGGGACAATTTGCCCTACGGGCAGTTCCTGAGGGTACGACGTAATTGTACAGAAAAAAACGATTACTTCAGGAATGCGAAAAATCTACAAGACAAATTGGTAAAAAGAGGTTACCCTAAGCGATTGGTGAAAGGAGCACTTAAACGTGCTTGGTACACACCCCGCGAAAATCTACTTGTACCTAAAACTAAAAAGGAATCCGAACAACTAGTTTGCGTATTGACCTTTAGCCCTAAAGCTAATAAGGTCAAACAGATTATTCTGAGAAATTTGAGGCTATTGGACCATTTAAACATTCCGAAGCCCTTGTTTGCCTTTAGGCGTGGCAGGAATTTGAGAAACCATCTTGTTAAAGCTACTCGGCAAACACCTATACCCACTGACACTAGAGGTCTATTAGGGTTACCTAAAGTTGTAGGACACTTTAAGTGCAACAATTGTGTGGTATGTGTCCATACCAAGGATTCGAAAACAACCATGATTCACGAAAAAATACACAAACAGTTAGTTTTTTCAAACTGTAATACGAAAAACGTTGTGTATTGTGTGACATGCCCGTGTGGATGTTCATATATAGGCCAAACCACACAAGCTGTCAAAATGCGGATTATCCAGCATAAGTCCCGCATCCGATGCAAGACCTTGGGGGCTCCCATGGTCCAACACTTTTTGGAAAATGGACATAGCGAAAACGAGCTGGAGTGGACAGTTTTGGCAACAGTGAAGGCCCCTACAAAAACATCACTACAGACAAAACTCAATAGCCTAGAAGCACGTTTGATAGAAATATATCAGACCTCTACTAGGGGGCTCAATGACCGCGATGAGGTTTGGTCACTGATTGGAAATTAATATCGCCATGCCTAGACTATATTTGGGTGTTTCCTAGACAAATACTGTAAGGGCGCGCCATCTTATAGGGTGCACCCGTTCATGTCAGCCTACTTTGTCCATGTTACATAGATACTGTTGTATGCCTATGATGTATTACCTGGGTGAGTCATCTGTAGGGCTCTCCTCCATATTTTGGCTCTGAAAAGATATATTTAATGTATGTAGAAATGTAAAGTGTAGATTTGTATATATTGTATAGACTTTGTGTGTAGTAGGGAGGTGTGGGTTCCCCTGGTGAGTTGACCCTGCCGTGCTCACAATGCTCACTTTAAAAATTTTCACCCCATCCTGTTTTCAATAGGGAATGATTTAATTGATAGACTGGTTGAGCCGTTTGACTGCGTTCCTTTATTATTATTTGTGGTTTGATTTTATTTGCATCCGGGTTTCATTGCGGATTTTTATAACAAATAAATTCCTGTGTTGGATACAGCTACGGGTGTCTGTTACCCCTTAATTCACTGTGGAACCTGAGACGTTCCGACATTCAGAAGAGCTACGGGTGATGAATAGCCCTCTGTCTATGTTCATGCAGGCAGAGGGAGGGCCCTAGGCAGAGCACTAGTTGTTATATCCGGGTATGACGCGTCACGTTCCGTTGCTTCGTTTCCATTTGTGGTGCGGATTGGCGTTTGAATTATGAAGCCCGTGTAGAGACTGCCCGTCTTTTACCGAGTAAGTGTAATTTTAGCCACAGTCGAGACCGCTGAAGACGGGCTAAGAATTGCAGAGCAGATTAGGCAGTTCTAATTCACCTTTAGTTTTCCTTTTCCATTTGTTGTAGAAATTGTGTGGAGAATCGGTGGTGTGATCTTTAGGGAAGGACCAGAATAGAAGCGCGAGTAGCGTTCTATAAGGTATGTGAACACCTAAGTGGCTGATGAATGCAAATTCTTTACGCTGCGTATATCGATTAGCTAACCTAGCAGCCCCAGTGATACTTTGTTTCCCTGTCGTTGGCAGAACACTTCCTCGATATCGAGCGAGTAGATTCGGAAGTGCTACATGTAGAAGATACATGTAAGTGTATCAAGACAGTAGGTGTTGGGATATAAGGTGCCCAGTCCCGGTCTTGTCATTTGGTATATGTATAAAGCTCATCAGGACGGTGGTCCATTCAGATAAATGCATAGATGTTGTCACTTTTCTATACAATTAGGTAGTATGTACACCATGGTGAAGGAGGATACTAGATACTTTCTGCCACCCTGTGTTGTGTGGCTCTTCTCCTTCCCCCTTTTCCTATCTTTCCTTTATAAGTCACTTTGGGATGTAAGGTGTTTTAGGTCCCGTTGTGAGCACTTTGATTTGTGTGCACGGCTTGGTCACCATCCCTACTCCTGGGTTATTGTAGATATGATTAATGTTATTCCCCTCCCTTTTATTGTTTTAGTTGTTATTTAACCCCTGTCCTGAAGAGGCCTCAAGCTTGCTTTGGCTGAAACGTGGTCACGTCGACAGATATTGGATGGAGGAGTCACCTGAACTCCATTGATTCACAGACTGTCGTTGGGACACCTGAAATAACATCCGGGTCATAGTTGCCCTCATTGCTTGTGTTCCCCATTTTTAGTTTGACTACCTCCAAGTGGTCCGCCTGATACTTAGAAGGGGACACTGTTGAAAATTGCTTGCTTTTGGGTTAATTGGTGTTTGTTTGACATTTAATTGATGTTGTGTGATATATGTGTTTGTATCTTCCTTTGTATATACGCCTATTTTCTTGTGATATATTGTAAATGATGCCAGATATATTCCATATGATTATTTGATATTTTTGAAGGGGTAATTAAATGTGCCTTTTTCATGAACAATTGTTAGATATATTTTTTCCGTGATACTTTTTTTCATACATATATATATTGTTTCCCATACCCAGGTATCATAGGGTGATTTGGGTATAACCCTGTTGTTTCTGATAAGTTTAGTTACACTTTGTTAAGTGTGAGGTTTTTTCTACAAATTATATCACATTGAATGTGGACAATAAGTTGTGTATATTTCTTTCACAGGGACGGCGTTTTGCCATTGAAAGATAGAATTTTCTTTCTATTTTTGTCATTTTTTGTCACATGTCATTATTTTTGTGTTAATGAATGTTGATGTATGAATTGTGTTGTCTTGTATAGCCAATATTGTTGAGGATGTCCGAGCCCTATATGGTGAGTTATTCAGAGGAGGATATTAACAAATTGAAGCAGATACCATCACTTCTGGGGGTTGACACCTCTGGATTAACGAACCTCAGTTCAGACAAGGGTGAACGGTTGATACAACTTAGAAAAAAGAACACTAGGACACAATTGCATGCTCAAGTACTACTGGAATATTTAAAATCCAACACTATACCTGCAGGCTTGCAGGTTAAAAATATTCCTGTGATTTTTATAAATGATAAAACGTACTTGGTTGACTTTAGTGGGGTCGGGACCAAGTGTTCCCGGGATTGGATTGTGCTATCTATCCAAACTGCTTTAAGGATTAGTGAAGAGGAACTTAAGGAAATCAAGAGATTAGAAGAAGAAATTGGAGAAGATACCACTATAATAGACCCTAAATCACTGTTAGAAACTATTGAAAAAACATTGGCTGATTTTAAAACCCATACAGTGAATTTGAAAACTTCTAAAGTAGTGAAAGATATCAAGAACTACAAATTAGAGTGGGTATACCCTTACCTAAAAGAGGACTTTTTCAAGAATAATAATCCAAGTAACCTCAATTTGCAATATAGAGGCAGATCCCGGACCAAATTTGTTACCTTCTCTACCTCCTCATCTGACTCAGAATCAGGAGAAGGGGCCCCTTTCCAAGCTTACCCCACATACCAGCCCTATTTTCAATACCCCCGGGCTTACCCGCACCCACCCCCTTTTTTAGACAGAGGTGGACCCAGGGGCCGCGGGTTCCGAAGAGGATGGCGAACACCGATGCCACAGAATCAGGAGCAGGGATTCTTCAGGACACGTCAGAGAGTGTACAGACGTTGAATCATAATGAGAGTCACAGTAATATGAGTCTGGAGTTAATGCCTATATACAATTTGTCCCAACACCCCTTGTCTGACGTGGAAACTGCAGTTCTCCGTAAGGGGTTGTCTTTTGTACTTACGGTTATGCAAGACCCTGTAGATACGAAAACTGAAGTATTGCAGTTTCTCAGGAAAATACGATTAAAGATCTTTTTTTCGGAATACAATGAGAGTAATGAAAGAAACTTTAGTGGCCTTAAAAAGAAGTCTACTTTCTGCCCCCAGCGCTTAGCGATGCCTGAGGAAATTTTGGTCTTCGAAGACCAAACCTTGCGTGAAATAGATCTGTTAAACGCTAAACAAATTTCGTTCAGATCTAATTTCAATAAACAAGAACAACTGGCATTACAAGAACTAGCTAGTAACCCCCTTACGGTTATTAAGCCAGCCGATAAGGGCGGAGGAATAGTCCTATGGGACACAAAAAACTATGATGAGGAAATTTTAAGGCAGTTAGGTAACAGGGAACATTATCGACCTATAATTGACAACCCCACAGCCAGACTTAAAGCCCAAATTCTTCACCTCACCACAGATGCAATGGAAGCAGGGTATCTATGTAAAAAAGAATATGAGTTTTTAAATGTCACCGAACAGAAAATACCCAATATATATGTATTACCAAAAATACATAAAGATGTTACCCAACCTCCAGGAAGACCCATCATTGCCGCTTGTGGCTCTATTTTGGAACCCCTGGCGAAATATATTGATGTTTTTCTGAAGCCATTTGTTCCACAAACCAAAGCGTATGTGAGAGATACGATGGACCTCATCTCTAAAGTAGAGCTCTCGGTGTTCGATGGAGACCAACAGTTGTTGGTCTCCTTGGACATCGAGAGTTTATATACGAATATACCACAAGATGAGGCACTGCTGGTGATGAGACAGGTATTGGACACTAGACCGAGACCGCACATGGTTCCTTCTGAATTTCTGCTTGAATTAGCAACCATCTGTTTGAAAAATAATTTCTTTTCTTTCAAATCTGATTTGTTTTTGCAAGTTAAAGGTGTAGGGATGGGATGTTGTTTTGCCCCCGAAATTGCCAATCTAGTGATGGATTTCTTTGAAAATAGGTACATCTTCAATGAGGAGACTCCATTCAGAGAGCATATTCTTGAGTGGATTCGCTTCATTGACGATGTATTTATGGTATGGAAAGGCACACAGGAAGAACTAGAACAATTCCATATATGGCTAAATAACCGTACCCCTGACCTCAAATTTACCAAAAATGTGAGTAATACACGTATTAATTTCCTGGATGTATGGATCATTGCTAGAAATGGTAAGTTGGAAGTGGATTTATTCACCAAACCAACCGACAGAAATACTCTATTAGATTATTCATCAGGACACCCTCGTAACCTCAGGGACAATTTGCCCTACGGGCAGTTCCTGAGGGTACGACGTAATTGTACAGAAAAAAACGATTACTTCAGGAATGCGAAAAATCTACAAGACAAATTGGTAAAAAGAGGTTACCCTAAGCGATTGGTGAAAGGAGCACTTAAACGTGCTTGGTACACACCCCGCGAAAATCTACTTGTACCTAAAACTAAAAAGGAATCCGAACAACTAGTTTGCGTATTGACCTTTAGCCCTAAAGCTAATAAGGTCAAACAGATTATTCTGAGAAATTTGAGGCTATTGGACCATTTAAACATTCCGAAGCCCTTGTTTGCCTTTAGGGGTGGCAGGAATTTGAGAAACCATCTTGTTAAAGCTACTCGGCAAACACCTATACCCACTGACACTAGAGGTCTATTAGGGTTACCTAAAGTTGTAGGACACTTTAAGTGCAACAATTGTGTGGTATGTGTCCATACCAAGGATTCGAAAACAACCATGATTCACGAAAAAATACACAAACAGTTAGTTTTTTCAAACTGTAATACGAAAAACGTTGTGTATTGTGTGACATGCCCGTGTGGATGTTCATATATAGGCCAAACCACACAAGCTGTCAAAATGCGGATTATCCAGCATAAGTCCCGCATCCGATGCAAGACCTTGGGGGCTCCCATGGTCCAACACTTTTTGGAAAATGGACATAGCGAAAACGAGCTGGAGTGGACAGTTTTGGCAACAGTGAAGGCCCCTACAAAAACATCACTACAGACAAAACTCAATAGCCTAGAAGCACGTTTGATAGAAAGATATCAGACCTCTACTAGGGGGCTCAATGACCGCGATGAGGTTTGGTCACTGATTGGAAATTAATATCGCCATGCCTAGACTATATTTGGGTGTTTCCTAGACAAATACTGGAAGGGCGCGCCATCTTATAGGGTGCACCCGTTCATGTCAGCCTACTTTGTCCATGTTACATAGATACTGTTGTATGCCTATGATGTATTACCTGGGTGAGTCATCTGTAGGGCTCTCCTCCATATTTTGGCTCTGAAAAGATATATTTAATGTATGTAGAAATGTAAAGTGTAGATTTGTATATATTGTATAGACTTTGTGTGTAGTAGGGAGGTGTGGGTTCCCCTGGTGAGTTGACCCTGCCGTGCTCACAATGCTCACTTTAAAAATTTTCGCCCCATCCTGTTTTCAATAGGGAATGATTTAATTGATAGACTGGTTGAGCCGTTTGACTGCGTTCCTTTATTATTATTTGTGGTTTGATTTTATTTGCATCCGGGTTTCATTGCGGATTTTTATAACAAATAAATTCCTGTGTTGGATACAGCTACGAGTGTCTGTTACCCCTTAATTCACTGTGGAACCTGAGACGTTCCGACATTCAGAAGAGCTACGGGTGATGAATAGCCCTCTGTCTATGTTCATGCAGGCAGAGGGAGGGCCCTAGGCAGAGCACTAGTTGTTATATCCGGGTATGACGCGTCACGTTCCGTTGCTTCGTTTCCATTTGTGGTGCGGATTGGCGTTTGAATTATGAAGCCCGTGTAGAGACTGCCCGTCTTTTACCGAGTAAGTGTAATTTTAGCCACAGTCGAGACCGCTGAAGACGGGCTAAGAATTGCAGAGCAGATTAGGCAGTTCTAATTCACATTTAGTTTTCCTTTTCCATTTGTTGTAGAAATTGTGTGGAGAATCGGTGGTGTGATCTTTAGGGAAGGACCAGAATAGAAGCGCGAGTAGCGTTCTATAAGGTATGTGAACACCTAAGTGGCTGATGAATGCAAATTCTTTACGCTGCGTATATCGATTAGCTAACCTAGCAGCCCCAGTGATACTTTGTTTCCCTGTCGTTGGCAGAACACTTCCTCGATATCGAGCGAGTAGATTCGGAAGTGCTACATGTAGAAGATACATGTAAGTGTATCAAGACAGTAGGTGTTGGGATATAAGGTGCCCAGTCCCGGTCTTGTCATTTGGTATATGTATAAAGCTCATCAGGACGGTGGTCCATTCAGATAAATGCATAGATGTTGTCACTTTTCTATACAATTAGGTAGTATGTACACCATGGTGAAGGAGGATACTAGATACTTTCTGCCACCCTGTGTTGTGTGGCTCTTCTCCTTCCCCCTTTTCCTATCTTTCCTTTATAAGTCACTTTGGGATGTAAGGTGTTTTAGGTCCCGTTGTGAGCACTTTGATTTGTGTGCACGGCTTGGTCACCATCCCTACTCCTGGGTTATTGTAGATATGATTAATGTTATTCCCCTCCCTTTTATTGTTTTAGTTGTTATTTAACCCCTGTCCTGAAGAGGCCTCAAGCTTGCTTTGGCTGAAACGTGGTCACGTCGACAGATATTGGATGGAGGAGTCACCTGAACTCCAGTGATTCACAGACTGTCGTTGGGACACCTGAAATAACATCCGGGTCATAGTTGCCCTCATTGCTTGTGTTCCCCATTTTTAGTTTGACTACCTCCAAGTGGTCCGCCTGATACTTAGAAGGGGACACTGTTGAAAATTGCTTGCTTTTGGGTTAATTGGTGTTTGTTTGACATTTAATTGATGTTGTGTGATATATGTGTTTGTATCTTCCTTTGTATATACGCCTATTTTCTTGTGATATATTGTAAATGATGCCAGATATATTCCATATGATTATTTGATATTTTTGAAGGGGTAATTAAATGTGCCTTTTTCATGAACAATTGTTAGATATATTTTTTCCGTGATACTTTTTTTCATACATATATATATTGTTTCCCATACCCAGGTATCATAGGGTGATTTGGGTATAACCCTGTTGTTTCTGATAAGTTTAGTTATTTTTAGTCGCATGCGGATTCTTCGTAGAGTAGCATTTGTGTTAGTGCCTATGTACTTGTGGTGCCTCGTATTGAGGAGTTTGTACCTTCAAATCTTTATGCTGAAAATAAAAGCCAGAGAGCCAAGAGAGTAAGTCTCGAGTCCTTGATTATGACAAATTGCGGACAGCATTTTCTGATAATTGTGTTTATCCCCTCCACGCTAGTGGGCAAGTACAAAGTTCCATCCGACCAGAGTGGGTTCTAGTAGATAATTGCCAGATACTAAAATGGGCCGGAGCAGTTGGTAGCAGGGACGGATGGTTACTTCCGATAGCGAGGGACGATTAGATTAGATAAGGATAAGTGATCCTTGAGGCCCATAGACGATAAGTGATGGTGAATCATCAGATGGTGAGCGGGAGACGACGGCGGCAGATGAGCATCGACGGCGAGTAGCAGTGCGGCAGGAAGCAGCAGTTCCAGGAGTGAGTATGAACAAAATGAGATGTTGTAGATTGCGGTGTTGATTCGTTGTGTGATGTCTTGCGGAGTTGATGTGTATGTTGTGTGATTGTGAGATCAGGCTGTGAGCGCGCGCAGCCCGGTAGTTGTGGTGTAGAAGACACCTGAGATAGATTTTGTTGACCACCCAAAGGAGATCGTGAGGTACCATCGATCACCTGGACCGAGATAGGGGGAGCGAACGTGTGTGTGTATGGCAACTTAACGCTGGTCGTGGGTTGTTGTGGGTGGATCGGAGTGTTAGTAACCTATCAGTGGCGATCTGTCTGGCCGGACGGGGGCAGACGGTCGCCAATCGAGGTCAACAAGGTCGAGAGACTGTGGACGAACAGTCAGAGGCTGTGGACGGACAGCCAGAGAAGTAACTTAACCGGTTATTTCAGTGTATGAATGGGACGAGAGTAGGTGAAACGTGTCTGGAGAAGGGAACTGCTGCGAACGAAGGAAGGTGACGTCAGAGAGTGTCGCGCTGTGATAGGCCGGTTGGTGTGAGTCGCGCTGTTATTGGAGGATTTAAGAGTAGGAAGTAAACAGAGCGCGAGATTGAACCTGCTCGTCATGAAGTGTCTTAAGGTTTTACGAGAATTGTGTAGAGGCGACAAGCATGTGGTCACTCGGAAGGGAGAAGAAGCCCCTCCCGAGGATACCCCAGCACATTACATGGCAAAGAATGTGGGGTTACATACCATCGTTTGGATCGAGAATTGGCACAAGATTACACAAGGTGAAGGGGAACTAGCTTTCCCGAGGTATGGCTCATTTAGACTAGCGGTGCTGTACCAGCTGAAGTCGGTGATGGGGTCCTTAAGACCCTTGCCAAGACCAACACAGTTCGAAGCACTACATGCGTGGATTAGAGCAGCGCATGATAAAGAAAAGGGAAGGAGTCAGGAAAGGATGAGAAAATCGATCAGGGCATTTCAGGATGCCAAGTGGGATGCAGCGGAGAAAAGATGGAGAGTGCAGGCAATTGAGGAAGAGAAACTGTATCCCTTATTGATAGACTCGACGGGGATAAGGCATGTGAAAGCACAGGATGAGGAGAGCGACTCCGATGATGGAGTATTGGAAAGATTGTTGGAGGAGAGACCACCTCCTTACAATCCAGAAGAAGCAGACGACAGGTGGGGTGAGAGAGGGGAAACTAGAAGAGTGACAATTCAACCCGAGACTCGAGTGGAAGGGTTGGTCTCGTTTGGAACGGAGAGTCCACGGAGTCAGTCTGAGGCTAGTGGGAGGATTGAGAGAGAGATGAGGTTACCAGATGCATTGAGGGTACCGGTCACCATTGGACCGATTGTGTCGATTTATAGTCCGGAATCGGAGGAAAGGGAGAGGTCCGAACAGGTAGCGGAAAGAATGAGGAGGGAAAGCGAGGAAAGTGGGTTGGAGGGGACCATGGCCCGACCTCCAAGCCTTGTACAATGGAGTACACCATTGGTAGCGGTGTCAGATACATCTAGGGGCGAAGAGGAACAGAGACCGGTGAGGCCGAGAAATCTGAGTCGAGATCAGATTTAAGGTCATGGGTACCATCAGAGAGGCATCAGAACCCGAATGTGGTCCAATCGGAGAGAGATCGGTCTAATTTTAGGAGTTATTCTGCTCCTATAGAAACACCAGAAGAGAGGAGAGAGAAGGAACCGGAATGTGAATATGATGAGGGACGTGGAGCAAGTTGTCAGGTGTTGAAAGGAGCCTTGAGAGCAGGGATGAAAGACATAGTAAGGCTCAAGGCAGAGGTAGATGAAGTAATATATGGAAGTCTACCTCTTGAGAGAATAGTAACATACAACCCGGATGAGCTGTTCTTTATAGCGAAAGATGTGACTCATAAAGCACAAATCGCACACGAAAAATTGAGGGGATTGGCGAAGGAATATGATGTGGATTTATCCAAGACTAGGAAGTTGCAAGGAAGTCATAGGATGCATTATACCGAGCGGGAGCTGGAGGAGAAAAGGGTTGTTGGATTAAGGTCACATACTAGAGAACTGATTCTAGCCATGCGACCATGGCTGATGCTTGATAAATGGGAAGAGAGATGGTCTAAGAAAAAGACCTCTAAGGGAGCGGAAGGAGGAACTCCGGGTGAAGGGTTGCTACTAGCAAAGACCTTCCCCCTGAGGGAAGTGGCGAATGGAGGATATGTGCATGTACCATAGAGCAGGGGGGATTTGGCATCATTTACGAATGATTTTCCCAGGCTCAGGGAGAAGCCTGCAGAGTGGTACAAGCAAGTTGAGCGCTTTGTTAAGATTTCGAAGGTATTATGGATCGATCTGAATACTTTATTTGATATTGTGGTTCCGGGAGATCTGTGGAACGCATGTAAGGTTGCCGTTGATTGGCCGGACTATGAGCCTGATAGGAACATGATTACGAATGGTCCGTCGCCAGCGGTGATGAGGCTGTATGATAGGTAATTACCTGGTTGAAATCGAAGGTTTCACCCCAAGACATTGATTGGGTGAAAATAGACAGGACAGTGCAAGAACCAAAGGAGACGGTACATGAGTTTTATGAGAGACTCTTGAAGGCTTTCAAGCAGTACAGTGGCCTAGATGAGCTGGAAACGAAAGATATGGGACAGTTTGTTTCTAAGTTTGTGTTGGGTTTGAAGCCCGAGGTTAGTCTCATGATACAGCAGCATTTGATCTGTTGGCAGAATAAGCCCGTGGATGAAATCTTGCGGTACGCCAGGTACTGCACGGATGAGATTGAGTCGAAGCACAAGAAGATGAAAGATAATTTGTTGCTTATACAGATGCAAGCTGCTCAGGGACCGCCGAATGGGGGTCCAGTGGTAAGGAGACAGGGAAATTATCAGGTAGGGAATCAGAATGTGCAGGGTCAGGGAAGGCCAAGGCCTATAGACCCTAGGACAGGCATAGATGTACCGATACTGAAAAAGACGACTGCCTGTCACCAGTGTCACCAGGTGGGACACTGGAGACGCGAGTGTCCCCTGAACCCCTGCAACCAGCAACAGATGGAGGGAGGAATAGTTCAGGTCCCTGGGGCGGAACAGGTACAGACGGTGACTACACCAAGAATGATGCAAGGGGGGGCCGGCATCCCGCAAGTGCAGGTTCCCCAGCCACCCAGGATACAGAACATACAGCAGGGAGCTCGAACTTATTTGCAGATGCTCATGTTTGAAGTAAGCGAGGAGAAGGATATAGATTTGCTGGCCCGGTTGAGCTTAAGCCAAGATGATGATTGCATACTTAGGGCCATCTTAGAGGTAGATCAGAGAGGACCCTTTGTGGAAGCAGAGCTTGACGGACACCCTACTACCTTTTTGGTCGATACGGGGGCTACTAGGTCGACTATAAGATCAGCAGTAGTTCCGGGTGTGGCCCTTTCCGGGGAAAGTATACAGGTTGTTGGAGTGGCGAATAAGAGGCTAGTTAGCCCTTTGACAGAACCGATTCCAGTCAGGATAGGAAACTTTAGGGATCGACACCAGTTCGTGGTGTGCGATTCTAGTCCTGTTTGTTTGTTGGGGAGAGACTTTTGTGTAAGCTCAATTGCACAATCTACTGTACCCCGAAAGGAGTAGAGGTACAGACAAGGGATGATGATGCGACCTTTAAGGTTGCAAATCAGCGTGTGTGTGTGGAAATGTACCCAGCTTTGACCGTGGAGGAGCTCCGCTTGATTTGAGGGACTCAGTGTCCGTCGACGTGTGGGACCTAAGTGGAGAGGAGATTGGCTTAGTCAGGGGAGTGGAACCAGTGAAGATACAGGTCAAGCCAAACGCGGAATTCCCGATAACCCCTCAGTATAAATTATCCCCTGAAACGATTGCAGGGATTAAACCTGAGATCGAGTCCATGATTAAGCAGGGAATACTGGTGGAAATCATGGGTAGTCCATGCAATTCGCCCATTATGGGACTGCAGAAGCCAAGTGGGAAGTTCAGGATAGTACAAGATTTGCGAAAAATAAACAATATAGTTGTTCCATGTTGTCCGGTGGTACCGAATCCATCTGTGATCCTATTTTAGATCCCATGTGAAGCTGAATGGTTCACAGTGATTGACTTGTGTCAAGCATTTTTTTCAATTCCCCTACATGAAGAGAGCAGATTTCTTTTTGCATTTAGACTAGAGAACCGTGTATTAACGTGGTGTCGTATCCCACAGGGGTATACAGAGAGCCCATCGATTTTTAATCAGCTTCTAAAGAAAAACCTTGAAAGTCTTGTGTTGCCACAAAACTCTGTTTTAGTGCAATACATTGATGATCTGCTTGTTGCGTCGGAAACAGAAGACGCTTGCAGAACTGATACGATTGCGTTGTTGAATTTCTTGGGAGAAAATGGTCACAAGGTGTCCCCAAACAAGCTGCAATACTGTTTACCTGAGGTACAGTATTTGGGGCACAGAATTGAGAAAGGTAAAAGAAAGGTGTCTCCAGACCGCATTGATGCGATTCTGAGAATGCCAGTTCCCTCGACGCAGAGGGAAGTTAGAATGTTTTTGGGAATGGTGGGTTATTGCCGCCAGTGGATCCCAAACTTCTCCTTTGAAGCGAAGCCGTTACAGCGGCTGACGCGAAAGGATGTAAGTGATCCGGTACCATGGGACGACGACTGTTTGAAATCATTTCTGAGGCTGAGAGAAGCCTTATGTAGCGCTCCTGCATTGGGAATGCCGGATTACAACAAGGCATTTGCATTGTTCTGCTGCGAAAGAGAAGGTTGCGCGTTAGCAGTGTTAACTCAGAATCATGGAGGTGTCCGTAGACCAGTTGCCTATTTTTCAGCTACTTTAGATCCAGTAGCTTCTGCGTTGCCCGGATGTCTCAGATCCGTTGCGGCAACAGGTGTCAGCATCGAGAGATGTGAGAGCATTGTGATGGGACATCCCCTTACTGTACATGTGCCACATTCTGTTGAACTGTTGATGACTAGGACTAAAATACAGCACCTCACGAATAATAGGCGGACTCGTTATGAGCAAGTTATCCTTGCAGCCGATAATGTGATATTGAAGAGGTGTGCTGTTTTAAATCCTGCTACATTGTTACCTGTCCCAAATGTAGATGATAATGAAGATTGTGAGGACCATGATTGTCTCGACGTGACTGAACTATGCACCAAACCGAGACCTGACATTGTCGATGAACCGCTCCCAGTTTCAGATGAGATCTTCTTTGTGGACGGTTCATGCTTAAGAGACAGTGTCGGTCGATTGAGAGCAGCGTTTGCTGTATGCACCATCGCGGGGGTGGTTGAAGCCGCTTGTTTGGAAGGAGTACACTCCGCACAGGTGGCTGAGCTTATTGCTTTGACTCGTGCCTGTGTGGCAGCTGATAAGATCCGTTTAACGATTTACACGGACAGCCAGTATGGGTTTGGTGTGGTTCATGACTTCGGACATCTATGGTCCCAGAGAGGGTTTTTGACGTCTTCAGGTTCACCCATAAGAAATGGTGACTATGTGCGAAAATTGCTTGAAGCATTGCAAGGTCCCGATGAAATTGCTGTTGTTAAATGTGCTGCACACACGAAGGGAAATGATTTTGTTTCATTGGGTAACAACTATGCCGACGAAGTAGCTCGGTTTTGTGCAGAGCAGGGATGTAATTACACGGAGAATCACATTGAGGAAACTGAGGAGAAAACCGTGTATGATCAGATGCTAGCAATGGCAGACTCGTGGGAGGAACTGAAGCAGCTTCGGGAAGGGGTTTCGGATCAGGAACGAGACAGTTGGATACGAGCAGGATGTGAGAAAGAAGATGTGGATATATGGGTTTCGAATGATGGACGAGCGGTGTTGCCGGAATGTTTGTTGAACCCCATGGCGAGGTTGATACATGGTGCTGTACATCTTGGTAGAGACGCAATGATGAGAGTGTTTCGTCAGACTTGGTACAACCCGAAGTTTCGGGCGGTGGCCGAAACCGTGAGCCAGAGGTGTGTCACTTGTCAACAGATGAATGTAGGAAAGAGGACAGCTGTGACGTTGAGTCACATAGGGAGGTCAGGTGGACCTTTCAATAGGATGCAGCTGGATTTCGTTGAAATGCCGAAGTGTAATGGGTTGAGGTACATATTAGTGATAGTATGTGTCTTTTCCAGGTGGGTGGAGGCATACCCTACACGCAGATGTGACACACTCACGGTAGCAAAACTATTATTGAGCGAACTCATTCCAAGGTACGGGTTCCCGACGTCCTTTGAATCGGACAGAGGAACTCATTTCCACAGTGAAGTCATGAAGTTGCTTTGTGCTGCCTTAAATATAGATCAGAGATTACATTGTAGCTATAGGCCAGAAGCTTCAGGGATAGTGGAGCAGGTGAATGGAACTCTGAAGGCTCGGATGGCGAAAGTGTGTTCGTCAACGTCCCTGAAATGGCCTGACGCATTACCTTTGGTCCTCATGAGCCTCCGAAGTGTGCCTGATAGAAGGACTGGATTGTCACCCCATGAAATCCTCATGGGGAGAGCGATGCGTTTGCCTGCCATACCTGCCACTGCTCTGATAAATATCACTGATGATATGATCCTGGACTATTGTAAAGGCCTTGTTGACGTGGTCCGTTCTGTGTCTCAGCAGGTGCAGACAGCAACAGTTCCAGCTGCGAGTGACCTGTGCCACGACTTATGCCCAGGAGATTGGGTCCTAGTCCGAAAGCACGTGAGGAAGAGTTGCCTGGATGCTAGGTGGCGAGGCCCGTTTCAAGTGATCCTCATCACAAACACAGCAGTCAAGTGTGGAGGTTTACCGAACTGGGTGCATGCTTCCCATACCCGCAGAGTTCCAGCACCCTTAGAAGATACAGCCCCTCTCGAGAACGAAAACCCAGCAGAGCCGACAGAGCCACCTGAGAGGGCCAGTCAAGCTGTAAGGGTTGCTGAAGCAGCTGATGGTGCACTGAATCAAGCTGAAGAAGAACGAGAGAGAAGCACAGACCCAGAAAAAGGGGAAGGACTAAGAGGTGCAGTGGGCAGTACAGAATCGAGTTCTGCCGAGGAGGAGGAGGCCAGTGCACAGGGTATCGAGGGGAAGACCGGAGGTGCCACAGAAGCAGAAAGGGTTTGGCCCGGAAGACAGAAACAGGTAAACCTGAGGTTGGCACTGGGCACAGATCTTGCACCAGTTTCGGAGGAGCCAGAAGCAGAATCAAGTGACGAGGAGCATCCTCAAGGTACTCTGAGAAGGTCAAAGAGAACTAGAGTGCCAAGCCAGAAGTACGCTTCACCAGAGTGGGCATATCCAGTGACTGATGCCAGGCTTACCGAGCACGGGAAGATTGAGGTCAATGACATTGGTCAGCAGCGCTCCGTTTCCGAGAGTAGAAGTGTTGCTGAGAATTCCGGGATTGGAGATCGATGGAATCCTGACCATCAACATCCCGAATCCACCATTTCTAAGCCTCATTCGTGGTATGATCTTGGACACTTTGGATTTCCCGACGTTCACAGTTGTGCCAGCTCCACAAGAACTGACCATTCTTAAGCTTGAAATATTGCAGGGGGTCCTGGAACTGTTGGGACCAGCAGTTATTTGGGACTGATTCAAGAGTGTTGTAAAGCAGGGAAAGAAGATAACCTAGATCCGAGTGGAAGAAGAATAAAATTAGGGACTTTCCGTTGTAGAACGAAGAAAAGTTAGGGAGGTTTTGCCAAAGTTCGCAAAAGAGACATTAATGAGAAAGAGACTTACCATTCCAGAGACTGTATTGGACATTGAGTATATTCCGAAGATGGCAGATCCTGCAAACACACATCGTAGGGCTAGATTGATAATAGGCACATTGGTAGGAGTTGTGATAGCCACTATATTTGCAGTAGTGATAAGTTCATACATGGTGGCCCACAGGCAGGAGGGGGAGGTTCAGGGAGCTCCTACACCTATTACCCCAGGACAGAGAGGTGTCAGTATCAGAGATCAGGGAACATCAAAATTAAGGGAGGATCGCAGACTCCACATGGATTTGTCTAAGGGTGATTTTAAACTTAATGCTTATGCGAAGTTGTTGTACGAATATGTTGATGCGATGGATGTGAAGGATTGTTATGTGTGTATGCAGTTGCCTGCTTCAGTAGATGAAGGTATCAAGTATCATCACCTCCCACTGACATATGGGATTTCTTGTAGTTTATTGCTTAGTTTATTTTACGACAGGAGACAGTTCGAGTATTTCTTTTCAAATTTTGATACGGTACTTCCTGAAGTTCCAGCGATCAAGCATTTGAATAAGTACGATTATTATAAGAAAGAGGACAGACTCCTGAAGTATTTTAGACCTACTGTGAAGTTGGATACTGCACATGCTCACAGGCATTACCTGACATGTGCATTGTCCGAGACGGAGAAGAAATTCATTGATCAGGTAGAGGACAGATATAGAAAGTTGACCCAGACACGAGACACCGGAGATAGTCCAGTAGATTGGACTGAGGAGGAGAAATCTCACAAGTCCAAGGGAAGCTATGGACCAATAGCATTAGATGAAGTGCAGAAAGGGAATTTGTGTATTGGACGGCCTCAATCAGCTACGGAGAAGGTTGCAGTAGGACATAGCACCTGCTCTCAGACCTTCACTATGGAGGCTTCTGTTAAGGACTTTATGCAAGGTCCAGTACAAGTGATTACGACAGTGTATTAAGTATGTGGGAAGAATGCTTATGTCATATTGCCTGCAAATTGGTATGGCATATGTTATTTGGCCATCATATTCCCGAAGATTTATCACACAGAGGACTTGCAGTTGTTAGAGACAAGACAACATTCTAGGAGACGTAGGACTGTAAAGGCAGGTGCAGTGATTGGGGATTTATATGGAGCAATGATACCTAGTATGGGTGTGGTGTTGAATGACGTGAAGATCAGAAGGTTGGCGACTGTAGTTGATGAGCTGTCTATGAATACGGCGAGGTCTTTGTTGTTGGTGACGGGAGAGATGTTGTCGATACGGAATATGGTTATGCAGAAACGCCTTGCGTTAGACGTGTTATTAGCCAAGGAGGGTGGGGTCTGTAAATTATTGAAGGTTCAAGAATGCTGCACATATATTCCAGACAATACGAAGGAGTTGGGGAAGTACATAGACAACATCACAACTATTCACAAGGAAATTATGGATTTGACGGAGGAGAATGTGTGGGAAAAGATTGGACAGGGATTTGGTAGAGTGGGAACATGGTTTGCGAATTTGGGAAGAGGATTTCTTGGATCAGTGTTGAAACCAATTATCATTGTTGTAGTTTGTGTGATTTGTTTGTGGGGATGCGTGAAAGCGTGGAAGTGGTATCAGGGAGGCAAAGTTGAAAGAGCTCTTAGAGCAAATGAGAAAAGGATGGTGAAATTTCAGGATCAGCAATATGAGAGTCTTAAGAGAATGGAGGGAGTTCGACATGGTAGAGTCATGACCAGTACGGTTTAAATCAGTTCTAAAGAAGGAGATTGTAATGGTGTGATGACAGATGTCATCAAAGGGGGGAACTGATGTAGCGCTTAAAAGGTTGAAAATTGTAGGGGTGCGTTATATTCAGTGTTAGTCGGCACCCGCACATAATCAAATGTGTACTCAGGTATTTTGTGTGCAGTGTATTAAGAATTGTATAACCTATATCGATTTAAATAGAAGTGTTAGCTATGTACAAGCATATTGTGAATGTATTAGAGAAATGCATAAGAGCTTGGTAAATATAAACTCCAGGCGATGTAAAATGGGTAGCCTAGAATACGTAATTGTAGACTGTTTAGTTTAAACATACATGAAAGAAAGACGTAAATGTCCATAGTGCGATTTAGACATGCTTGTGTAACCGAAGTAGTGGCCAGAATTCACATATATCGTTGAGGCGAAAGGCCTGTTATTTTCTTATGTTAGCCGAGGGCAATAGGCCAAAAAGGATTTATTCCAGTAGAGGTTTAGGCTGTAGTAAATTGCAAAGTTAAAAGATGCGAAGTATGTCTGCATTGCATGATCTCACCCCAGGTGCAAGGACAGTTGCTCGTTAGTAGAGAAGTTCTTTGTTCACGAATTGACTTATGTAGTTAAAGCCAGACATGGGAGTGCATTGGAATGTGCCAATCGTAACTCCTAGTGCGGACGGTGTCTGGGACTCAAGGCCAAGCTGATGGACGATGGAACTGGACAGCGCTCTATGGAAAATTACTGAGAGACGACCCGGCTGAAGAGGAGCTGCAAAGGGCGTGTTCTGGGATTTGGGGTTCTGTATTAGGGAAAGCGCCCCGAGGGTGGAGGCAGAACAGAGCAGCCCAGAGCAGAGAAGAGTTAGGCGAAGAGCTAGAGGGGGCATTTTATTGATCAAGCTCTCTAAGTGAAGACTTTTTAGGAAGTTTCACTCTGACACCGTTTTCTCGAGTGAGGGTCTCAAGGGATTGCTAAGTAGGGATATCATCTAGTACAGAGTAGGGACAGAGATGGTATGGTCCAGTGTCCCTAATATCGACATTGGCTTGGTAGTTTTCTACCTCATGCTTTTAGAAATTGTGCTTTTAGTTATTTTTAGTCGCATGCGGATTATTCGTAGAGTAGCATTTGTGTTAGTGCCTATGTACTTGTGGTGCCTCGTATTGAGGAGTTTGTACCTTCAAATCTTTATGCTGATAATAAAAGCCAGAGAGCCAAGAGAGTAAGTCTTGAGTCCTTGATTATGACAAATTGCGGACAGCATTTTCTGATAATTGTGTTTATCCCCTCCACGCTATTGGGCAAGTAAAAAGTTCCATCCGACCAGAGTGGGTTCTAGTAGATAATTGCCAGATACTAAAATGGGCCGGAGCAGTATGAAGGCCAGCTGACATCCACTCCATCCCCGTGATTGCAAGGGGCCTGACTGGGGTCAGCTGACCATCCCTGTTCTGCTTGGTCCACAATATTTTGCAGCACAGGAGAACTGGAACAGACGAAGCTGACCTGGCACCCTAGTGTCCTCGGTGCAATTATGGAAAGGGCATGGGCCAGCTGTCCCACAGTATCTTTAGTCTCAATAAATGATGGTGAAGAAGGTGCTGGACACCTGACAGCTTCCTTGCAAGCCTGTTTGTAATAGGAAATATACTGCTGGCGCAGGGATCATCTGTCTTGGTCCTCCGTGGCCCGCAGCACTTGGCAGACTAAGGAGACCAGGAGAGATGACAGCTAGGTGGCACCATGTTCCATTTGTGAACAACCCTCATAAGAATTGGGGATGACAATGGCTAGAGCTGATAGCAGCTGGCCTTACACCCAGTCTGGGTCCTGAAGAAAGTTGTTAGGCGCCATGGACATTGTTGTCCTGCACCATTATGTGAACCAAGAAGGTCAATTGACAACTGCCTAGTACACTGTTTGCAGTTGCTGAGAGGGAACTGGGCCAGGAGTCAGAGGTCCCAGTTCTCCTTCAACTTTGACAAAAGGAAAGTGAAAGAGGCCTGGCACAGCTAAGAAATTCCTAAGTACCCTGTTCAAAATAGTGACTAGGCAACCAGCAGAATTTGTCATATTCTCAACTATTATAAGTGGCTCATATCTATAAAAACAATTGAATTCCCCAAAACAAACTAAAGTTGAAGGGTTGTTGAGGTGAACCAGGGGGTTGTTACTAAGCACAAAGTCAAAAAAGACAACTTATTCACAATTTAAGCTGCTAGCTCAACTAAGCTTTAGGATGCTGGCTCTTTCAGTAATATATCAATAAGTTAATATACCAGGTATAGAGTCCAGGGTTCCCTTATGAGTGGATAGGACTTGATGTGCACTCCCAAAGTGCTGTGCTAGGGAGGAGTGTGGTCGAGCAGCCTTAGGCTTAACGCAAAGGAGTGCAAACCATTTGTAAATACACACAGTGATTAATAAATGACTTCACGACTCATGAAGGAGATCCACAACAAATTATAAAAATGGCAAGTATTTTATATATGTTTAGGTACCAGGGAAAAATCATTCAGGTAAGTACGTTTTCAAATATGAATTCTTTTCAGTTCAAAAATTGGACACAGTGCAATTTTGGAGTTCTGCAATGTTATCACATGGAAGGAAGAACAAGTTCTGCAAACAAGTACAGTACATCGACTTACAGGACTAATCTGCAGGGATTAAGGTGAGTGGTGGGCATGATCAAAGACATCACCAACTGCTCAAATGCGGCCGGGTGCAGGGTGCAAATCAGTTTCAGGAGCCCAATAGGTTTCAATGGGGATCGGTCATTGTCAAAAGAGGCTGCAGGATCTGGATAGAAAGCCAGTAGGGGTAAACTAACAGGGGGATTCAAGGCTTGTGATGCTCGGGGTCATACAGTGGCGTAGCTAGAGCTTCAGGCGCCCGGGGCTATCCCTCAGATTGCCGCCCATGGCAGGTAGCGGGGGAAGGGGGGTTGCTGGGGGAAAAGTACGTATTTGCTCTGGAGCCCAATGGAGTCAACCGTGTAGCTTGGCTCTATCGCGCCAAAAACCTCCAACTGATTGTTGATATATAGAAGTTCATTTCACACAAGGCTAGTGACTTAGAGAAATCCCACACTGCTTATGTGTTCTGACATTCTTGGCATGCTTGTTTTCACACAATATAATATAATTGGAGACAAAAGCAGCTTTTAACGGCCAGGGCAAATTATTTTTAAAGGCCAAGTGCCATCCCGGTCATAATAAGAATGAAAAAAAAAAAGAAATTCTTTGTTCAAGTGTAGGTGCTAATAATGATTGCAGTGTGCTTTACTGTAAACAACACCCACAAATATAAAGTACAGCTACTTATTGACACAGGCAGGCACAAATAGTACAGCATAACTTTACGTCATAACGTTAGACATACTTCATCATTCCATTCCGATATCATGTATTTTAAGCCTTATTTCTCATCTCCACATGCAGTGCCTTCCCCCATTTCCCAAAATGTTCTTGTCTTTTTCAACTTCCACACTCTCACTCATCTCTGTCTCTTTCGTTCTCATGATCGCTCTCACATTTACTCGCTCCTTAGGTCTAACTTCCCCCTCCCCCGTCACCAGCAATCACCTCGGCCTGATTGTACACACCTAAAATGGAAAATGAATGCAAGGTAAACTCATCTGTGGTAAATGTGTTGCGCTGCAAGAAAACTCAGTTGGTTGATTTGATCACTTCAGGGGGCAGATCTATATTGGAGATGCGCCACTTTTACGCCGCCGTTGCGACACTTTTGTGACGCAGCGGCGGTGTAAACCTTGCGCCACGTTGCACCATATTTACATCGTGATGCATCTATTGAGATGCGTCACGATGTAAAGCCCTGCGCCACGTAAAACCTGCAACAGGTTTCACGTGGGCGTGTCGACAGAGGGGGGGGGCGTTCCGTCGCAGGAACGCCCCTGAAAAGTGACTCAGTCAAATCTATAAGATTTGACTGAGTCACTTTCCCAACGCTGATGCGCCAAAACCCTGCGCCTGCTTGAAGCAGGCGTAAGGCTTGACGCACCATGTTAGGGATAGGGTAGGTTGGAACAGTGCTGGAGTTGCGTCGCGCTTGCGACGCAACTGAAGCACTGCGCCAACCTTACGCCATCGGATGCGTCACGCATCTGTTTATTCCTGCGCCATGATGCGCCGCATTGTAAATGCGGCGCATCATGTGTGGCGCAAGGGTAAACTTGCGTGACGCATCATTCCTGGCGCATCCTTGCTGATTTGCAGGGATGCGCCAGGAAACATAAATCTGCCCCCAGATGTGTAAGTCTGTAGCCAGAGGGTCACTGATTTGAATCCTTGTTGGCGCACTAGGGGATTAGTGACTTATATTTATGGTGCTATGAGGGCACAGTCTGTGACAGAAAACACTGAGTATGTATGCAATTAATTTAAATATTTTTTTTACACACAGTATAAAATAGACTGCACACAGCATAAGATATTTTGTTGCCTGAAGGAGGCCAGTGACATGGTTGTTTGCAACACTCATGTGAGACGCATTCATTAACACACTTGCACAAAACACTGTTGCTGCATAATGTGTGTGTAATATAAAGTTCTCCTGCCACCAATGCTAAAAGCGGCCCTGCAGCCGAGTGACATTTTTATCATTCTGAAGTGCAACACTCTGGAAACGAAACAATGAACTTTATACATGAAAAATCTACACCAAATAATTAACTTTAAGGACGAAACATACAATGAACTTTGAAGAATAAAGTTACATACGCTTCGAAGTCAGCCTTAACATGCCCCCTCGCTCCCTTGCAGCAACTAAAGATACCAACCAAACCTATTCTCGATTCCACTGCTGCTGAAACTTGAGGCCCTTCTCTGAGGTGGTTGGGAATGGAGCCCTGTGAAAAGAACTCTTGTGGGGTAATGTTCAGCGGCAGTTCTAAACACCAAAATATTGAGGCTCGCGCTCACCGGAGATCCTTTCCTCTCCTTACTGTATTGTAATTGCATTTATATAGCGCTTACTACCCCTGACAAGGCGTCGAAGCCATTTTTCAGCAAGTAGCACGTTACTCCGGAACCCATGAAGGATTAGTGTTGAATTAGTATAGTGAAATATGAAAGTAATTTAAGAGGTGGATAGGTTAGTCAGTTATTTGGATTCAGAAGGATAGCGGAGGGATAGAAGAGGGAAAAAAGGTTTCCATTTATATAGCGCTTGTTACCCGTGTTGGGGTGTTGAAGTGCTTTTTCGGCGAGTAGCACGCTACTCAGGAACCCATTAAAGGATTAGTGTTTAATTAGTATAGTGAAATATGAAAGTAATTTGAGTGGTGTATTTGTTAGTCAGTTATTTGGATTCAGAAGAAGGATAGCGGAGGGATAGAAGAGGGAAAAAAGGTTTGCATTTATATAGCGCTTGTTACCCCTGCTGGGGTGTTAAAGTGCTTTTTCGGCGAGTAGCATGCTACCCCGTAACCCATAAAGGATTAGTGGTGAATTAGTATAGTGAAATATGAAAGTAATTTGAGTGGTGGATATTAGTCAGGTATTTGAAGTGAGAAGGATAGCAGAGCGATAGAAGGGGGAGAAATGTTTGCATTTATATAGCGGTTGATACCCCTGCTGGGGTGTTAAAGTGGTTTTTCGGCGAGTAGCATGCTACCCCGTAACCCATAAAGGATTAGTGGTGAATCAGTATAGTGAAATATGAAAGTAATTTGAGTGGTGGATATTAGTCAGTTATTTGGATTGAGAAGGATAGCGGAGCGATAGAAGAGGGAAAAAGGGTTGCATTTATATAGTGCTTGCTACCCCTAATGAGATGTTGAAGCGCTTTTTTCAGCGAGTAGCTTTGTTATGGGGGTTGAGATAAATGAGTGGATGTTGAGGCTATATTGATAGAGGTATAGAGTTGAGGTAAAAGATATATTGAGAGAGGTATAGGGTGAGAAATAGGGTAGTGCAATATGAAGTCTCAGGTTTTCGTTTTTTTTAATAACACAAATTTCTCACTTACAATGGCTTCTCCAGTGTACAGTGGCAAAACGTAAAAATTCGCTTGGTATCACATTTTATTTACATTTAAGCATCGCTTCATTAGAAGTGTGATTCGAAAAGCAACAGTTTAGGGAATTTAAAATCTCTGTTACTTAGACTGTTCTATTACCCTAATATCTTCTTACGCTACCGCTGTAGCGAAGGAATATATTTGTCTGTAAGCAGGAAGGGTATGCTTAATTTGAGCACCAACCTGTGCAGGATAATTCAGAACGTTATGTTACGCTTTATGTGCAAGTGTCAAAGTAAGCTTCAAGTAAAGTTGTTGAATATTCCAAGAATTCAGAAATGCTGCAGTCTGGTTGACTTGAACAAAGAGACCCAACGAGCATAATGAAAGCAGGTATGAGCAATCAGTGTCTTACATTGCTTTTGCACTGTGGCGATTTATGCCTAATTGACTTTAGCCACAAGCAAGACATAATAATTGGAACAGGCTAATCTATCATTAACATCTTGTCATGCAACAAATTACCTTCACTACACATGTTTTGCTGGGAGAACTTTGCAATTCCATTCTAAATTCAAAGTAAGCTGATGCAAAATCCGTGCACAAAATACTGTACCAGCTTGAGACTACTTTCATTCTCCTGTGACTTTCAAACAAATGCCACCCATCCCCACACTCCAACCACAGCACACAGACATGTTTCTCTATTTCACTGCACTCCACTCGCTCCTCACTCTCAGCGAGCAAGTGTTTCTTCAATCCTTCTTCAGATGTCCAGGCTTCACAAGGGGCGTCAGCTGCAGGGGCCACTCATTCCACGAATGCAGCGTCCATCTGAGGCTGCGTCTGTACAGACCTAAGGCTGCTACACAAAACTGCAGCCATGTTGTGGCAATGACATTATTCATCCAAAACACTTTTCAATCTGGTATTACAGCACCCAATCCCTACTGTCAGCACTGCAGTGACCCTATCCATGCAAGGCCTTCAATGAGCTCAGAGCAAACGAATGATCGCACTCACAGCAACACTGCATTCAGTATCTCACCGCACCTTCGCCAGCCTTCACTTACTTTCTAAAACCAGAAAAGAAGCGTGTGTTTCTTGCCTCCCTGCAGAGATAAGTTCAGCGCTTGCGCAGGCTCTGGCACAGTGCCATCTCCAGGGGCCGTGCACCAGTCTCCTCCTGTGCAGCACCAGTCTGCCTTTCTGGACATCTCAAGCGGTCCGTGGCCGATATGCTTCCCGCAATAGCCGCATGGCTGGCGGCCTGCTTTGGTGTGGACATTGATCCCTAACACTGATTAAATAGTTTTGTAGTCAGGAAAAAAAGCGACAAGTTGGAAGCAGAGCTTCAGATCCATGTCAAAAGACAGAGAAAGAAAATATCTGGTGTCAGTATGCAGGGGTGGCACTCGTATGTGGCTTCATTTAGAAACTTCGAGGGTGACGTGGAGTCAACACAGAGCAACACAGCGCTGCCTTAGGGCTCAGGGCACCACTCCTATGAGAACAGTGTTCTGGGTACAGTCTGGCGCCTGGGAGTACTCTAACGTGAATATTCAACCACGTGTTGTTCGAAGTATCCTTTAAAATGTCGCACCTAATGTATTAGTATTTACAACACATCTTCCGTTAAATGCAACACAATGTTGGAAACTAATTGGGATAGTTCGATTTCACGTTCCGCTGTGCAGGTCAATTCAATGGTTAGAGTCCACTGTTAACTGTATTAGAAAACACACGCTCACAGAAGCAGGACTGTACTGAGGGTAGCATGTTGAATTGGAACTGAATTATTTCATTCAAACGAAACAGAGCAATGGAAACGTAAGCAACACGTTGGAGAGGATGTAGCCTTAGGACTAGAGCAATGCGTCTTGGCACGGAGGGTGATTCCTTTTTTCTTGCCCTAAAATTCCATTGTTGAGGACAACCGTTTTTTAGCTCTTACCTCAGGCTCTCGTCGGTCGTGTGTAGACTGCACAGTGGTGGCAGGCCCCCTACCGTAGGGGGTTGGTTCTACTGCAAATCACCCAGCACTCCCCAGACTCGACTGTGGCGTGCGTCACTGCTGCATTTTCAGCGCGGCGCGGGGGCTGGACAATTATGATGCCCAGGGCGTCATTGGTAGCGCTTATGCGCGCTATGAGATTGACGGCCCTGGGACCCACAAACACGGGACGTCGCACACCGCACCACCACCACTATGCTTGGTAGTGTGTGCGCTGCAGCATTTTGCAAGCAGGTGCGCTTGCACTTTACTTACGTACTGTAATTGTATTTCATTATACAATAAATACTTCCGTAATTTAAAGAACTGCACATCACTCGTGTCGGGGCGGGGGGCGGCGCGGCACTGGTGGCCCATTGCAGCCACCTTTATAATTTAATTGGGGACACTGACACTACTGTCCCCAAATAAATTATAAGGGCCACGGGCCACCAGTGCCATGCGGCCACCGCCCCCAAAATAGTGCCGCCTGGGGCGGACCGCCCCCACCGCCGCCCCCTAGCTACGCCTGTGGGGTCATAGGGACACATTTGGTCCTTTTCTCCATGGCCCAGGGGTGACGGACGCAGAGGTTTCTTTAGGCGTCACGGTTCTCTTGCCGGGAGCAGTTGCGATCATGGGGGGCCTGCATGAAGAGGCTTCAGGTGACATTGGTGTTCCACGAGGGGGGAGACCAAGATGGATTTGAGCTCTGGACAGCTGGGAAACTTTGCTGTTACCGGCGGTCCACTACAACTCAGCTCACATTGGGTTTTAGTAACAATCCCTCTAATATCAAAACATCCCTGAGCTCCTCCCTCACAGCGAGGGGGGTGTAGCCCGCACCATGACTAGGCTTCATGGTGCAAGGAGGATTCCCAATGATGAAGCATACCACTATTGGTGTGTGAGGGAAATCGTCCTTAAAAGGGACACCCCTCTGTAGTCAGCCCAACATTTGCATCCCATTGTTGCATCAGACCCATGGGCTGTATGTTTTGAGGTTTACAACTCGGGAGGTTGCCCTCGCTGGTCTTATAAATCTCCTCAGGCCCCTTTTGTGTATATATAGCTAATTTTACCGCATGTCAAGGTGCCAGGGGTGTCCTGGAGAAAGGGTTCGGCTTCCTCTCCTGTGAAGGGGAGCCAGAAGATTTTCAATGCCGCAGCCCTTTGAGGCTTGCTGCCCAAGGAAGACTAATCAGCAGGCCATACTGTGGAAGTGAGTGTTAAACTCTCTTCCTGGTCAGGGGTTTGTTCTGGATCTCCTGAGAGCAGAAGGTCTCACCCTAGGCTGTCAGAACAGTATCTCGGGTGAAAGGCTGGCAGAAAGCAGTCAGCAAGGACAACCAAGGCTAGTAGGTTTTCAGGGTGCATCTCTCAGGTGCCCTCTGAGTGCATGTAATGGTAAATATGAGACTGGCATCAGTGTGGGTTTATCAATGCGAGATGTTTGTTTCACCAAACAAAAGACACACAATTGATGAACGGAATGCACATCCAAACATCCATATTTTCAGTGAAGCCGTCATGTAGCCAGGGAACTTGTTTTCACCATTGCTCAGCACGTTCTAAAATGGCTTCCCTGGTCACTTGAACTGACAGTAATGGAACTGACCAGCACAGGGGCATATCTGCACATGCAGGCATGCCCTCACATGTAGGACTAAGCACCCTGCCTAAAGGCTGTCAAGCCTGCTGTAGGGGTGACTTACAAGTATCACATGCAGTGCGACATGGCACACAGGGATGTGTGACATGTTGTGTTTTCACTTTTGTCTGCCCCAAGGCACACACCCTGCAATGACAATCTTGCATGTGCTTGGTGAGGGGTCCCGTAGGGTTGCACAATTTGTGGTGCAGCCATTATGGACCATCTTGAGCACCTCAGGCCCTATGTACCAGGGCACCATTTACAGAGGGTCCTAAAGGTTTTGCCAATTTTGGAAAAGAATTGTACAGTTTTGGGAAAGAGCTCTGGCACTAGCGACCTGATTAACAGGAACCCAGAGCACTGTCAGTCGAAATCACATCATTTACCAGGCACAAAATAGGGGTGACCATGTCAAAAAGGGGCACTTTCCTACATAGCTATTGATCGAGCGTGATTAATTAAGAATATTTTGCTCGATCAATTCCTGCTCATTGGGTGTGATACTTATACCTACTTAAGAAATGTGACCAACACGGTGTCTCGTGAAATATGTGAAAGTTTAAAACTGCATCGTAAAAGCATGCAGAAGTGTCACAAATTGGTTTGAGGTTAAGTCATTCAAGGCAGAGAGAGAGACCTACTGATGTGCTATGACGATAATATGAAAAGTAAAAATTCAGTTTGCAGTTTTTAGCAAAAATGATTATGAAAATGCTTAAGTAAAATGATTTCTGCTTACATTTTTTCTTTGACATATAAATCTAAGGGAAAGTGCTTGCCCGTTTATTAATGAATCGTAATCATTTTACGCTTATAAGTATAATGATATGGTGTTGTTATATTATTTCATATGCATCTTGATTTCTCTAAAATGTTTTCAATATTAGCGTGTTTATTCATTAGAAAACGATGATTTAGTGGTTTTCCATTGTAGGCCTCAAACATGTATTTTGTCCTTCATTATTTACTTTGATTAGGTTTTGAAAATGCTGACTCGATTGTACTGTAACTACAAGTAATATTGCTAAAGTTTCTTTCCTACAGTTTGAATAATGGACATTTTCTCTGTACCTAAAAACTGTATCAACCTTGTTGCAAGCTCAGTGGAGAGCGTGTGGAGCGGACATGCTAAGTTACAAGTGTATTTTCCTATTTCTGAAGGGAAGTGATATTTGTGCATTTCCACAAAGCAGTGAACACTAAACAAAGGTATTACGTATGTGTTTCCGGACGATTTTGGGTCCGAGAACAATCATACCATGATTGCACCATGGATTTTTGACCAATCGAAATTATGCAACAGCGCAAAAATAGTGGACAGGAACCTTGAACCTTTGAAAGTATAACTACCCCATGGGAAAAGGACGGGTGTCTATTTTCCTTGCAAATCCTGGGCCTGACATGCTGTCAGTCTGAACTCTGATTTCCCTGAACTGAACTCTCCTGATTTCTTCCGCACTTTACCGGCTGGTGGAGCTTAGCAGACCAAACCCTTTCGGCTGAAGGGTTAAAGACATAGGGGCACATGCATCATTATTTTTGCATCATCCCAAATGCAAAAATCACTATTTAAGTAATCACAGAATTTGTGATTACTTAAATTACAATTGCATTTAGGGAATCACAAATTGCAATTCCATAAATGCAAAGCAACAAAAAAAATTGCGATTTCAATTTTAACATAAAGTTGATGGTAAGTTGCGACAAAAACAAAGTGCATTTTTCAAAGTTCTAGGTTGCACACACACATGCCCTTGGGGCATGGGTGTGTGCAACATGTTTTTTAATTGCACTTTCAGGGGTGCACCAGGGTGTCCTTTTGGCACCATTGCACCCTTGAAATTGCATGCACAATTTGCGAGTACCTATTTGGTACTCGTAAATTGCGCATGCAATTCCCATTGATTCCTATGGGCCTTTAGGCCCATAGGACTGAATGGGAAGCCATTCCTTATTTGCGATTCGCAATTTGCGAGTCGCAAGTAAGGAATGTGTAGGAATCACACAATTATTTGCCATTTCTACATGTATACCATAATTTGATTCCCAAATAGCGAATCAGTAAAATTCGCTATTTGAGAATTGCAAAATGCGGGCTTAATCCATGTGCCCCATAAACTTTACATGCTGTGTTCTAGCATCCTACTGGGTCCATTCTTGTGTCCCTGTCCAATCTACAACCGAATCTTTGGTTTTTCCTTTTTCTCTCTCCCTCTCACCTTTTCACCAGGTACTTAATTTGTAATGTATTTTGCTCTGAACTGTGATGTTTTGTGATTGTATCTGTATAAAAATGAATAACTGTTATTAAATGATTTTAATGTACTGTTATGTTTTGACCATTTTTCTTGAAGTTTGATAAAGGTATCTTGATAACTATTCTATGAGTTTATCCTTACTTATTGATGATTTATTGATGTTGTATGAATATTATTATTAGATTGACACTTCTTTATTACAGGTCCTCATGAAGGAGTGGCTTTCCGTCTCTAGTTATCTGAGTCCCTATTAGCTCATACAAAGATCTTACGGTTGTGTCTTATTATAGAGTTTCTATGGGCCAAACTCTGTTAGTGTGAATTGTGTAGCTGTGAATAGAGTTTATGGTGTGGTGGGAAACTCATGTCTGAGCCCACTATCATCCCAGTGTGCTCAGATTCACTTACCTCTCACCCTTGCCACAAGGTGTATGCCAACCCAAACATGTTTTTACTCGTACAATACTGCACTGCACAATGCACAAAATGATAAATTATTTCTGCGGCAACATCTCGCTAGGACCCGCAGTTTCACGGATAGGAACGAGAAGAAGTAAAGAACTATTCTGCACCACTATGTAAGTACTTACTCAAACCGTTCATAACACTTCTTGACTTTATAGTCACATAATCATACAAACTCTTATACACTCAGCATATTTTGCTCTGTGTCTCAGTCAGGCGAGTTTATTAAACTTTATTCGATTTTTGTAAGAATCATAGAAGTGTACGTCTCATCTAGCAGCAATACATCTTAAGAGTGCCACTCTTTGCTTAACATCAATAAATCATGATACCAAACATCAGGTAAAAATACATTGAACAAAAATTAGCAAAAAAACTGTAAATTAAAAAACAATCAGTTAAAAATGAATAAAACAGAGTATCCTATCATTATCCTGACAAGGACTAGATCCTAACATCTCAGTACTTAATAGCTAGAAGATAGGACACCAGAAAGAAAATGATAATAAAAATAAAAAAACTTTGGGTGTCGCTAGCAGCTGTAGGAAAAGATGCACACTCTAAAGTATCATAGCACTTTCTGACTACACAGTCACATTATCATACAAACTCCTACGCACTCAGCATACGTGTTGTGCGTCTCGGTCGCATCTTACACAGTGATGGCAGGGGTGAGGGTGAGTGCACTAGGGGTGGGAGTATGGATAGGGAAGCCCTTGGTTCGCTTTCTGTAGTCACTATTAACACCCCGCTAACATCAAATCAACCCCCTTCAACTCTCTCTATATATTTGGATAAATGAATGAATGAATGGCTTTTGTGCATTTGGCTGCTATGGTTATTAGTAACAGTGGTAGTATTATTAGTGTTACTATTGTTAGGGTACATCTGCTCCATTCATCCACCGTGACGCCATTGCTGGACACAGTCTATAACTATTGCATCATGGCAAATGCATAGGAACTGAATACAGACACCTCGCCCATGTCAATTCAATGCTCCGTCCAAAGGAGCACTGCCGCCATATCGGCGATGTTCAGCCCTCGAATGCCATGTTCACAGGAGGTTTTATGGTTTGTAAAACTATTTTATATCAGTGCAACTGTTTATGCATTCATTTGATGTAAAACTATACCGTGATGCTCTGCTTTAAATTTCTCTAAATATCCCACACGGTTCCTTGTGCAGAGTTCATTAATGACATTCTAGTACGTTCAATTTTATTCATTCGTTTTATTCTAAAAAATGATTGCTCTCTGACTTTAATGCTGTGTTTACTGCCGCCGTAATCAGGTAGGCTATTCACTGCAGCGATTTGGGCTAGAAAGCAGAATATTAGCAGAAGAAACACATTTATAAGTTTACTGTTTCAGTTCTTCATAGACAAGACAGAGCTCTGTTCTGGCAGACACCAGTTGGATTGATATTACGAACGCCAGCCTCAAATGGTTATTTTAAAGCAAGGGTTCCCAGTCTCGTCCGATAGAGGGCTCCCTTAACCCGTCGAACTTTTTATTAGACACCTGACCAGGCGGACGCTGCGAATGCGATCAGAGCTACGAACCCAAGACAGTGCAGTGAGGAAAAATACGGCTGACTGAAAGGGTTCCAGGGAGACAGGCGACGCGAGGAGACGTTTATTGTATCACTGTAATAACATTTGTGGACATTGGCAGGGCTACACATACATTATTTTCCATTATTAAAGTTAATGACGCTGCAGAAAAAAGCCGGACGTGCCCGTCAAGGACCGGCGATAATTATCGCTAAGCGCACGCTAGGATAATTATCGCCGGCTAGCGTGGATTTTTATCTCTGAGATAGCGTGCTATTAGCAACGCTTATCTCAAAAGCGATAAAAATCCTAGCGCTAACTGCCAAACATGAGATTATCGCAGGAAACCCAGCGATAATCACACGAAGTTTGGGGCATATCAACAACAACCGGCGATAATTATCTCTAAGCGCACTTAGCGCTAGGATAATTATCGCCGGCTAGCGTTGCTTTTTATCGCTGAGATAGCGTGCTATTAGCAACGCTTATCTCATTAGCGATAAAAATCCTCACGCTAACAGGCTAACGTGAGATTATCGCTGGAAAGCCAGCGATAATCTCACGTTACCTTGTTGATAGGGACAGCCAAACTTAGCCATGATATCCTCCTTCCATAGGATATCATGGCTAAGTCAGAAAAATATCAGACGTAAAAAAGCAGCATTAACCGCGGTTAGCGCTGCTTTTTTTGTCTCTAACAGGGTTAGCGACGTTCTTGATAATAGGAGAAATGTCGCTTAGCGACATTTCTCCTATTATTTTACTCTGGAACGCCCCCTTTGCATCTCATTAGAGATGCAAGGGGAAGCGTAGAGTAAAAGGGTAGGGTGCTAGTTTTATCTCTGCTTTTTTGGCTTTTAAAGCCAAAAAGCAGAGATAAAGCCCTTGTTGATATGCCCCTTTGACGTTAGCTTGATGATAGGGCAAGGCAAACTTAGCCATGATATCCACCGTCCATAGGATATCATGGCTAAGTCAGTTTCAAAGCAGGCGTAAGGAAAGTAGTGATAACAGGGGTTATCGCTACTTTTCTTGCCGCTATGCTTCATAGCGTGGGACTTGATGATAGGAGAAATGTCGCTTAGCGACATTTCTCCAGTCATGTCAGGGCAGGAACGCCCACTTTGCATCTCATTAGAGATGCAAAGCTGGGCGCTCAGAATTCAGGTGCTAATGCAAGGTTTCACACGATAGTGTGACCTTGCTGATTAGGTGATAAAATGATCGCCGCTTTTCGCCCGAAAACGGACGCAAAAGCGGCGATCATTTTTAATCGCCTTGTTGCTGATATGCTCCATGGTGTGCCTGACGCTTTCTAACGCCGCCGTCGCGATGCACGTTATACCACTGCAGATTCCCAATAGGTAAGTAAACAAGGGGCATATTATCGAGAAACTGAGTTAAAATTATCGCCGCTTTAGCGGCAGAAAACAGCCGCTAAAGCGGTGATAATGGGCTTGATAATATGCCCTTGAGAATTCCCATAGAAGCCCATGTTCTGGTGTCAACGTGGGCTTCTATGGGAATTCTCTGCGGCATATTATCAGCCCATTATCGCCGTTTAGCGGCAGTTTTCTGCCGCTAATGAGGCGATAATTTTAGCGCGGTGCTTGATAATATGGCCCCAAAAGTCTTAAAACTCCAAGTGAAGTTACAGCGGGCCCTAAAAACGATTTCTGATCCCGACTGATCATAGAATGTTTTCACTTTTCCCGGTTGGTGGTGACCATAGACATTGCTTCGCCTTTACCCTTGGATGAAGGTGACTCCAGCATTGAGGCGTGGTTGCGGAAACGGTGGTTCAAGACGGCTGTCATCTGATTCATTATATTGTATCCGGTTCCTGAGCGCATTTGCGGTTTCATTATGCTATTTGCGTTGAGAGTTCCGGACCTGTCTGTGTTTTATATCTAATCCAAGAAGACCCAGTCTAAAATCCCACTTATACTTTAATTGCCCACGTTCCTAAACTGCTAAAAAGGTGATCCGCATGAACAATTGTGTTTCAAAATGTCCACGCTGACCTGAAATAGTCAGAAGCTCCAGGCACTGGCTGTCACAGCCCCTCCTGCATCACAGGTCGTGGCGGCAAGTTCGAGCTGGTGGAGGGTGGACGAGCCATCAAAAGGGATCAACAATCACTTACTCTTCTGCTGCACCAAACGCTCGCTTTTTCCAGCCACGAGGTGAAACTGGAACGGCATGATGCAGAGGCTGGCCATAGAGGGATGGACCTACCGCCCTTAAAGGGACAGGCTATTGAAAAGAGTTAATTAACATTCGTATGGCTATCCCTTGAAACCAGTTTTATAGCCTGTCCCTCCACCCTGGTGGGAAATGTACAAGCATTGGCAAAGCCAATAGGCCTGGCTTTAACAGAACGTTGTATGGCAGTTTAAAGCATTACAAGTGGGTAGCATGGGACTGGATATGTATTTATAGAAATGTAGACGAATATAGGTGTAGGTTAAAAGGTCAAATAAAAGATGCACTGTCAAGAAAGACTTACAAATCCAGGTAGCGTAGTGACTGCCCTCCCTCCTCTGTGCTGTTGCCAGAGAAAAACACCCAAAATGATCGAGTTACACATTTACAGCATTCCAACGTAACGTGTACCCCTGAAAGATTAATCTCAGGCAGCTGGATAAAGAGGCAAAATGACCACAGCTGTTGGCAGGGCACGCACTTTTTTTGTGGAAGCATGCAACTTCTGCACAATCAAAACATGTACTCCGGGTTACCAGTATGTGGGTGGAGCCAAAGCCGTTTTCTAGTGATGCTCACAAAATTGTCTGGCGACAGCTGCGCCCTACTACCAGACCATAACATTGCCTGGCTGATCAGTGGAACCCTGGAGCAATGAGAAACTAACTGGTACCTCCAGTGCTTACTTTCTAAAAAAAAAACATAAGTGCAAGAGCAGAGTGTTTGTCTTAAAACCTGCAGGGACTACGCAGGGCCAGGGTTGCTGACTATCAAGGCTGTCTAGTCTTAATTCCATTTCATGCCCCTTTCTTCCATTACCCTCACTCACTTCCTTGACTTTTTATCTCACTCTTGCATTCTGCTTTCTCCCTTTGTCAATGTTTTCCTATCTTTCACTTCCTCATTTTTTCCCCTCGTGTGTCTTTCTCTCTTGGGCCGGTACTCACCGGTACTGAGGACCGGCACTTCCGATTTTATTTGCCGTCAGTACCGGCACTTCTCTGTAGCCAGGGAGAGTACCGGAACCCTGATCCACGGCACGGCAGGCGCAGGTTAGGTTTCTCCTCCAGCGCAGGGCAGAGGCCGCTCTGCTTCCCAGGACCGGCACGGCAGGCGCAGGTTAGGTTTCTCCTCCAGCGCAGGGCAGAGGCCGCTCTGCTTCCCAGGACCGGCACGGCAGGCGCAGGTTAGGTTTCTCCTCCAGCGCAGGGCAGAGGCCGCTCTGCTTCCCAGGACCGGCACGGCAGGCTAGGTTTCTCCTCCAGCGCAGGGCAGAGGCCGCTCTGCTTCCCAGGACCGGCACGGCAGGCGCAGGTTAGGTTTCTCTTCCAGCGCAGGGCAGAGGCCGCTCTGCTTCCCAGGACCGGCACGGCAGGCGCAGGTTAGGTTTCTCCTCCAGCGCAGGGCAGAGGCCGCTCTGCTTCCCAGGACCGGCACGGCAGGCGCAGGTTAGGTTTCTCCTCCAGCGCAGGGCAGAGGCCGCTCTGCTTCCCAGGACCGGCACGGCAGGCGCAGGTTAGGTTTCTCCTCCAGCGCAGGGCAGAGGCCGCTCTGCTTCCCAGGACCGGCACGGCAGGCGCAGGTTAGGTTTCTCCTCCAGCGCAGGGCAGAGGCCGCTCTGCTTCCCAGGACCGGCACGGCAGGCGCAGGTTAGGTTTCTCCTCCAGCGCAGGGCAGAGGCCGCTCTGCTTCCCAGGACCGGCACGGCAGGCGCAGGTTAGGTTTCTCCTCCAGCGCAGGGCAGAGGCCTCTCTGCTTCCCAGGACCGGCACGGCAGGCGCAGGTTAGGTTTCTCCTCCAGCGCAGGGCAGAGGCCGCTCTGCTTCCCAGGACCGGCACGGCAGGCGCAGGTTAGGTTTCTCCTCAAGCGCAGGGCAGAGGCCGCTCTGCTTCCCAGGACCGGCACGGCAGGCGCAGGTTAGGTTTCTCCTCCAGCGCAGGGCAGAGGCCGCTCTGCTTCCCAGGACCGGCACGGCAGGCGCAGGTTAGGTTTCTCCTCCAGCGCAGGGCAGAGGCCGCTCTGCTTCCCAGGACCGGCACGGCAGGCGCAGGTTAGGTTTCTCCTCCAGCGCAGGGCAGAGGCCGCTCTGCTTCCCAGGACCGGCACGGCAGGCGCAGGTTAGGTTTCTCCTCCAGCGCAGGGCAGAGGCCGCTCTGCTTCCCAGGACCGGCACGGCAGGCGCAGGTTAGGTTTCTCCTCCAGCGCAGGGCAGAGGCCGCTCTGCTTCCCAGGACCGGCACGGCAGGCGCAGGTTAGGTTTCTCCTCCAGCGCAGGGCAGAGGCCGCTCTGCTTCCCAGGACCGGCACGGCAGGCGCAGGTTAGGTTTCTCCTCCAGCGCAGGGCAGAGGCCGCTCTGCTTCCCAGGACCGGCACGGCAGGCGCAGGTTAGGTTTCTCCTCCAGCGCAGGGCAGAGGCCGCTCTGCTTCCCAGGACCGGCACGGCAGGCGCAGGTTAGGTTTCTCCTCCAGCGCAGGGCAGAGGCCGCTCTGCTTCCCAGGACCGGCACGGCAGGCGCAGGTTAGGTTTCTCCTCCAGCGCAGGGCAGAGGCCGCTCTGCTTCCCAGGACCGGCACGGCAGGCGCAGGTTAGGTTTCTCCTCCAGCGCAGGGCAGAGGCCGCTCTGCTTCCCAGGACCGGCAGGGCAGGCGCAGGTTAGGTTTCTCCTCCAGCGCAGGGCAGAGGCCGCTCTGCTTCCCAGGACCGGCAGGGCAGGCGCAGGTTAGGTTTCTCCTCCAGCGCAGGGCAGAGGCCGCTCTGCTTCCCAGGACCGGCAGGACAGGCGCAGGTTAGGTTTCTCCTCCAGCGCAGGGCAGAGGCCGCTCTGCTTCCCAGGACCGGCAGGGCAGGCGCAGGTTAGGTTTCTCCTCCAGCGCAGGGCAGAGGCCGCTCTGCTTCCCAGGACCGGCAGGGCAGGCGCAGGTTAGGTTTCTCCTCCAGCGCAGGGCAGAGGCCGCTCTGCTTCCCAGGACCGGCAGGGCAGGCGCAGGTTAGGTTTCTCCTCCAGCGCAGGGCAGAGGCCGCTCTGCTTCCCAGGACCGGCACGGCAGGCGCAGGTTAGGTTTCTCCTCCAGCGCAGGGCAGAGGCCGCTCTGCTTCCCAGGACCGGCACGGCAGGCGCAGGTTAGGTTTCTCCTCCAGCGCAGGGCAGAGGCCGCTCTGCTTCCCAGGACCGGCACGGCAGGCGCAGGTTAGGTTTCTCCTCCAGCGCAGGGCAGAGGCCGCCCTGCTTCCCAGGACCGGCAGGGCAGGCGCAGGTTAGGTTTCTCCTCCAGCGCAGGGCAGAGGCCGCTCTGCTTCCCAGGACCGGCAGGGCAGGCGCAGGTTAGGTTTCTCCTTCAGCGCAGGGCAGAGGCCGCTCTGCTTCCCAGGACCGGCAGGGCAGGCGCAGGTTAGGTTTCTCCTCCAGCGCAGGGCAGAGGCCGCTCTGCTTCCCAGGACCGGCAGGGCAGGCGCAGGTTAGGTTTCTCCTCCAGCGCAGGGCAAAGGCCGCTCTGCTTCCCAGGACCGGCACGGCAGGCGCAGGTTAGGTTTCTCCTCCAGCGCAGGGCAGAGGCCGCTCTGCTTCCCAGAACCGGCAGGGCAGGCGCAGGTTAGGTTTCTCCTCCAGCGCAGGGCAGAGGCCGCTCTGCTTCCCAGGACCGGCACGGCAGGCGCAGGTTAGGTTTTTCCTCCAGCGCAGGGCAGAGGCCGCTCTGCTTCCCAGGACCGGCACGGCAGGCGCAGGTTAGGTTTCTCCTCCAGCGCAGGGCAGAGGCCGCTCTGCTTCCCAGGACCGGCACGGCAGGCGCAGGTTAGGTTTCTCCTCCAGCGCAGGGCAGAGGCCGCTCTGCTTCCCAGGACCGGCACGGCAGGCGCAGGTTAGGTTTCTCCTCCAGCGCAGGGCAGAGGCCGCTCTGCTTCCCAGGACCGGCACGACAGGCGCAGGTTAGGTTTCTCCTCCAGCGCAGGGCAGAGGCCGCTCTGCTTCCCAGGACCGGCACGGCAGGCGCAGGTTAGGTTTCTCCTCCAGCGCAGGGCAGAGGCCGCTCTGCTTCCCAGGACCGGCAGGGCAGGCGCAGGTTAGGTTTCTCCTCCAGCGCAGGGCAGAGGCCGCTCTGCTTCCCAGGACCGGCACGGCAGGCGCAGGTTAGGTTTCTCCTCCAGCGCAGGGCAGAGGCCGCTCTGCTTCCCAGGACCGGCAGGGCAGGCGCAGGTTAGGTTTCTCCTCCAGCGCAGGGCAGAGGCCGCTCTGCTTCCCAGGACCGGCACGGCAGGCGCAGGTTAGGTTTCTCCTCCAGCGCAGGGCAGAGGCCGCTCTGCTTCCCAGGACCGGCACGACAGGCGCAGGTTAGGTTTCTCCTCCAGCGCAGGGCAGAGGCCGCTCTGCTTCCCAGGACCGGCACGACAGGCGCAGGTTAGGTTTCTCCTCCAGCGCAGGGCAGAGGCCGCTCTGCTTCCCAGGACCGGCACGGCAGGCTAGGTTTCTCCTCCAGCGCAGGGCAGAGGCCGCTCTGCTTCCCAGGACCGGCACGGCAGGCGCAGGTTAGGTTTCTCCTCCAGCGCAGGGCAGAGGCCGCTCTGCTTCCCAGGACCGGCACGGCAGGCGCAGGTTAGGTTTCTCCTCCAGCGCAGGGCAGAGGCCGCTCTGCTTCCCAGGACCGGCACGGCAGGCGCAGGTTAGGTTTCTCCTCCAGCGCAGGGCAGAGGCCGCTCTGCTTCCCAGGACCATGTAATTACCGGAGTCGGAGTCGTGAAGTAGGTTTTTGCAGAGTTGCTGCTGAAGATTCCAGCAGCGTCCATTTGAATGTCCCCAAACTGCAGGGGGTTGAGAGGGCTTGAGTTACGCGTCTCTAGACAAACCCTGCCCTGTCAATCAGGTGCGCAGCGACCATTCGGGGTGAAAGTGCCATCATGACTTTCATTTTGTTTAATGAGTTAATCAGTTTCTTTTTTTACATAAACGCATTTCTCATGTGTTTTAATACGTGCTGCAACTGGTATAGAAGTTCTTATGTATGATCATATTTTGCCCTTAGCCCCGACCACTTGCCACAGCTCTATGTTAAAGAGTACCTGCACTTATTTTTCTCAATTTAAAGCTCTGCTCTCTATCGCTCTGAGTCAGAATCAGATGAAGAAAAATACGTCCTGCTCCCTAAACATAAGTGCTGTGGGCAACACCTGGGGTTTTCTCATAGTCTCTTTCAGCCCCAGTTAAAGATGAATGGCGCACAGAGACCCATAGAGAAGGCTCCAATCTGCATTTGTCATTCCCTTTTAAAATGCTATGACATAAAAAGAAAATCTAGTCTGGTCTGGCTCTTGCACTTAGCAAGATTGCATCCTTATGTTTTTAGGATTTGAGCTCTTTAATTAGTAACAAGCACTAATTTGGAACAAATCTAATGGGTTTTTCCTTGGACACACTGTAGTCCCTGTGTACCCAATAACCAGCCCTTACATAGTAAATGTGTGCTGTACATCTCAACGGGCATCTTATTACTCGTTTCACAGTGTTTTTTGATGCAGATAAGGATGTCACATAACACGCTGGAGCTTTCCTTTACTTCAGGTAAGTTTATTCCAGAGGAACAGATGAAGCGTACACCACTCCAGCTGACTGAACACCAACTGCCTAGTTTAGAACACCACTTGCCACCCGCACGTAATTAGAACCCCACAGATGTTCTACATAAAGAACCCCAGCAAAGCATAGAGAAAAGACTAGAACATGTGATAACTATTTACAACACATCTTCTTCCCTAAACATTGAACAGTTAAACTACCATACAGATATTACACATACAATAAGCATGAGGATAAATAATAAATCAAATACATCAACATAAATAATCATTCAGATAGACAGGAGGTCTGCGGGACCTTACATCTCTAATCACAACAGATTGTTGAGCAGATGGTTGAGAATCATGACTATGAGAAACCCCCACCTGTGAGTTATCAGCCATGGTAGCATCTCCACCACCCTTCTCCCTACAATGAATTACCTCTGAAGAAACCGAAGACTCAGAAGTAGCCAACAAGTACCCACTACTGGATAGACCATGTTCCACCAACTTACTACAGCCACTAGATGATGTTGACCTACAATAAAGTGCTACCCTGCGAAGATTCCACTTTTCACCATTATCCAGTACAACATAATGTGGAAAAACTTCCTTGACAACATATGGCCCTCTAAATTTTGTAAGACCCCTTATTACTCTCCCAGGTTTCACCTTAACTAAATCACCAACAGAGATTGTTTTAGAGATACACCCCTTCAACTCTGAAACCGTGCCTTCAACAACATAATTTTTAATCCAAGAGGGAGTAAGCTTAGTACCTGGACGTCTTCCACGCATGAGCTCAAATGGAGATTTGCCATCCTCCTTATGAACCGTGGTTCGATAGGCCCACACCATCTCTTTAACCATTTCATCAGCAAATCCACCTGAGGCACACGCCATTTGAATAATCCCTTTCACAACTCTGTTAGCCCTCTCACACACACCATTTGCCTGTGGATTATAGAGCGAAGTACGATGATGAGTCACTCCACACCCAGATAAAAATACCCGCATTTTCTGCGAGGTAAGCTGAGTTCCATTATCCGTGATCAACACTGAAGGATAACCTTCATTAAGAAATATATTCCTAAGAAATTGTATAGTACAGTCCGTGGTTATATCCTTAACAAATTCCACAGCAAGCCATTTGGAATACACATCAACAATAACTATGGCAAAGCGTTGAGTGCACGGTAATTCATCCATAGGACCAATAAAATCCAAACATACACTATGCCATGGTAAATCCGGCGTGGTGATGTGGCTCACCTCTGAACTGGAGCCAACTCTGAGTCTCTTTTCACAATCCCTACAAGCTGAGCAATTTTCTACGCAAGACGCTACCTGAGCATCCATGCCTGGCCACCAAAAATCTGCCTTTAATCTACGCTGTGTAAGTGTTTGCCCTAGATGGCCTTCATGAGCCAATAATAACAGCTTGCATCTTAAACTGAAAGGTGGAATATACTTGTCCCCTCTCATTAAAATACTGTCGCCACAAGTCGACAATTCATCCAATACATTGAGAAATGGCCGTACAGAAGGCTGAACACAACTTTCTCTTCTGGATCCTAATTTTACTAACTCCATCACTTTGACGAGAACTACATCATTTCTCATTGCAGTAAGCCATTCATCTTTAGTAAAACTACCCCCACTCAACGTTACTACATCATGAATGACAGCTACATCCCCATCCACATGCACATCAGAAAACTCATTCTCAGAGCCCTCTACTTTGATTGGGAGCCTTGAAAGGCAATCAGCTTGTATGTTACGCCAACCTTGAATATATACAATATCATACTGATACTCTTGTAGTTTTGAGGCCAACCTTGCCAATCTTGGTGAACCCTTCCCGGCACCTCCTGGTGACAAAACTTTTACTAAGGGTTTGTGGTCAGTTTTGAGCTGAAATTTTGTACCCCACAAGTATGTTCTAAAGTACTGTACTCCCCAAGCAGCAGCTAACGCCTCCTTCTCAATTACTGAGTAATTCAGTTCAGAAGCAGACAGCGTACGTGACGCAAAAGCAATGGTTTTCTCCCCTTCATGACATTTCTGTAACAAAACTGCCCCTAAGCCTGTAGCACTCGCATCCACCATCAATATAGACATGCGCTTGATATTAAAGGGAGTTAACACCCTGGCCTCACTCAATTCCTTTTTTATCAAATCAAAACACTCTTGGTGCTCAACATTCCAACAAAATGTTACTCCTTTTTTTAACAAAGACCTCAACACCAACGTCTTGTCTGAGAAATTCTTCACAAATCTAGCATAAAATTCAATAAGTCCCATGAATGACCTAAGTTGTTCTTTTTCAGTGGGAGGTGGAGCTAGATCAATGGCTTCTAAAAGATTCCTCTTTGGTTTAACACCTTGAGCTGAAATCTCATAGCCCAAATACTCTATGTGTTGAACCAAGAAACAACATTTCTCTTTTCGTAACGTCAAACCAGCATCATCTATTCTTTGTAATACATTTCTGAGCACTGAATTATGTTCTGAAACAGTGTCCCCAAACACCAATATGTCATCTTGAAAAAACACTGCTTTCTTTATGCCAGTAAAGATCTCTGTGACTAACCGTTGAAACACACTGGCAGCTGATATTAACCCAAACGGAAGTCTGGTGAACTGAAATGTGCCCTCAGTGGTTATAAACGCTGTTAATTCTTTAGATTCATCGTGAAGTCTAATCTGATGGTAAGCGCTCTTCAAATCTAGTTTCGAGAAGAACTTTGCCCCCTGTAGAGTAGACACTAACTCCCCTATATTAGGGAGAGGAAACGTGTCTGCTACCACATGCTTATTTAACGATCTTAAGTCCACACAGAACCTAATTTTGCCATCCGCCTTCTGCGTGATAACCACCGGAGACACCCATGCAGATGCCTCCACAGGTTCAATGACACCCCCTTGCAACATTTCTTCAATTACTTTTCTAACTTCGTCTTTGACTGATATCGGTACTCTTCTTGCTTTATGCTGTACTGGAATTGTGCCCTTCTTTATCACAATCTTGTGAACATACCCCTTTAGTTCACCCAACTGCTCTCTAAAAACGTTCTTCGCACCATCAAGTATGTCACTAACAGTGTTATCATCTATAACCATTACCTGGTTGGGTGCTCTTGGATTCACTATGATATGCAGATCATATTGATGAATCCATCCAAGAATTGGTGGACCATCTACTGCAACATATACTTTCCCTTTGATAGACCTGTTCTCAAAATGTATGTCTGCATCAAAATACCCCAACAAGTCTATTCTCTCACCCTGGTAGCCCGTTGGAGAAATATCACTTTCCTTCAATTTCGTTTCACCCCACTTGTCTTTGAATATATCCTGGGGAATAGTTGTGTGTCTCGAACCAGTGTCGACCATCAAGATTACTGGGCACTCATTAACTGTAAATTCAGCTTTAGGTCTTTTTTCCCTCTTTTCATTGTCAATACTACTAACCTCATCACTCACACTCAAAATTTTATCTTTCTCACGTCTTATTTCGATAGGTTTATCCTCAATGACAGCTACATTAACGCCGCCTTTACTTCTGCACATCCTAGAGAAATGACCCAATCTTCCACACTTGAGACATTCCTTATTATTCGCAAAACAGAATTTTGCTTCTGAGCTGTGACTCATACTACCACATCTTGAGCAACATCTACTATTGGAATATTTTACTAAACTATTCTTTTTTAAAGGATTTTTCCCTTTAAACCTGACTACCCCAATAGCTTCTTCATTTTCTATCTCACACTCACTCTTAAGCTTTTCTGACACCACCGAAATCTGCTGTGAACTATATTTATCTAGTTCCTTCATACATTTCTCCGACTCTTCCACAACTTTCGCCAAATCAATAGCTAATTTCAAGGACGGATTCTTGGCCGCCCACAACCTCTCCTGTATTTTTCTATTGTTGCACTGTACTATGAGCTGATCACGTATCAACTCATCACTCATTGCCCCAAAATTACATTTCACAGAGAGTTCTCTGAGTCGTGCTACAAAGTCATCAATAGATTCCTCTGTACGTTGTTTGTGAGTGTAGAACTTGTATCTGTTCATAACAAGGTTTTCTTCCTTGCCAAACCTCACTTCTAGTCTGGTTATAGCCTCCTTATATTCATTTGGAATGGGTTGTCCACTTGCTTGTAAAGCTTGAGGAAGATATTGAAATTCACGTTGGCCCTCTTTTCCTAAGGCACTTAATAGTAACGCCTTTTTCCTCTTTGCAGAAAACTCTTGTCCATCTAGGGCATCTAGGTAGTTGTCAAACATGCGTATCCAGTCTTCCCAAGAAATTGACGGAGTGCCTGGTTCACTAAGGAATTGAGGAGGTAGTGTGACGGTGACCTGTTGATTCGACTGTTGCGCCATGGTGCACCTAATTCACTGGAGCGAGATAAATTCCCTCTGAACCTTAATCCCAATTAAAAAATAAATAAATAAATAAATAGTACAACTCCTTTTTCCAACGAAAATGTTCAAACCAGATTTTCCTTCTTTTTTTTTTTTTATTTCACTGCTACTCGTTATCCTATTGATAATAGTTTCAGCAAAGAAGCGTGCGAAAACTACTCCATTGGCATTAACTCGTAAATGCCGTCATTGCAGACTACTCTCGTTGAATTTTCCTTCAATTCCGTTTCCCCAATCCAAAATGGCGCTTTCTGGCGTGTGACGTCACGCCGTCACGGCTGCGCAGCACGTCGATGTGCGAGCATACGGGAAGAGACGCTGAGCCAGGACCGTTGCTTAGCAGCACTCGAACTCAGCGCGCGCTGAGGAGCGAGCGCACTGCTGTCTAGCAACTCCTTCCACGAAAATGCCGATAAACTTGCTTAACTCACAGTTCGCTGCTCTGAGTCCTTTTATGCTCCGCCAGCCCTTTCGCCGTTTTCTGGATTAGAGACCTTGTGAAGTAGTCGTTCGCACCGCATGAATTCTTGTGGAGGGTGTCGCTCTGGAGATCTGTTCCGTAGGAAGCTCTCTCACTCGTCCAGTCAGCTACGATCGTCGCCAAAATGATGCAGATAAAGATGTCACATAACACGCTGGAGCTTTCCTTTACTTCAGGTAAGTTTATTCCAGAGGAACAGATGAAGCGTACACCACTCCAGCTGACTGAACACCAACTGCCTAGTTTAGAACACCGCTTGCCACCCGCACGTAATTAGAACCCCACAGATGTTCTACATAAAGAACCCCAGCAAAGCATAGAGAAAAGACTAGAACATGTGATAACTATTTACAACATTTTTGTTATCTGATTTATAACTCTGCAGAGCCTTCCTTTAGAGTTTGATCTCTGTCTGTTCCTCCATCACAGTCTTGCGTATGTTCTAGCATTGTTCCGTAATATTACTTGTATACTTCACTCTCCAGAAATACATATAGACATAGTAAAAACCTTTCCTGCCCCCATAACATCTGGAGGAAGCCTTGTCAGTAAAAAACCGTTGAAGAGTGATAACTACGGCTGGAGCATATTTATAACAGAATCACGCGCGGCACAGTGAACCACCTTGGTTACTGTGCTGCGTGATAGCGAAAGGGCAGGAATGAGCCGTATTTAACATAATACGGCACATTCCTGTCTTTTCCCTGCGCTGGTTCACCATGGTGCAAGGGTGCCTGCGTTGTAAGTAGGATTATATATGTGCTGGAAGGTACACCTTCCTGCACAAAAACAATCTCCTGAAGCATCTTCCTCTTTTTAGGATGCAGCACACATACAAAAAGAGGAAGTGAGGAGAAATACAGATATTTCTCCTCGTTACGCCACAGCTGGGGAGGCGTGGCATTCTGACACATTCCCAGGTCTACCAGTTATGGGAAATCTGGGAATGCTCCAAAATCCATGGGTGGATGTGTGGGAACACCCCCACTCTACCAATGGAGCGCCTCCCTGGGGCAGAGTAGCGCAACAAAGCAATTTGCGCTGCATTGTGCTACTCTAGATTTATCAAGCCACACAAGGTGCCCTTCCATGGCTTGATAAATGTAACTTAAGAGTTGCGTAGCTTTCGCACCCCGTTGCTTTGCGCAAGGGTAACGCAACTCTTTAAAAAATATGCTCCTACTGTCTTTTGCTAAAGTCCCGAAAAAAATTCTCGCCTGACATCAAAAGGAAACTGAACATGCGTTCTAATATTATTTTTTCTTTTTATTCATGAAAGTGGCGTTCCACGAATAAAAAAGCTCTATTCACAAAGCAGTCTCCAGAACATTTCTCAAGGAACACGTTATTTGGCCATTGAAACACTTTTGCGATTGTGTGTTAAGACACCTGAAATGTAGCCACGTAGCTCAGAAATTATCCGAGGTCTGTTGGGATCACTAGGCAATACTTGAATACATTATGTTTCTTAATTAAACACCCTGTTGTGTCTAAGAGCTTAATCCTGATTTCTCAATTACATTTGGGCAAAGAAAAGCACAAGGAGATTCAATGGCTCATTTAAAATGATGTGCTGACTCATGCTATTTGTTGCAAGTAAGATCGCAATAAAGTGAGGGTCGAATAGTTTATGCAGGAAACTGAGAAAAGCAACCTGTTTATATACCAGTGTGTGTTTATGGCCTTCGAGAAACACATTTGCAACCGTTCTTGGTTATGTAATAGTGCATAAATGAAGGATTGCTCATCGCATAGAATTTACACGTACCCCGGATCTCTCCAATCAAGCTATGAGATATCACACAAGGTTCTACCAACCTCGTATCGACGATGGAAACTATTTTATACATGTAAATCATTGCCAAAACAACTGGATTCAACTTCAGGAATTTTTAATTTTGGCAAATATCGTATAAATTAAAGTCAGTGCTTCAATGAAGCAATTTTATCTTTCGAAGCACATGTTGGAAAAATAATGGCATAAATATTGACTCTAAATATAACAATTCAAATATATGATGTGGGCATAAGTTATCAAGTAGTAAACACATTTTGAAAGCGAATTACTCTTAAAGGCTATTGGAAAAATTATGAATAGGAATATATGAAACAAATGGAAATTTATGCAAATATGAATGGTCCATGAACAGGATAAAATCGAAAGTACATTAATTTCAATAATTATGGGCCATATGTATGAAAGCATTTTCCAAATAGCGAATTTGTAGAAATTGCTATTAGGGAATCTCGAAATGAGATGTATGTAGGATTTTATTCCACTAATATCGATTTCTATGAATTTGCAATAGCAATTATGAAATCGCAATTTAGGAAGAGTTGCATGCTGGGTGCTGGATGATGGTAGCATTATTAGTTTTCGCAGGTGGAGCTGGACTATTCGCTTTCCTATGATGCGTCCAGGCCCCTCTGGTGCTTTGGGCCCCTTTTGTCCTCATTGGAACAGCGTTATATCCTATCTCAAACCCTGCATTTTATTGTATGTATGTATGTGTGTACAACAGGGAGGTTGCCTATCTTAAAAACAAAAAACGGACACAGTCACCCACCCTGTACTCGTTCTTCAACATGAAACTGTGTCATGAATACACAAGGGATCCTACCAAAGCTGCTCTCCCTGGAAAAATTCACTAACCTGACTGCACATAATCCTAGAAACGAATTCAAACTGAGCAGGACAGTAGAAACTTGCACATCCAGAAATATCATCACTCCCTTTTAGTTGTTTTTGTGAGATGGGGTGAAATGCACTTCTGCCTGTCCGAGAGGGAGGACGCTCATCACAGCCTCGCTGTTCAGCTCAGACTGCGAACTAGATTGGGCGAACCTCTTCCTTAGTGTCTTTCTGAACATTTGGAGCCTTCATCCCGCTCGACCTTCGGCCTGCTGTTCAGTCTGCTGCAACCTGAACCTATATCTGAATAGGAACCATCACGAGCATTGTCTACACGTCACGTGCATCTCTTCTACACTCTACAGAACCCATTTGGGAGTGACTTTTCCACGATTGCCTTATTTATTCTGGTCTATTTAAATCCAGAAAAACAACACAAGACTTTCCAAACCCTGATGAAGTCCTCCTCAGTACGAAAAGCATTGGCTGGGCTGGAGGGCGATGTTTGAGGAACTTAAATAAGGCAAGGCAAGTTCTGCCCCGTGTGTAACTGGCTCCCCACATTATCATCTATGCATGGTCCATCTACCCTTCCTCAGTACTGTCACTGCGCGTTGCTTAACACTAGGTCCCTTCCTCGTCATACCTCGGATATATGGGATCTTCTCGCGCATTCCAAGATCTCTTGCTTATTTCTAACTGAGACTTGGCTGGGAGTGGGCTCTGAACCCGACATTGCCTGTGCCGTCCCGCCTAACTATTCCATCTTACGGAGGGATAGAACTGAGGGAAGAGGCGGTGGGGTGGCTCTGATAGTGGACAAGGTCTTTGATTGCTCCTCCTTTGTGGTGGACAATATTGCCGGATGTGAAGCCTTAGGTTTTGCACTCCATCTATCGGCGTCCCAGACCTGTACCGGAATTCTCCTCTATAGACCCCCTGGACCCATTGGGTCCTTTCTTGAGGACCTACAGTCGGCCTTATCAGTTCCTTGCATGCGTTCTGCGCACTGCTTGTTATTAGGCGACTTAAATTTGCACATGGACTGTCTTACCGATGCTGAGGCTACCAAACTCCGTGAGATTACAGCGATGTTAGGGCTAGCCCCTTTTATCCATAGCCCCACTCACGTGAAAGGCCACACATTAGATGTGATCTTTTCCTCCAAGCCTATTGAGGTGTCCCCTCCACTCCCGGTCCTCTGGTCAGATCATTATCTGATAAACTTTGCCTTAGTGTTTGAATCTAAGCTTAGCCAAAGGGCTCGGAAGGAAGGCTCCCGGCAATCAAGAGCCTACCACCTAGTGACAGCAGATATGCTCTCCGATGCTCTCTGCCAATATCCGTGTCAATTGACAGGGGTTCTGGAAACCGATCTAACCCTGGTCCAGAACTGGATGCAGGCAAGATTTGAGGAGCTGGCCCCTTTGAAGCCTGCTAGAACAGCACCTCATCTTAATTCTGCTCCTTGGTTCTCTTCCACTTTACGTACAATGCGACAAGACTGCAAAAAGTTGGAAAGGCGGTGGCGGCGCAAGTACGATCTAGTGGAGCGAATGAAATACCGCGTCGCGATAAAGTTTTACTATAAACAGATTGCCGCAGCCAAAAAGAATTATCTGGAGCAGAGAATTGACAAAGCCGATAATACGAGCAGGGAACTCTTTAGGATTGTGAAGGAGTTTGTCAACCCTGTAGTAGGGACCCCGGTCCACTCACACACGGAAGAATGGATTAAACAGCTCGCCGACTTTTTTGTGACCAAAATCTTAAAGATTCAGGACACTTTTCCAACTGTGGATTCCCGAACGGCGGACGCTGTGTTAGGGGACAAGTCGACCTATTTAGCTCCCTCACAGGCTGAATCTGGGCCTTTATTATCTGTCTTTCCCCAATTGTCCTGTGAGACATCGCTTGAGCTGTTATCCCGGCTGCAATCTGGCTCGCCTCTGGATGCTTGTCCGGCGAAATGCTTGGGCAAGGTGGCCTCAGCGTTGAACAGCTTGCTGAACCCCCTGCTTAATCTATCATTGAGTTCAGGGGTGGTTCCACGACAATGGAAACACGCACTCATTCTGCCGCTGATTAAGAAGCCTCTGCTCGACCCCCTGCAATGTGCTAACTATAGACCAATCTCCCTCCTCCCTGCTCTGGCGAAGGTGTTGGAGAAACATGTTCAGCATACTCTGACCACCTTTATTGAGAACAACAAACTGCTGCATGACTCCCAGTCCGGCTTTCGTGCGAATTACAGCACGGAGACGGCTCTGGTAGAGGTTACCGACGCCATCAGGGAGACGCTCGATCATGGGGGAAAGGCTATGCTAGTCATGTTGGACCTATCGGCGGCATTCGACACCGTCCCACACGCAGGTCTCCTCTCAAGACTTAGGGAGATTGGTCTGCGAGGGACGGTGCTGGACTGGTTTCAATCCTTTCTTGCCGACCGCCGACAGGTGATCTGGGCTCCGCCGTTTTCGGCCGAAATGCTTTCGCTGGAGGTGGGGGTGCCTCAAGGTTCCATCCTGAGCCCCACCATTTTCAACATATATATGGCCCCTCTAGCGGAGGTAGCGGAGGCGTTTGGGGCCCGGGTCATCTCATACGCTGATGACACCCAGCTTTTGTTCACCTGCAGGAAGGGAGAGGCCTTTGACGGCGGCAGAATCAAGGACTGTCTGAGTGCAGTCTTTGCGTGGTTTCAGCGGCACAGCCTGAAATGCAACTCAGACAAATCTGAGCTGCTCTTTTTCGGCTGTGCCCCTGATCCGGGCTAGAAGACATGGTGGCCCCAGGACATGTCCCCCCCAGAGAAACCATCTGCTCAGGTAAAAAATCTCGGAGTGGTGTTTGACGATGATCTATCCTTTCGTCCACACATCCTGGGATTAGCAGGGAAATGTTTCAGCATCCTCAAGATGCTCAGGAAATTTCTTCCTCTGCTCTCACTGCAGTACCGTAGGAATGTAGTCCAGGCGCTTGTAGGCTCCCGCCTGGACTATGCGAATGCACTCTTTGCAGGCCTACCTAAGTATCTGTTATCCAGACTGCAGATTGTTCAGAATTCGGTGGCCAGAGCCATCTATGGGCTGCCCAGGAGAGCTAGCGCCTCTGCGCTCCTGGCTAGGCTGCACTGGCTCCCAATTTCGGGGAGAATTAGTTTTAAGCTCCTCACTCTGGCATTTAAAGCCCTCCATGCGATTGGCCCTAACTATCTGAGGAAGTGTATTGCTTTCTATGTGCCGCGGAGGTTGCTGAGGTCGGCGGACCTGGCCAAAATGGAGGTGCCTGTGGTCAAACGTGTTCGGATGGGAGGTCGTTCCTTCCAATTTGTGACAGCCTGCTTGTGGAACGAGCTCCCACTTTCCCTTCGGAAAGCGAACAACCTCCTGGCTTTTAGGAAGGAGTTGAAGACTCTGCTCTTTACCAAGTAACCCGCTGTGACTGTAGTAGGTTTTGCCTTTGGTTTCCTGTTTCTCTGGGCCTCTTTGCTAAAGCGCCGGGACACCCTTTTGGGGTAGCCGTGCGCTCAAAAAGTGCGGCTTAACATAACAACATAACATAACATAAATAAAACTATTTTGGATACCGTATTATGTCTCTCACTTCATGATGGAATAAAAAGAACAAATTAATGAATAAGCACAAACTAACAGCGGCTGCCCACAGGTTCTGCACCTCAATCCCTGTCATGTTAAATTGTATGTCCTGTGCACCCTCTTCGGCACTTGCCGCTGTTCAGCGCCACTGGAGACCAGAGAACACGATTTACTTCAAAATGGGAAGTGCACCAGAAATGCGTTCAATATGGCAAATGTCAGTCCATCATCTTCTTTTATTTTTGAAAATTGTTGCACATTAATTAAAATCAGAAAACACATTTTGTTCCTGTCACACTAAGAACTTCATCAGGGCTTAATGTATTTTATAGTGTATTCACAGAGTTTCCAGTGTAAACCGCTGTTTCATCACCAGGCAATCACCCGAAATAAGGGTATAGAATCTAGTCAAGTCCCAGCTCGAGATCTGAGTCCTAAGCAGTCTCAGCATGGGTGGTGTCGACCGCGGTCTTGTCAATTCTCCAAGAGCTTGATGTAGAGCTTGCCTCCTGCTAAGAAGTCTCAGGGACACAAAGACTTCATCTGCAGCATCCTTGAACTCTACTGCTGGGAGTTCTGACCTGCCTGGTGGTGCCAATTCCAGTTCTGAGCCACTGGAGGTGTTTGTTGGGCTGCAATACTCAAGAGAAAGGTTCCAGACACCATTTGTGATGTCGCTGCCTACACAGACACCGTGGTCACTGCTCGCAGGTTGAGCACAGCTTCGACTATGCCGACATTAAAAAGCCCCAGGTGCCTGCCGATGCCGACCCTGCACCGACTTCAACGTCATCATTGAGGCCGCTGCCTGCACCCAGACCAAGAGCACCGCTTTTGGAGTGTACGAAGCATCACCCCAACACCGGTCAGCGCTTACTCCTCCCTCACACCATCACGGAGTCAACAACCGAAAAGACTTTCCGAACTCATTGATGCTACACCGTCATATGGAACCGACACCACACAACCAACGCTGCCTCATCTCCCCTACATAGCCCGGACTTGACGCCTCACCTCCCCTGAAAGGACTCAACGCCCCCCCTTCCCTGTGGCAGTAAGGAGCCGCCGTCGCTTCTGCCCATCAACGCTTCACCTCCGTGACATTGGGTAGACGTCTTTTGACTTCCTCAAGGTACTGTTTTGGGGACCTGTGTGACTCCATGGCCAGCCTGTGCAGCTTGAAGTTTGTGCCGTACTTTGGATTTGTACTAGTCACAACGTCGAGATGGCCCCAGTTGGAGCTATTGTTTTCTGGGAACTTTATTTTTAGAAGAAACCCTTATAAAGTCATATTTTAAGTTGTGTATGTCGCATTTTTGTCGTTTTGGTCTTGTTTGGTTTGGATAAAGTTCATTTACGTTATTGTTCTAAAATGGTGTGTGTCCATTCGTAGTGTTTCACTTTGTTATTGTGTGTTTGGGTACAAATTCTTAACACATTGCCTCCGAGATAAGCCTGTCTGCTCGTGCCAATTTACCAAGGGGGTAAGCAGGGGTTATCTAGGTGTGTAATTCCCTTATCCTGACTAGATGGAATCGTCCTTACTTGGACAGGGTGCATACCACTGCCAACTAGAGACCCCCACTTCTAACAAGGTGGAAATAAAATACCGCATGAGAGGTTTCTCGGGCCGATGGGCAGGCTCCTCTGCACCAATGTTGTTAATTTTTGTGTTACTGTGGAGACCACTGTCGCATCTCCCGTAGCCCATTGTTCTGTAAGTCATAATATCTGGCCTAATGAGATTCAGCCTTTCAAATTCCAATGGAGCTGCCTAAAACCCAAACTGCTACATGAAACCAAAACTTAGTATTCTACCAGAACCTGTCTGTAAACTGCAAACTAAGGGGCACTCTCTAGAAAAATATTCTTTTTTCTCTCAATTTCTTTATTTTGATTTTATGAGAACAATGCTAACATAACAATGAACTTTAAATAAACTAGTCGAAATCTCATTTCACCCAACTAGACTCTAGGTCCATTACTTTCTAGTTGTAAGATATTGGGATATTAGTTGAGGGTGGGTGAATACTCAACTCAAGAAAAACCACAACCCTTTTCAAGGTTAACCTGAGCTCAACCGCCTGGTAGCTATGACACAGAGCAGACAGGCTTAACTTAGAGGCATGTGTAAGGAATTTATGCTGAACAAAGACGGTAATAAAGTTGAAATGTTATACAATAAAAATCCCAAAATGAATTGGAAAAATAGAGAAAAATTTAATAAACAAAATGACAAAAATCCAATAATTGGAACCGCAGATATGGATTTTTAAAATTTAAAGTAGAAATAGTTCCAAGAAGCACAATGTGCTAATGATAGTCAATGGTCACAACAGGACAGGAAATAGGCACTGACACTGACTACGATAGAGCGTGGTTCGGATAAACTAACCAAGTTTGTCCTGTTCAAAGGTTTTACCTTCTGACTTCAGTCCTTTAAGTCCCAACCCACCACTGGAGTAGACTTCTAAAAATCCGCCACGACCTCAGGGTAGGGAATTAGATACACACATGGTGGCAGGCAGACGCAACAGGAGGTTCCAGTCGATGTCTAACAGCCATCACACCGTTTCAGGAAAAGACCTCTTGTCATTTGTTGTGCGCCTGTAGTTTAACAAGGGGTCAGTATTATTTCCCTTGGAGTCTACGTCTCTGTCCTGAGTACAGTGCAGTCTTCTAGGCTCTTTTCAGGTCCCAGACAGCAGGTTCCATACTCTTCTGATCTTCCACAAGTCCAGGAGTGTTCTAAAGTGGAAGCCTGGAGATGCCACATTTATGCCTGGCACAAACTGGTGATTGGGAATAACCCTTGGTTTTTCCCTAACTAATGGGGTAAACCATCCCGGGGCTATTCCTACCCACTTGAGCACACTAAACTTGGGCTCTGAGAGCAGGGAGTGTGAGTAGGGAGTGTAATCCTAGTGTCCCCCGACATCCAACATGAAAATTCAGTTTTAGGCAGTCCCTGTACCGACAAAAACCTCTGGCAGAGAAGTCTAGCAGAACAAAGCTGAGTTTTCAGCAACCAGAGATTAGCTACAGAAGAATTGTTTTGGCCTCCTGCCTTCACCCATGTTATGCACTGCAAATGTTCTTTGTAATCCCAGCAGACCTGTCAAACAGGCTGTGCCACTGTATTGTCAAAAGAGGCCTCCTCCTCAGTCTGTTTAAAAAGGGTGACCCTCTCCTTCTCTGCCTACCAGCCAAACTCCTCATCCACCTCTCCAGGACATATAGAGTCGCCATTCTGAAAGAAACAAATGCATTTTTGGTTCCTTTTTATTGTTTGCACCTGGTTACCACCTGATACAGATTGATGGTAATTGCATTTCCTAAATGTCCAATTTGCGACTATTCGCAGTTGGGAAACCCTTTGTACATGGTGTTAGCGAATCTCTATTTGGAAATCCCTATTTGCAATTTCCTACTTAGTGATTTCCAGAATGCGATTTTTACTGAATAGAAATCGCACTTTGCACCACCGAAAATACCTTTCACACATTCTGAAATGGCACTTTGCATTTCCCTACGGCCTGAAATTGCAAAGCGCACCGTTAAGAAATGCAAAATGCCTTCATACATCATATGGCCCTATAAGAGGATTATCTGATTGGGTATTGTAATTATAACCGAATACCCAAATTGTGTGTGGACAATGATTTGAAAGCAGTGTGAAGCTTGGCAGCGCTACATTCCATATAATGGACATTGAGTAGATCTACACAAGATTACCACACACGCCTGCATGTGTCTCCCTGCTGGTGATTGTCTCCTGCCTGAAGCTTGACTCACAGACTCCTTAAAGTCTGTACGAACTCTGGTGACCTCTTGGTTCACAGAAATGCGGAACCTGCCTCCACAAGGCCATACAGTGCCCTTGTAGAATCCATTGGCACAGAAAGTGATATCGCTGATTATTCCATCATTCATCTGCACATTAAGAGGCATCGCTGGTTTGCCGCCAAAACCATCTTTAAATGAAGACTCAAAGCAAGAGGACTTAATTTGCCATTATTCAACTGCACAGGAAGTGATATCACTGAACTTCCATTCATCCATCTGCACAGTATGTGACATCACTGGATTTCCCATCATCTATCTACACAAGAAGCAACATCACTGGATATGTTATGCTCCATTTGCACAGGAAATTACATCACTGGTTCCCCACCAAAACCATGTTTAAAAAAAGGTACGAAGTAAGAGGACTTCATTTGCCACCCACCTTCATAGGAAGTGGCTTAGTTTCCTGTTTTCTCTGTAGGTCAGTCAACTCTTCATCATCTGGGCATTCCAAACACAAGGTGAGCACTGACAAAGGTATCACCTGTTTGAACCTGAAGGGGCCAGGAGGGGTCGTAGTTCATAACCCCAGTTCCACTGAAACATATAAGGTAAGATAAAATCATCTGCCTCATCCAGCACCCCATACTGCCAGTCCTCACAATCATACCCGGACCTAGATGACCAAGACACTCACATAGCATTCGTACAACACAGACCCAACACTATACACATTTCACTAATTACCACACACCCTAAAACTACAGAACACACTTTTCATCTCATGCTCATTAACACTCACTCTGCATTTCCCCAGGCATCAGACACCATAAACCACAAAATCTTAATGCCCTCTTCATCACAGAAACATGGTTCACCCGACATACTTACACATCCTAGATGTCCTTTTCCCCACAAGCTACATCATTCATTGTGTGGACTGTGCATGCAAGAAGGGAGGAGACCTCCCTGTCACCCATAAGTCCTTCCTGTCATGCACCCTAGGCAAGCAAGTAACATTTAACTCCATGTAGTTGCTGAAATACCATTCCAATTCTCTTCAACGCAAACTGCCACCTTCAAACTGATCTACAGATCTTCCTGGCAGAACAGACATGATTGATGAATTCTCAGATATCCTTAACCATCTCATTCATCCGACATGCCCATACCACTCTCTTCTATGAATTCAAATGTCCGGACAACAGAATTTCAAAAAATCATGAGACACTCTCTTCAACCTCATCAACACACTCAACATGGCACAGCATGTCACACAAGCAACACACTCTACAGCCACATATTCAACCTGGTCTTTTCAACATCATCGACAATCCAATGCAATCATACATACCTTCAGACTGGACTGACCACTTTGCCATCCCTGTCTTCCTGCTCAGTGTCCTACCAACAGACCAAGGTCAACAAAAAAGAGAAGACCAAACCTTCAGATCCTTTAAAGACTTTTCTATAGGCAACTGTTAGAAATGGGGTTTCTGGTTATCCGAGTATGCACCCAGTACAAGCAGGAACCACAACTCTCGTCAGGGTAAGCTAGATACACATTAAAAGATGACCATTGCTCATCCACTAGTAGCTTGTCACAGAGCAGTTAGGCTTATCTAAAGAACCAATCTGTAAAGAATTCATACAACACACATACGCAGTAACACAATGAAAACACCACAAAAATACAACACACTGGGTTGCAAAAATGGATCATATTTTCATGAGTAAAACAAGACCAAAATGGCCAAAATCTAATAAGTAGAAACAGAGTTATAACATTTTAAAGAATAAATCAAAATCTAGTGATTAAAGTCAAATAGTGGTTGGAGGTTACTTGAGGTCGTGCTGAACTGGGGTAAATCCAAAGTTCAGCAGACCGCAATGGAGGGCAGGCCTGCTACAGGATTCACACAGGTTCCGCTAAAAAAAAGTACCTTGGATGGAGCAAGCATCAACGTTGAAGACTCGATGCGTTTGTTCTCATACTAACTTGCAATGAAGGCTTCGTTATTGAACCCCTTTACAATGCAGGCACTGCGTCATCGTTGAGCCACACTGTCCATCGTTGTCAAGCTGAGCAGTCCATTAAAGCGATGTCATCGATTGGCCCCAGTGTCAGTGACAAAGGGCAATGCCTCCGTTCTGATCGGCACAAAGTCATTATTGCATTGATTTTGATGGTTCTGGACAGCAGAAACCACCTTTCAAGGATCTAGGGCTGGATTGGCACAATTTGGCAGGGGAGAACTCACAGATGGCAGAGTCCAGGTGCTGTTGCAAAATTAAAGGAACTCTTTGATGGCCCTGACACTTCCGAACAGGGTGCAAGACACCAAGCCTTTGGATTCACTCTGGGTTCAAGTACAATGGACCCAGTTTTTGTCTTCAGCAGGGCAGTGATCAGCAGGGCAGCAGAGCAGGAAATCAATTATTCCAGAGCAGCAGTCAAGCAGAGTGGCAATCCTTGAAGCATAGCAGTCTTTACTCCACTTCACAGGTCCAGTAGTGTACTGTCTAATTAGGGTCAGAGGCCCAGCACCTATACCCATTTGTGTCTTTGAAGGGAGTTCAAACTAGGCCCTTGAAGTACACAGGTCCCCCATTCTTCTCGGTCCTGGCTCCAGACCATCAGTAGGGGGTAATCAGCCCTTTGTGCGAGGAAGAGGACACTGCCTATTCAGGTGTGCCAGCTCCCCCTCTCCTCCTGCCCAGGAAGAGCTATCAGAATGCAGAAGAATGCAGATGAGAATTCTGTCACTCCACCCTTCCTGTGTTTGTGGCTGTCTTGAAGGAATGCACAAAGTGCAGTTGTCACCCACCCGAGACGTGTATCCTAGACAGGCTGCAAGGCACTTAGAGCAGTAAGAGAAGAGAAATGTCCACTTTCTAAAAGTGGAATTTCCCAAATAGTAATATTAAATCCAAATGTACCAGCTTTAAAGTGTTTTAATGAACTCCCAATGTTAGCCTCTGAGAGGAGTAGGGCTCCCATTAGTGAAAAATGAATTTGGGTGTTTGTCACTACCAGGACATACAAATCTTAACAGTACCTGTCCTACCTTTTACTTACACAGCACCCTGCCCATAGGAATACCTTGGGCCTACCTCAAGGGTGACTTAGGTGTAATAAAAGGGGAGTTTAGGGCTTGGCAAGTAGTTTTAAATGCCAAATCGAAGTGTCAGTGCACTGCAGACACAGGTCTTGCAAAGGCAGGCCTGAGACAGGTTTGAAAGGCTACATGTGTGGGTGGATCAAACAGTGCTGCAAGCCCACTAATAGCATTAGATTAAATGCCCTAGGTATATGGTATATGGTATATGGTATATGGTATATGGTATACTACTGCACTAGGGACTTACAAGTAAACTAAATATGCCAACCAGCTATACAACAATGTCACCGTTTTTAAGGGAGAATCACATGCCCTTTAGCACTGGTCTACAATGGTAAAGTGCTCAGAGTTCTAAGGGAAATAAGAAGATACAGCAAAAAGAGGTGGTAAGCAGGCAAATAGTTTGGGGGAAGACCACAATGACAGGTCTAACAGCAACCTAATTCTTGAACTCATTTCTCACCTTACCAACTCCACATCCATGGCAATGCCCTTTTAAACAATGCCACCACCCCCCAATTAAAACACACACATTCAAGGCAAAGCCTTTCAGCACACTGGTTCTCTAAAGGCCTTGCTGCCAATAAATGATCCATATGTAGACAGGAAAGAAAATGCAAGAAAAACAGAACTGCTGATGACCTAATGATTAACGTGAATGTAAAACTCCACTCCGCAAGCAGAGTTTGCAGATTTTTGGCAACTCTGTGTTCCGCGTAGAACGCAGAGTTACTGAGACCTCCAAGCTCCGCACTAGAGCAGATTTTTTTTTTTTTGTGTTTGCGCGCCCAAAATACATTTTCACGTGCGTGGGAGCTACTCACCAGGTGCCTGGGATCGCTTAGGAGATTTCCCATCTGTTCGCGAGTGCCACGAGATTTGTTAGCCGGCCGCACGGTCACGCGAAAGTGTTCGATCGCGAACACGTCATTCGAGCGCACCATCGGACTTCCGGTCAAAGTTTTGTGAAGATCGCGATCCCGAAAATGCAGAATTTGCAATCTGGAGAAGAATCTCACTCGAGCAGAATCAAAACCTTCTTGAAATGATGATTTGGATTAAAAAACTCCTCAGGGGGCGTGGCTAGGAGCGTCACCTTAGGTGTGCTCCGGACCCCTCCGTCATCCGCTCGACCATCCGCCGCCATCGGGAACATTTAACACCCTGTGCCCTGTACCTGGATGCCTGGGGGCCTCTGCAGCTCCTTTTGAGTCGTGTGGCGCTGAATTTGGAGCGAATAGGGCTGATCCTGTCTCCCGGACCCGCCGTGCCGAGCTCCTCAAGATGGCGGCTGTGGCCGCGCAGAATCCAGATCCTCTGCTGGTCCGCTGTCTCTGACGGCCCAGCCTGCCTGCGGAGGGAGCTCCTTGCATGGCGGGTCCCCTCCTCTGACCAGGGTGCACCATCGCCTCCCTTTCAGGTGCCGCCGGCGGTGTGTCAGTGGCCCTGCGCAGCTGAGGAGAGACACTGAAGGCCTGGCGCTGCCGTCTCGCGCTGATCGGCTCCCCCGAGGCGGAGCTGGAGTGGGCGTGGTGCCAAGGCTCCGAGAGGGGTCTCGGTGCTCGCTGGCCGCCTGTGGTGCTCCTGAGGGCCCTGCTGAATCCTTCCTGTTGCCCGGCCTGAGGAGTGCGGAGTAGTGGGACATCCTCCACGGAGTGGTGTGCTGGTGCCGGTGAGCCTCTGTTGGTTCTGGGGCTCTCGGCGGCCCTGTCGGCCTTGGATTCAGCTTGACTGCTCTGACGCCGCGGCCCTGCGGGGACGCGGCCTGAGGGGGGGTGATCCCCTGTTGCTCCTGTGGCCTTGCCCTGTGCCTGCTGCATGCACTGTTGCTGGTGGTGCCCTCCCACCACCCCCTGCTATCTGGACCGGTGTCATCGGAGTGGCGAGACTACACCTGCGGGGCTGCTGACCAGGGAGGTGGCCGTTTGACATCAAAAAGGACCAAATTGGTCGTCGTCAGTGCTGGGGACCACCGCAGGGGGGGACGGCCTTCCCGGTGAGGTGCTCTTAGGTCACCCCCCGGCACTGAGTGGACGTCGCTGACTCTGGGGGCCCTGCCTGAGTCCATGTGAGGAGGCCCCGTCTGAGCCCCGCTGGGCCCGGCGGCATGGGCCGCTGCTGCTGGTGATGCCTGTTGTTGGCTGCTGGAGGGTGCAATCCTTTGAACAGGCCTGCAGGTGAGGAGTGGGGGCACGGCGGTGTCTGGTCTGGGGGTGTGGGTCAGCTGTCAATTGGGCAGCAGAGCAGGTGGGGCGTGGGGGGGCCCTTGGCTGGTGTGGCTCCTCCCCCCCTCTCCCACCCCCACGCCTGGTGGGCCGCACAGGACTTGATGGTGGGGGGAGCTGGCCCCTTCTGAATGGCGATGGTGGCAGCATAGCCCGCTGGGCTTAGCCTCCTGGACCCGGGGCGTGGATGTGAGCGCTTCGGCTGACATTTCGGGTGGCGGTGTCCCACGGTGGTTGTAGACGGAGGTCTGGTGGCTCCCGTGGGGCTGTGAATATAGTCACGTGAAGCAAGACTCGTGGGGCCCCCAATCACCCCTTGGGCCACCAACACTTTCCAGGGGGCAACTGCGCGCATAGAACCCCCCCGTCTGGTATTCGGCACCCTTCCTGAATCTCTTCATCTGATGTGTTTCTTGTCCCGGCAGACCGTTCTGTGGCTCCAGCGGGAAGGGTCTAGCTCGTGGATCTTGATCGCGACCCTTCCTTCCGTCTCCTCTGCGCTGGCTGCACCTCTTGGGAGGCGGACTGGGCTGTCCCGGGTCGTCACATCGGCTGCCTGCATTTCGCGGCTCCCTGGGTCGACTCCGTTGCATCATCGACCTTCCGGTGTGGGGCCCGGCTGGGGGGTCCTTCAGAACCCGTCCCTCCCTGGGGGCCGAACATGGGTAGAACGGATAGATCAACAAAGGTCCCTGCCACCCAGTCAAAAATGGAACGCTTCACCACACCGGGTGGGGGGGCTCCTGGGGGAGTGGCTGGGCAGGAGGCTCCTCCGTCTGCTGAACTGGCCGCCATCCTCCAGGCCATCCACACGTCCCAGACCTTGGTGGAGGGCAAGATCGCAGAGGTGAGGGTGGACATGACTCGCATCAGGCAGGACCTTTGTAACACGAACGCCCGGATTAAAGAGACTGAGTACAGGATCTCCTCTGTGGAAGATGACGTGCAGCAACTTAAGGGGCAGGTGGCCTGTCTTCAGTCTCATTCTCAGGAGTTGCACCGCCGGGTGGAGGACGCTGAAAACAGGTCCAGACACAACAACATATGCCTGGTGGGCTTTCAGGAGGGAGTGGAACAGGGTCGTACAGTGGACTTCCTGGAGAGGTGGCTGAGGTCGTGGGTCCCCGGGGGATCCCTATCCCCTTGGTTTGCAATCAAGCGGTCTCATCGGTCCCTGGCCCCCAAACCAATGCCGGGTGCTCCTCCCCGCACGATCATAATGCGGGTTCTTAACTTCAAGGATCGCGACATCATCTTGTCTGAAGCCTGCAAGCAACAACGGCTCCTCCACGAAAACTGCGCCATTATGATCTTCCCAGACTACACCCATAAGGTCCAGGGCCAGCGTCGCTCCTTCGGAGAGGTCAAGCAGAAGTTGAGGGCACTTAACATTCAATATCGGCTCCTCTTCCCAGCTCACCTGCGGATGGTATTTGTGAACAAGACACTGTTTTTCGACAGCCCGGCAGAGGCTTGGACATGGGCGGCGGATGAGCACCCTCTGTGGGCTGAGGGTTGCACCCTGGGTGGGGGGATGCGGGGTCGGGCTCGGCGGCTCCGCTCCCTCTGCCCCTCAGCCTCCACCCAATCGATCCCGCAGGTGCCGTGACCGGGGGCGGGCCCGCTCAGACTCCCCGCCGGGTCACTCACAACAGCCACCCCGGGTCAAAGAGGGAGCGCCGACTGGGAGGCGCTCTGGTTCCGCTGGCCGACTGGACAGCGGAGATGCTGCATCCCGGCCCTCCGCGATTGACCTCCTGGGCACTGACCTCTCCTGTAGCCCGATGCTTTCGAGGGACCCTGCTTGAGCCGGTCTTTGCCCGCCGGGCCTTGCTCCACGGCTGGAGACGGCACTCTGACTCAGATCTGTTCCTAAATTCCCGATGGTCTTTGTAAACATGGAGGGGTTCTCCACGCTTCCCCATTCCCAAGCATTTTAGTTTGGTTGTTTGCCCTGTGTACTAGGGTGTTGCTTTTGAGGGGTCAACAGATGCGTCTGTTTCTGAAGTGCAGGGTGGGGGGTGGGGATAATGGGGGGGTTTGGGTAAGTTTTTCCCTGTACGTTGTTATGCTTTTTGTTTCAGCTACCACAGAATGACACATGTTACCAGTGAGAGGGATGGGTGCGACCCGTAGCAAGAGAACGCACACACCACCGTGGGCTCCCAAGCGCGTTTGTATACCCAAAGCCACACACTCAGCCTAGACCAGGAAACGCCTGCCTTGACAGATAACACTTCCCCCAAGGCGTCTCTCCACGTGTTGTCGTGGAATGTCAATGGCCTGTTGGACCGACACAAATGCACAGCGATCCTACGGTACATGCAGCATCTCCACATAGATATCCTCATGCTTCAAGAAACGCACCTCTTAGGTAACTGCTGCCCCTTTTTAGCTCGTTATGGCTATGATAGGGTATGGCACTCCGTCTTCTCTAGGGGCTCACAAGGGGTTGCCATCCTCCTGAGGCGTACACTGCCCATTGTCCTCTCCCAAGTGGTACATGATCCTCAAGGCTCGTTTGTGACAATTTGCGGCTCACTGGCTGGGTCCCCCCTCACTCTCATGTTGGCATATGCACCCCCTCCATGCTCACGCCCACACTTGCATACACTACTGCCCTGCTACATAATGTGTTCGCTGGCAACATGGTCATTGCGGGTGACTTTAATGCAGTCTTAGCCCCGGCCCTCGACACAACGGGGCCTCCATCTGCCGCCCGGGCGGCGAGTGCGAAACAACTGAAAAACTGTTCTGAGTCCCTGGGGCTCTGCGATGCATGGCACGCATGGCACCCACGCAGCACCCGATTTACACACACCTCCACGGCTCATCACACCCAAGCACGCATAGATGCGATCTTTGTCCCCACGCCCGACTGTTCTACGATTCTTGATGTCCGCATCCTGCCCAGACGCATTTCCGATCATTCCCCGATACTCCTTAGCATAGGGGCCCCCCTCCCGCCAAACATGGAGGATGAACGCTTGGTTTCTCCAGGATCAAGACTTCAGGCAGGCGGTGGGGAAAGAGCTTAAGCAATATTTTGCTACCAACGAGGGCTCGGTAGCCTCCACGGGCACCCAATGGGAGGCAGGCAAGGCGACCATACGAGGTATCGCAAATTGGCAGCTTAAGATCCAGAGGCAATCACAGTTGCAGGAGATCTCTTCCAAGGAAGCGCAGGTGCTTCGCTTGGAACAGATGTTATCCACGTCAGAGGACGCTGCCCAGACCCGACAATTAGCCCTCATCCGGGACACATTAAACAACTGTCCTTGGATGTGGCCAAGCTCCTCTCAAGGTCTTCGGTAGCAAGAGTTTATGGTTGGGGGGACAAGAACGGCACGATCTTGCACAGATTGACCACATATCCCAGAGCGAATAGTATCATCCCAGAGGTGGTTGATGCAGCTGGAGCGGTACAATGTGCTCCCGTGGCAATGGCAAATACCTTTGCTGCATACTACCGGAGGCTGTAAACAGCACACACCCCCGAGCTGTCCGTTGTAGCTCTCATTGACTGGGGTAGGGTGTGCCTTCCTGGGCTGGAACCAGCCGCTCAAAAGGCCCTAGAGCGCCCCATCTCCTTGAAAGAAATTAAATAGGCGATCACCCTGGTTTCCCTGGGTGGGACCCGGATCCAGATGGCCTTCCGCAGGAGTATTATGCGGCATGCCGAGGCACCCTAGTGCCCCACCTGGCCAGCTTATTCAAAGAAGCCGTGGAGAGAGGTTCCTTTCCGCTGGAAACGGATATTTCCACCATCGTGGCTCTCCCGAAATCCCAGCCTCCCTCCTGAATGTGTGAAGATTATCGCCCCATATCCCTCCTCAACACCGAAATTAAGCTATGTGCCACCATTCTGGCCCAACCCTGCTTGGCCTTACTGGTGCACCCGGATTAATGTGGGTTCATGTCTCAGCGTGGGACCCCCCACTGCCTCCGCAGGCTGCAGCTAGCTCTGGCACACCGGCACCTGCTTACCCCATACTTGGCACTCCTGTCCATAGACTTTGAAAAAGCTTTCAATTCGGTGGACTGGACATACCTGCAGGGCGTGCTGACCGAGATGGGGTTCGGGCCCCACTTCCGTTCTCTGGTCCGGGTCCTGTACGCTCGCCCGAGAGCGTGAGTACTGGTCAACGGGGTACTGTCGGAGGCCTTCCCCATTGCCAGGGGCACTAGGCAGGGATGTCTCCTCTCTCCTTTGCTATTCGCCCTGGCGATGGAACCCTTGGCGTCCCTGATTCGGGCTGAAGACGGCCTCCGGGGATGGGAGTGGCCCAATACTGACACGGACAAGATCGCATTATATGCAGATGATGTCCTTGTCTTCCTATCTGAACCAGCCTCCTCCTGGCCACATTGCCTTCAGATCTTGCACTACTTCGAGCAGGCCTCAGGGCTGCGGTTAAATCCTGGGAAATCAGTGCTGGTTCACCTGCATCTCTCTAGAGAGTGCTTTGACTGGCAGTCTATCATAACACTCCGGAGGCAGTCCTTTAAATATCTGCGGATTTGGATTGCCCTTCTTCCCGAGCTGGGTTGGTCCCTCAATGTGGCCGTGTTGGTTAAGAAGCCCAAGGATGACCTCCTTAAATGGAAAGCGCTGCCTCTGAACCCCCTGGGGAGGGTGGCCCTGTTTAAAATGATGATCCTCCCCAGATTCCTCTACGTTCTACAGAATACCCCCTTCTGTTTTCCCAGGACTTGGTTCCGGGAACTGGACAGTCTAATCACCAAGTTTCTCTGGAGCGGAGGATGGGCACACGTGGCTCTGTCTGTTTGCCAGATTCCCTCCTACGATGGCAGTATGGGGATGACGCACTTGTATCTGTATTTTTGGGCGGTACGTCTCCTGGTAGTCCACGATTGGTTCAATGGGGGCTGGTCAGACCCAGCCTATAGGCTTGAACTGAGTGACCTGGGGCTTGCGGACATCCAAGCCATGATATATGGGGGGGCCCATTCCAACCCGACTGCCTGATGTGACGCGCTCTGTGTTGTTGGCTTGGCGGGCCTCGCTCCGTCACACTGGATGGACGGGGAAGTTGACCCAATGTACTCTCCTCTGGCATGGGGCTTGGCTCCGGAAGGTTAGTGGACTACAGGGGTTTAAAACTTGGGACCTTATTGGCATCTCCCAGCTAGGGGACATATGGGCCAGGGGCCACATGCTATCCTTCCAGGAGCTCCAAACTCGCTACTCCCTACACTCGTCCCAGTTTTATAAATATTTGCAGTTGAGACATGCCCTCCACATGCATATTACGGATGACACAAGGCTCCCCGAATATAGCCCCACTGAGGCCCAGACGATGCTGGGTGACTTGGGTAAGGGGGGGTCTCCCGCATTTACCACATCCTAGTTAACAACACCCCCACATCCCTAGATAGGTTGAGGGGTCAATGGGTGGATTGGGTGGGCCCCCTTGACGAGGTGGACTGGCGTGATGCCCTTATAGCCTCCAGAACAGTCACCGTCTCCGCCAAACTCAAGCTGATTCAGCTCTACTACTTACACGTTGCATACCTCACTCCCCTGTATCGAGCGGGTTTGCGCCCAGATGCGTCATGTGCAAGATGTAACCATGCCCCGGCCGACTTCCTCCACATGGTTTGGTTGTGCCCCCACTTAAGACAGTTCTGGAGATCTATTGAAGTGGAGCTAACGGAGGTACTGGGCTGGGAGGCTCCTCATGATCCACATCACTCTTTGCTGGGGATCACTGATGGGCTGGACGGGTCCAGGAGTGACAAGTTATTTTTTAATACAACTATGATGGTGGCCAAGCGGGACATAGCGGCGGCCTGGAAAAGCCCTGACTCACCAGCCCTGGAGAGGTGGCGTAGAGGGGTGGACTGGTGCGCGACCCAGGAGAAAGCCCTGTACAAAGCCAAGGGGTGCGTCAAGAAATACCGCAGAGTGTGGGGGAAGTGGTTGGGGAATGTGGAGGGTCCTGATTACCTGGTTCCAAATCCCGTCTATGTAATTTTTATGGGGTTCGTGATTGGGGGCTACATTGCTTTTGTGAATGGATTCAAACTCGTGATTTCCGTGTATAGGCTGAATTGTTTTATGTGTTTTAAAATCAATAAAAATTTGCTTATCAAAAAAAAACCTCCTCAGATCGACATTTGGCTGTACTTTTTTGTGCAAGGAATCTTTTTTCTTTTTTTACTTTTTTTTAAGAGGAAGGAAGTGCCCCAGAATCTCAAAATTCCTGTTCCTGTCAGCAGACTCCTCCCAGTGCTTTGTCCATCTCCTGTTCACTTAGTTTTCATTTGGATTTGGAGCTAGAAGGATCCCTCTTTGTGTCTGCTGCATCATATATCATTGGATTTGAGGACTTTTGAATTTGAGATTTCACAAGTAAATTGGAAAATTGGTGTTGTTTGTTTGATAGGGTCATTACACCTACATTTTATTGTACTTTTCATAGTTTTTTAAAAATGTATTGTGGTGGGTTGCCTGTAGTTTCAGTAGGGGCCTAGTTGTTTCTTTGTCAGTAATCTTTCTTATTTTATAAAGGAAACATGCACAGTTCACTACATTTTCTACACCCTGAAATCAATTTGCAATATTTATTTATTCAATTCACTAGCCCAGTAGTCTGCCAATAGGCGGTTCAGCCAGTAGGCCCAGAGCTACTCATTTGTGCATGAAACAACTGTTTCTGTTGAATTTAAGCATCATTTAGGACATAGATGCCATTGGATTGAAATGCAAAATGTGTTTTTTGGGGTATTTCACTTTTTTCATGAGTGTTAAATAAATGCCTTTGTTGGATTTGTGTGGTTGTGTAACTTGAAAACCTTTTTTAGCCCAGTGGATATTTGTTCTTGGCATTGTTGTATTAAAGCTGTGTTTTTTAGCATGCCTCCATTGTCTGGCTGTGTGTAAGTGTGTTTGTAATAGTGGGCCAGTATTTGCCTTGGCTGAGCCTCCCCGTGTGAGCTTTGTAAAGTCTGTGTCCATATAGGCCTGCTTGAGTTCATTGTTTTCCAGGCCTCCTGCTTGATGTTGTTGTGAGTGACTGACCATGTGGCTGGTGGCCATTTTGTGGTGGTGGTAGTGCTTTTGCCATAGACCTGCATGTCTTCTTTCCTTTGTTCCTCTTGGCTTATTGCTTCTTGTTGTGGGTGGCCTTGCTGGCCATGTGGCTGGCGGCCATTTTGTCAAGCCAGCCAGTGTGCTTTTGCCATAGGCCTGCAGTGTCTTCCCTTTCTTGTTGTTGTGGGCTGGCCATGTGGCTGGTGGCCATTTTGTGAAGGCAGCCAGTGTTCTTCTGCATTAGGCCTGCATGTCTTTCCTTTGGTCCTCTTGCTTATTGCTTCTATCCATTGTCAGCTGCAGCTCCCCAAATGCTGAATCCCACGTGATGCACAATGCCAAACCGGGTCCATTACATTTGTATTTTTGTTGTTGTTCTTTTTCTTTCCTATCCTTCCTCGGTGTAGTGTACAGTGTACACTAGTACACCAACCACGAAAGCCCTTGTTTTTGTCAGTCTCACAAATGTCTACACTGTATTGTATGTTTTTTAATAACTGAGGTAATTATATTAAATAACTGAGGTAATTATATTAACACTAACAAGTGTGACCACACACTAAGTTATATATTATATTTGTTTGCTTGTAGTTTGTGCTAGTAGTAATTGAACCACAACAATGAATGCCACGTTTCACTGATGTTCTTCTTGCTTCTTTGGTTTTAGGTGCACAAAAGCGGAGGAGACTTCATCACCCATTGTGCTGCCAGACAGAATTCCTGCTGTGTACATGTCACGTGGCGTGTGACCACAGACATCTCTTCAACTTGTGCTACTGAGTGCTGCTGACATCTTCAAGATGGCCCCAAAGAAAGGTACTAGGTCCAGTACCAAGAAAGTTGTCATGAGAAGAATACACTTCCACTTACCAAGACCGGTGTGTCGCCCAATAACTTTTTGGGAAAACAAAAATTGCACCTGCAGCAGCGGTGTCCGGTGAGCAAGCTGGGAACAGCACCCCCGCATCAGTGGACCCATCCCCACCAACCTATGCCCAAGCCCATGTCTGTTGCTGAGGCAGCCAGTCTAAAACGCCGACGAGCAGTGATGTTGAAATTGACTTACATTATCGTAAAGTAATACCCAATCAATGTAGGAAACTCAGATAAGTGGGCAACAACTGCCACAACCACCGCCCCCAGTAGCAGTTGTTCCTCCCGAAGTAGGGGCAGTTCAGGAGATCGAGCTTCCTGCAGAGGAAGAAGAAGAGCAAGCCAGTCTTTCAGAAGATCCATTGTCTTCCAGATCCCCAGCAAGGAAAAGGAGGGTTATTCCATCAACTTCTTCTGCAAGCCCCTCTTCTGATGATCTAGACGCCACTTGGAAGCCACCTCAGTCAGAGAGTGAGACACGCCACGAGACAAGGCTAGCGAAAAGGAAAGTTCCAGAATGCCTTTTGGAGGTAGATGTAGAAGAGGAGGAGGATGATGACGAGCTAGTCATCATGGACATTAGTCACGCCCCAGTGGAGACTGACATTACCCCACCCAAATTGCTGTGAAGGATGTGGCATTGATACCACCAACACAGATGATACCACCAACAGCACCCCCAGCTTTCATATTTCGCCGTCAGTGACCTACATCCAGCACTACCACCTCAGTAGAAGGAGGTACTGCAGAGAGTCAAACTTCACTCCCACCTATCAGTTCATCTGGCATTGCAAGTGGCGCCAGCAGTACCAGAAAGTTGACCTCCCCAATTTGGGACTACTTTTCGGTTAGCAGGAAGGAGGTGAACATTGCTATATACTCCATATGTGGATAAGGTGTTAGTCAGGGTAAGCTTGGTGCAAGCTATGATACCGGAGGCCAAACAACCCATCTGAAAAAACACCACTTAATCCAGTGGGAGGCACACCTTACCAGCCAACAAACTGCACCCATTCTTCTTGGTGAGGATGAAGAAGTTGAAGATCTGATCACAGTGGAAGGTGAACAAGAGGGAGACATTTTCTCTGGTACACAAAGTAGCCCTGTCCCCAGCAGTGCAGTGGTAGCGCCCACATACTCATCCGCAACATCGCAGTGGCATAAGACTAAGAGTCAGGCTGAAACACCAAGGGGTCGCAGGCAAGAGAGTACAGCAAAAACAAAAAAGTGCGTTGAGCCTAAGAACATCTGGCGTCAAGATGTCACCTGCATCAGTGGCACCAGAAAATAAAAAAAAGCAGGCTACCATTCTCAGCATGTTTAGATGAGAGGGGCAGTACGAACGCAACCACTCAACGGCACGTTTGTACAACGGGAAGATGGCTAAAATGTTAGCGCTGAACCTCCTCCCTTTTTCTTTTGTGGAAGGGTGGGTTTTCTTGAATTTGAGACAGCCCTCTGCCTAAAATGGAAGGTTCCCAGCCGGTCCTGCTTCGCCAGAGTTGCTGTTCCAGCACTACATCACGATGTGCTGGAATTGCTTGGAAAACCTTTGCAGCAGAGGGTTGTTCACACTGTCCACCTGACAACAGATATGTGGACCAGTTAGTTGCCAAGCCACTGATTACATGTGCATCACTGCACATTGGATCTCTTTTGTGGGGGTTAGAGAAAAGATATCTGCAGCAGGTGTTGTTGACACTGCTGAGATTTTTAATGCCACTCGGAAAGATGCAACTATAGCCATGTTCACAATGGAGTAATCTCATAGTTTGCAAGACTTTAACAGCTAGGTCTTTGAATGGCAGCGACCAAGAGGGCTTTCCATTAGTTTTTTTGCCACGTACAATGGCAGTAATATAGTTAAGGCCATGGCTGATGGTGGCTGTTCAGGGTCCTGTGTTTGGTGCATTGCATTAACATCATTGTTCAAGACATTCTGAAAAAAGAAGGCTGAGTCAGCAACTTACTGACCACTGCAGAAGAATCTGCACACATTTTAGCCATTCTTTTAAAGCTTGGAAGCAGCTGAGGATCATTCAACATGAGCATATAATTCCAGTTACAGCACTCATCCAGGAGGTCCCAACATGCTGGAACTCAAGTTATTACATGCTTGAACATCTGTTTGAGCAGTACAGACCAATCAATGAATATGTTATGCAAAGAGAGGATGCTACTGTGAAAGGCATGATCATAGAGATGGACAAATGGGGCCTAGTTAAATGCCTGACAGAGATACTACTTCCTTTTCGAGCTCTTCACATGTGAAGTCAGCATGGAGGACTGTACTATGGGCCAAGCTATCCCATTGTTGAACATGCTAAAAAAACAGCCAAAGGGGTTGTCGCTTATCTGAAAATACAAGGGTGCAAAGTAGAATTGAGTCATGCAACCATTACATTTGTGCCACAATTCTGGATCCACGGTACAAACCAGTACTGCACACATTGATTCCTTTTTCAGAAGGGGATGTTAGCAACTACAAAACTTGGATAGCTGTGGAAGCCAGTAACTTAGAAAAAGAACATCCGGGAATTAGAGGTCCGCTGCTCCTGGCCACAACAAGTACTGCAGGGCAGCCGGCATCAAGTTCCACCTCAGAGCGTGAGGGCAGTGTGGTTGGCTCACAGCAGCCAAAACCACCAACAACATCAACTACAAAAAGATCAGGAGCATCAGCCCCACCAGAATCGGCACAGGAATGGTTTCTACATCAAGGGCTTGTTCGGTCCACCTCTGAGCATTGAGCGGATTGTCCAGGCCTATCTGGATGACCCAACAGAGGTCTACATTGATCAAAACCCTTTGTTGTATTGGTATGGGAAAAGGCACAATGGCCAGAACTCAGCAGGGTGGCGATAAACTATCTGACTTGCCCTGTTGCAAGTGTCTCTTCTTAGCATGTTTTCAAACCTGCTGGAGCCATGTTGACAGTGAGAAGGACCAGCGTCTTGCCCCAAAACGTGGAGAGGTTAACCATGATCAAAATGAATCAGCACTTTATACCACCGGATTACACCAATCCTGAAGTAGCACAGCAGGAAGATGATGATGGTGACTTAGGTCATGGAAGTAGTGTGTTAGATGACCTACTTCTGGGTGAACCACCAGACTTTTAGGACGAGCTCTACTTCCCTGACAACTAGGCTTTCGAGTTACTTTCTTTCTTGCTTTGACGCCCCCCCCTCCAGAAAAAGCCCTCCCCAAAAAAAGCTACGGAATATTATTTGCTTTTATTATTTGTGTGTGTCACTGTCATTCTGGTTTGAATCACAACAAATCCATCACAGCCGTCTTACTTTTTTATTGCCGGATTGGAGTTGCACTGTGTGCAGTCTTTGAAGAAGTAAGTCCACTCCTCCGAGTCCTGCTCCAGTCCTGACTCACCCTAAATCCATTTCCCTCAAGTCAGACATTGGATAGAGAATAGTACAACAAATGTGAAATGTGTGCCGGCCTTGTTGAGTCCCTCTAAAAAACCTGACTATAGCTATCCTCCTTTACGAGCCTAGAGGGACTGCCCCGTAAGAACAGCTAAATGATGGCACGCATTGGACGCTGACTCTGAGTCATTGGTGTTTGTGTTGTTGTTGTGCATGATGTCTACTAGTATTTAATCTACACTCAAAAAAGTGAATAAAGTCAATGTTTCCCTTCTTGTTCATTAACAAAATTGTACTGCTGCAGGCCCATCCATGGCATTTTTGATTCTGGACTCACTCGCTACACTACAGAGTTGGACACCATGATGACCAAACCATACTCGCAGTCAGTCAGTAGAATCAGAGATCACTGATAGAATAACTTGGACGTTTCATGAAGTGGCTAAAATGTAAACAACAACAAAACCAGACCTACATGTCTCTGTAGTGGTGGAGGCGAGTGTAGTGGTAAGACTGACAGAGGTGCATTGATTTAGTTACTTAATTTTGAAAATGCTATGTTGCTGTGTATGTGTGCTCAGTGCTGTCTGGCTAAAAAAATATCTAGCTAAGTGGACATTGGGTGGGTGCCGCAGGCCTGCTCCTGTTGTGTTTTTGTAGGTTAATGCTGTAAACAGAGTAGACATGATTTATCCCTGCCACCTCTGAAAGTTTTCTTGTTGCACTCCTCCTTAAATTATGCAGTTTAACTTTACTTTCCGCCAGGATTTTTCAATATCCCTTTTGTTTTTCCATCTATACTTACAGGCCGGCCTTTACCATGTGCTATACTGGGAAAAACAAATCACACTTACCTTACCAATCTGCATCTGCCAGGCAGGCACCCAAGATTGACGGACGGAGCGTCCATGGAAGGAAGGACCAAGAGGAATGCAGAGATGCAACTCCCAATTTGACCATAACATAGTGATATGGTATCATAATTTCATTTGATTAAATTTTTCTCTTCAATCATTACGACTGTGTGTGTTGTTGTTTATTATGTTTGCTTATATTTCACTACTAAAGATATTTTTGTATTTTCTTTGCTACCTTTCAAAGCAAGCCTGCAAAACAGCAGAACATAAAATGTGTGTAACTTGGGTCTCTCTGGGGGCCCACAGGCAAGGCAATTGCTTAATAATAACAATTAATAATATACTGCTGCCCTGTACTACTAGTCTAGTACTACTCATCAAGTCATCTTCATGCATACATTTTCTTTTTCTCCCTTAACAGATTTATAATGGTCGTCTTCCAAGATTGTGTGTTGTCTATGTGTAGGGTTTGTCTTTGTCAAACCTTACCCCAAATACCCCTTCCTAACCATTCATCAAACCCTAGCCCTCTTCCCCCGGCTGTGTGATTTATATTGAGGTGTGACTAAATTAAATTGACACCAATAATTGATCACATAGCTGCTGGGGTGGATGTTGTGAAAGCAGCACTAACTCTAAGCAGGGAAAGGATCTTCTTCTGCTTGCTCACCCATGCTCAGTATTCGCAAGTAAATAGTTTTTTCCAGAGGAACATAATCCATCATAATTAATTACCAGCATCAATTCATCATCCTTCCAGCACTAAAGGTTATGCTTGTCCACTTCATAGGTCAAATCAACTTCAGTTTGTAACTTGTACTAGGCTATCCCCACCACCATTATGTTTTATTTTACTTTAGCATTACTTATCATCATCATGGTTTCTTGTTTGGCGGTCTTCTTGTGTACTCTACTTCTACTACTCGTTCCTGAGTCTCCCTCAGGCGACTGACTGTCTCATTTTCTTTTTTTGTAAATGCCACTGTCAGTGTCTACTACTACTACCACCACCACCATGGCATCTCGGGAAACTAAAACATCATCACCATGCAGTCATCGCTTTGCCTAAGTATAAATAAACATCAATCACAGGTAAGAGAAGAAGTTTGGGGGAGGCATAATTAATATTAAGGGTGCCGATTCACAGAACTAATCTGAGATAAAATCCTGAATGTACTACTTTTGGTATTCACAGAAGGCATTTAGTAGTAGTAAAGTTAGGACTCCTAACTTTACTACTACTAAATGCATTTTGTGAATACCAAAAGTCGTAAAGTTAGGATTTTGTCTCAGTTTAGTTGTAGTAAAGTTAGGAGTCCTAACTTTAATACTACTAAATGCCTTCTGTGAATACCAAAAGTAGTAAGTTTAGGATTTTATCTCAGTTTAGTAGTAGTAAAGTCAGGAGTCCTAACTTTACTACTACTAAATGCCTTCTGTGATTACCAAAAATATCATCTCAAGTTAGTTCTGTGAATCGGCCCCATGGAAATTAATTCTTTAATTCACACACCCACACCCTTCCGAGTCCAGTTGCAGACTGCATAGACTAGGAGGAGAAACTGACAGTATTAGTAGGACAAGTCACAAGTGAGGGTACCCCATCTATCTGTTGGTGCGTTACACTATTGACAGATTATTTCAATCAAAAACTGCGGCCTTGCAACAGTAAAGGAAACCATGTGAAGTAATAGAGTAACCCCCCCAAATTTTTACCCAATGCCCAATTCCCACCCACCCAAAAAAAAAAAAAATTAAAAAGGGGCAAGGCGACGGAGTTCCAGTGGCAGCCTCGCCGGTTACTTTCCAATACCTTTATCTGCTGCACTAGGCACGCCATCGGAGGAGCATGCTTCACTTAATTGCTTTACAGTTGTATCCACAGGGGACAGCAGTGTTCGATGCTGCCAGACCATGGCCCTGTACCACTGGGGGGGCCTGGCTGGGTCCCAGGGCATTGGAGGAGGCTACAGCTGCTGCCACCTCCTCCTCCGCCAGAGCTACCAGCTCCGATGTTCTGTACAGATGGCCTCCAGCTTCCGACGCCGTGTCATGGCTGCTAACGCCTTCCAGTTTGGTTGTGCTTTTGGTTGGCAAGGAGTAGCTATATTAAGTAAGAAAAAAGACAATTGTAACCAATACTCTTAGCAAAACAGTAACACAAAATTAATTCTACACATAGTAGCACAGTAGCACTAGTAGCAAGCACAGTACATTACATTTGTGGTATCCTCCCACTTCCTCGGTCTCTAACATTTGTGGGAGTTTCAGGCATTACTACTACAAGGCACTATGGAGTAGACACATCTTCTTCTTCTCTCTCTCTTGTTTAGCTAAATTAACCTTGTTGTCGGCATGCCAGCTCAGTTTGCTTGCGCCCTAGACAGACATACTCGTGTCGCAGACTCACATTATTTTTATTTACTACTGTCTGCAGGTGGGGCAGCTGTAGTCTACAACTACAGAATTATCTTATTTTTCTAATATGGCCATACTCTGTTACATCAATGGCAACTGCTCAATTTCACTTTCACCCTTACTACCACAACAACGTAGATGACATCTGATCCAAATGATCATTGATTAGATGTGGGATGACGTGAGGTACTATTGATTAATTGTGCAACCATGCAGCCAATAGGCTGACAGTCGAAAATGAAATAGATAGGGAGTAGGCCTCGGAGTCAGAGGGAGGATCTTGATAATGGGTGGGTATGGGTATATACATCCACAATATATATGCTGTGCTTGCAAACTACTTTGAGTCAAGGTAGTATTCTGAAATACAACCTTGAATCCAAAACCTTGAAAATTCAAATAGAAGCCCATGTTCTGGTGTCAACATGGGCTTCTTTTGGAATTCTCATGAGCATATTATCAAGCCCATTATCGCCGCTTTAGCGGCAGTTTTCTGCCGCAAAAGCGGTGATAATTTTAACGCCGTGCTTGATAATATGCCCCTTAGGCTCTCTCAACAGTACAGTGTACACCCTTGCAGCGATTGCGTAACTATTGTAAATAAGTAAGCAATTTAAGTACAACTTACCACCACCTGCCACTGCTGCTGGCTTACCCACCCCTGCAGCAGCTGCCGCATCTGCTCCCTTCTGGCTGGCGTCGCCTGCCCCGATGCTGGCCCAGGTACTGGTGGTCGGTAGGCCTAGAAAAAACATTACACATGTTTTAGATGCTACATGCTTCTCCCCCTATATATTTTTTCATCAACCATATTGAAAATACAATACATATATACATACACCACATACATCACTAGTACAAATTGGGTACTAGAGTAGAGTAGATAGTAGTATGTACTAGCCTATCAAAAATAGTAAAATATTTGGTTGGGCATTTTGTTGGTGGCAATTGTCGAAAAGCCTCTCAAGATTAAGAAGAGGACAACCCAAAGGACTGGACTCAGTGGCTAGAGCTATTGGTGAATCTGAGTTTTAAAACGTTTTAAAAATAACAAGTGGCCAACTGGGCAAGCTACAGACAGACTAATAGTAGTACAGAATAAGAGGCAGTTAGATTGATGTAAAAAATAAAAACAGACACTAGAAAAAAACATAACTAAGTAGGTTGGTAATGCCGGGATAACAAGAATTTAAAAACAGATCGATCAAAGAAGATTTGGTAAAAAAAAGAATTAGGAAACGGAAATAATAGTTAGGAAAAAATAAAGTGCAGTAAAAGATAGGGAAATATAATTATTAATATTAATAACAGGAGGACTTACTGGGGCCAGCAGCAGAGCCCTTGGTAGAGGAGCAATTCTGGCCCTGAGAGGCATCTCCAGCTCCCGCCTCAGAAAACCCTGTCATTTTCTTGCCCCTGGATGATGATCCTATAAGATATAATACAGAGACAAAAAAATTCAACACTCTAAAAACATTTTTGTACAAGAAACAACAATTGCAATAAAATTGACCTATCTAATCTGATCGACTAGTAGTAGTATCACGGACCGTCCAGTTATTATTTATTAATCAACTGTTCCATTCCGATACCAGAATCCTAAATCTAAGTACCACTTAGCCTGCCTATTCCAGAGACAGTGGAAATGAATTGCCCAAAAATATATTTGCTTCTTCTAAGTTTCAATCTCATTCGAAATCATTAATGAATCAACCACCTTTGACGGGTCAATTGTTCAAAAGTCTGCATTCCCTTTATTTTAGTTCTCAAAAATGCATAGATGGATGCATGCATATTTCATACACCAACTTGTTGGTTGGTTGCTGCTGATGTGCTGATGAGTTGCTATATTGCTCACTCACTAACAAACTACAAAAGGTTCTACTAAGGACTGGAGTCAGCAGCACGTGACGTAGGGTGCGTCACACCACAGACCTTTAAAAAATTAATAACTAATACTAAATATCTAAACTACCTACCTACCACCACCACTATCTTAGTGACAGGACAAAGGAAAGGTGTGGCATATTTACAAGCTGGTGATAAAAAACTTATCGCCGCTTTTGCGGCCGTTTTCGGCCGAAAAGCGGCGATAATTTTATCACCTAATTAGCAAGGCCACGCTAACGTGTGAAACCTCGCTTTAGCGTCGGGATTCCTAACGCCCAGCTTTGCATCTCTAATGAGATGCAAAGTGGGCGTTCCTGACCTAACATGACAGGCGAAATGTCGCTAAGCGACCTTTCTCCTATCATCAAGCCCCACGCTATGAAGCATAGCGGCAGGAAAAGTAGCGATAACCCCTGTTATCGCTACTTTCCTTACGCCTGCTTCAGGACTGACTTAGCCATGATATCCTATGGAAGGTGGATATCATGGCTAAGTTTGTGAGTCCCTATCAGCAAGCTAACGCCACACTACGTGACATTATCGCTGGGTTTCCAGCGATAATCTCACGTTAGGCAGTTAGCGCTAGGATTTTTATCGCTGAGGAGATAAGCGTTTCTAATAGCACGCTATCTCAGTGATAAAAATCCACGTTACCCGGCGATAATTATCCTCACGCTAAGAGCGCTGAGCGATAATTATCGCCAGTTGTTGCTGATATGCCCCGGTGTTTCTCTGGCATTACCTAACCTAAGTTCTCTAAACTCTCTTACATAATCAGCCCAAGCAAGCGCAAAGTTGCAAACAAGTAAGATTAGTAGCGCTGAGCACCTGTCTAGTGTCTAGAAGAATAATAATCACATAATAAAAGATTTTTAAACGCAACTTACCGGTATGTAAGCAGCAGAATTCTGGCTATTTGGGAAAAAAATAATATTCGCAATAACACAGAATAGAACACACAATAGTACTATAATTAGCTACTCACCAAGCCCCACGATCTCAACACCAAGCAGGTACAGCAGGTCCTGCTCCCGGTCCAAGATGTGGGACCACTGGTAAGTCAGCTGGTTGTGGGTGCGCCAGACCTCAGAGCAGCGAAACACAGCTCGGCGCACCCTTGCCCACCGGCGGTGACGCTCCTGGGTAGCATAGCCGGAGCCAAGCTTGCCACCTGCTGCCAAGGTTAAGGGGGGGTGGCGCTGTACAAAAAAAACAAGGGTGGCCACTTCCACCTCGGAGAACAGTGCCCGGGGCTGCACCCCTTACGGGCGCCGTCTTCCGCAAGGAATGCAGCTGTTGGCCGCACTAGCCTTGGCCTTTCCCTTCTTACTAGCCTTAGCCATGGTTCTGGGGGTGGGGGGCAGAAAGGAAAATGTAGAAGTAAAAAATAAAGTCAGGAGAAGAAGGAGGAAAGTAAAAGAAATTAAAAGCAAGTCATAGAAAAACAGTACAAAAACACATACAAGTAGAAAGATACGGCAAAATATACACTTTGGGAGAGAGAGAGATAGATAAAAAATAAAAAAGATCAGGAAAACAGTGTACGAAACAATGGATTGAAAAGATTGGAGAGGGATGAAAAACAGGCCCCAGAACCATGCAAAGAGTAGAAAAACAAGATGGCCGTGCCCATTGGAGACCATGTGGTGAAGTTCGAGCGATATTTCCCCCCGAACATGCTATCTGCATTGCCGAATATCAGAAATGTCTTGCGAGCATGCGTGAGCATGCGCAAGCATGCGTGAGCATGCATGAGCATGCAGAACAAGCAACTCCGCATGCTTGCAGAACTCTGCGTAGCATTGCAGTTTTTTTACCGCTTCGCTTAGGTTCACGTAGTGCAGCTATGCGAACTCTGCCAGGCTAACTCATGATATTGATGTCTCACCGCGCAATATGCAGAAAGCTTATCACATCAATCAAAGTAAAGTACTATACCAACGCTGTAAATAAAGCCATTAACAGAAGCAGACAATCAAGCGCTGTATCAATACCCTGCCAGACCCACCTATTCCTCACTCTACAGAAAGATTTTATGCCATCAACCACTTCTTCAGTGACGAAATATAGAAGAACTGACAACACATTGATAACACCAAGCCTGCTTTATCTTTTATGCTTACCAATTCCTGTACAATGTCGGAATGGTCAGCCTTCAAAGCCCTTTCTCTTCCAGATCTCACCAACATACTCAACTCCCCCAAAGCCATTTCTTATGAAGATGTTTTACCCTGGTCCTTCATCACAGCTCCTTCTGGGAATGCTCCCTGACCCCCTACTCACTTTTAGCAATGACTCCCTTACTTAAGGCATCTTCCCAAAAGCTTCCAAGACAAGCCAGAACATCCCGCTTCTACGAAACAAAAACCACTAAACCATGATCACCACGCCAACTATAGACCATCACTGACTTATCATTCGTCGACAAAATCACTGAAAAAGCAGTCTATGTCAACTCCGAAATCACATCAATGATAACCATCTCCTTTACTGCTACCAGTCTGGTTTCCGGTAATACTGCATCACAAAGAATTCTACCCTACACTTTGTAGACGATGTTCTCCTAACCACAGATGAAAATGATCCTTGCCTCTTGATATTGTTGGACCTCTCAGCCACCTTTGACACAGTTGACTGTCCAACCCTTCTATCCACCTTTGAGTCTGAAATGTGATTCACCAGCAATATCCTTCATTGGTTCTCCTCCTACATTTCTAACCAACACCAGTGTGTCTACATGGACACCCCACAGGTCTCATTTGCGGAGTCACCCCAGGTTTCCATTCTATCTCCTGTCATCTTCAACCTCTACGTGGAGCCTCTTGGTGACCTACTTACAGGTAACAACACCAAGATTCACCAATATGCCAATACACAATTCTACTTGAAAGTCTCCTCTGCTTCAGAGATCAAGTGCCTCAAATACAGCCTGCACATTATCCAAACCTCAAATAATGGCTCATACCTGAAGTTCAGCCCAGCCAAAATGGAATTTTTGCTATTTGCCAAGATCAATAAACAAAAAACTGTACAAACCTGGATTAAAGACATGAACCTTGATAACTTCAAACCCCAACTTTAACCTAACGCCGATTCACTACAAACAACCTCACACTCAATTAATACATTTACAAAAAAGCAAAGACATCCTGGTAGGTGTCAGCTCTCTGTTTTAAAGAAAGTGAAACCCTTTCTTTCAGAATGTGACTACAGAACTGGTGTTCAAGCCCTCATACCCTCACATTTGGATGGTGGTAATGCCCGGGTCCATGCCCTGGTCCATGGCCTTCCAGACTTCACATTCACAGCCCTTAGGGGCATCCTACACACCATAGTGCATTCCATCAAGGCCGTAAAGTAATGTGATCACAGGAGCTGCATTAGCTCCCCTTATTGACCCACACATCTTTAAAACCAGCTGCATCATTTACAAATGTTTTGGTGGTTGCTCTTTTTCCTATCTAGCCCGAACCACTAGATTAGCCTTTCCCCCCACATTTTATCCTGTTCTCATTTTGGAAGATTAACAAAATGTAGAAAAACATGGCTCCTTTGAAGAGCTGCCTTTTCTTTTTATCTCCTCCCAAAGCAAAGATACTGCTTCAAGAGTGAATCATTGTGTGCCATATAACATAACATACCATAACACAGCCTTCACAACCTGCATTTCTGTTTATCTTGCAGACATGCTCACCATCCCCAATTGTTTTAAACATGCTGGAGACTGGAGTTAAAGAGAAAAAAACAACTCAGCAGGCTTTTTCAAATATACTTATCACACTAAAGAAGAGGAGAGGGGCTCACAACTCTACTCCGATGCCCTGCTCTTGTTGTACGCTCTGCTCTAACTTTCCTCGTTTCTGCCGTGTAGGACCTTCACAGCAGAATCGAGGAAAGTTAGAGCAGAGCACCTACCTTGACGAATGTGGGACTACAGGGTAGCTCTCCCTCAATCTCGCCAGTTTTAGCTTTATTATTTGTGAAACTCATACAATGAGAGCAAGTTATATAAAGGTGCCCTCTCTGTTGGGAACAGTTGGTTCCGAGGAATACCATATCTTGGTATCGAGGGCCTCATTACACCAGTAGGATCAAGAAAGGTCCTGATGAAAGCCGGTGTGACCTATAACTGCGGAATGGATACGGCAGAAACATGTTGACATACTGGCAGTAAGGAGGGGTGCAGGATTTCCTTACTTTTTCATGTCAGGAATACATTTTGAATAGGGATACCTCTGAGCTAGTTTTAGCCTCCACTGCACTTTTCTTTTGGTGATCCCATTATGATTTGGCTTTAAATGTTTGTATAGTTTACATGTTTGTATTGTCTTCCCCTCCCTTTTGCTCCACCCCAGGCATTGGTCTGCGCGGGGTGTACTGCAGCAAAGCCCGATGATGAAGCACAACTTCGTAAGTGCAGGCAGTATTTTCACAGTGTCCACGTGCCACCACTAAGACCATTTCCTTTTTACTGTCTCTACTCCTCTTGGGTGTGTACAAACTTTTCAAATATGCACCATGATCTCTGCTGCAAGTTTGTAACTGTCACGTGGTATTGTCGTACTCTGAGATACCATATGGATTCAATATATGTGAGTTGGGTTACACACAGCAGACTTTGATTATTGTAGAGTGGAGGCAATATTGAAACTATTAATGTAAATGGGTTAATTCCCTGTATTGAAAAGTGTGAGGTGGTTGCCTTACCACAGTTGCTGTACACCTACTGCCTGTTATTATTGGTAAAACGTTTGGTAAAAACAGACCTATGAGGCAAGCGCCAACAAGTTATCTTGCTATTTTGACAATTGTTATGGTAACAGTGGGTATTTGTAGTCTGAATTTGGGTTTACCCATTCCATCATGTGATTCAGAGGTGATTTTGCAAAAGGTCTTAATTTTTGCACACTGGCTGACATTTTGTAGCCCAAACTGCAGAGAAATCCTAGTGGTAGTAACAAATGTTCTGTTATTCTGTGTTGCCACACATGGTCCAATAAACTTATGTTGCTAGGCGTAGGGCCCGCATCGTATATCTCCACAAAACGTGAGCTACAGAGATCACATTTCACCCAGCAAAAAACAATGCTTTTTCTGCAATGAGAATAGCTGCAGAATTTGGGCCCTAGCTCTGCTGCCACCTAGGGAAACCTACCTGGGTGTTGAAAATGGGTGATTTTAGCCAAAGTTGCAGTTTTGCAAGGCCTTGTGAATAAAAACAAAATGTCATCAGATCCACAAGAGGCATCCCACCATTGGCACCCCTAGGTGTCTCTTTTTCAGAAATGTGTGGGTTTTGTAGGTAAACGTAAAATCTCCAGCTACCTACATCGCAAAAAAAGGGTTATTTTCAGTGAAAAATTTTGATTTGTTCATAATGCGTTTTATCGGAATAAGTGTGTGGGTGCTAGGGGGTTAGAAATTTGTGGATCACTGCAGATTCTGGAACTTTCGGGCTTTGTAGTAAAAAAGCATGTGAGATCCACACACGCCACACAACCCTGGTCTCTCTGGGTGTCTAGTTTACAAAAATGTCTGGGTTTTGTAATTTTTTTCTGGGTGGAGGCTGAGCCCAGGTCCAAATACCACAGCTAATCAGGTTTTTTTCTTTTTACATGAAATGCTAATGCTGCCAGGTTGTATTTATGGCCATTTGTGTTGCAGGCTGTAGGTCAAGGTACACAAATGGATTAGACATTTTATCGGGAGAAATGTGTGCGAATACTGTGTAGTAGGAATTTTGTGGATCCTTACAGATTCCAGAACTTTCTCTCACAGAAATATAAAAATAAATGTGTGATTTTAGGCAAAGTTTGAGGTTTGCAGGTCATTGTGGGTAAGACACATTTGTGCGACCTACACAAGGCACAGCACCCTGGACTCCCCTAGGTGTATAGTTTTCAAATATGTCCAGGTTTGCTAGGTTTACCTGGTTGTCTCCTGGCCTCATGCCTAAATAGTGCAGCCATTCAGGGTGACAACTGAGAGAAAATTGGGATTTTCCCCTACTCTGATTAAAGCTGCACCGAAAAGAATCAAAATTACTACTTACGTGCCATGGGGACAGGGACACCTCATCCTGCATGGGTGCAAAAAAGACTGTTGCGTTGTTTTGAGGATGGGGCACGGCCTTATGTCTGCGTAGGCTGACCCCCACCTCTTCTCTTTTCTTTGACCTGTTATTTCTTGTGACATCTAGTGGGTTTTCTGTCCCCTGAGGGGGTGAGGGGCAGATTGGGGTATACTCTCCCAATCTACCCCAAGAGGAAGAGTCAGAAAATCTGTTGAACCAGTTCTGGGATGGGGACACAGCCCAATGCTGGGTCATGCGATACCAACACCCCTTATGTTTTTTGTCATTTTTAGGTCTTGAACAGATATGTTGTATATACTTTGTGGGCTTCAGCCCACCCATGGGCTTCCCATTTGTCTATGGCATGGCTGAATCATGCCTCTTCCTATGTTTAAACCTCGCCGAGAGCAGGGACCAATTAGTCCTTTCCACCCCCTGCTCTTATTTTAGGAAATGTTTTCGGAACTCTTTTTTTCTTTTTTGAGAGTACTTCACACGACTGATTCTGTTTTCATTGACTCCGACCTCTGTTAAACATACCTGTAAATCTGATTCTTATCTTGTCATATTTGCAGTGCATTCAAAGATGAAGATCAAATGTCAGATGCTGTTTTCCAAGAACGCTTTTTCTGTCTCTGACTTCAAAGTGATTGCTTAAATGTTAGTGTCACCAGCACTCTGAGTGCATGGCTGCCTAGTTTACATTTTTCGAGCAGCCTGGAATTCTCTTCCCACCTCCCTTCTTGTCTAAATTTGTCAATGTTTTCATGCAATGCTTTGTGCCTGGGTTACCTACTTCTGGGGAATTTTATTTTCTGCACATTAGAAAGCAGAGGTTTAGAATTGCTAACTTGAAAAGCAAACTTGAGTACTTTTTAATAGCAGATCACCAACTTAATTTTCTTTTGATTTGAGGCATCGGTATCATTATATAAACCCCATCCCACCCCGCTGCTGCAAGTGTTGCTTCCATGGATTTGCACAGAGGTTCATGGAAAATACCGAAATAAGGAGCTGGGAACTTGACTAGGTAGGATAATCCTGTTGTGTTTACCACATAATCTTTTTGCTCACAGCTGAGATATGCATGTAATGCTGTTCTCCCAAATCGATTAAATATTCAGAAGCTTGCATTGGTTGTTTTTCAGTTGCCTTTCAAAAGCATGAACTTAGTAACGGCCCAGAGAGAAGCCGCCTTGCATACAAATAAGCCCCCTAGCTCACCAAGGCTCTCTGCCCTCATAGCAAACAGCACCTTTTCTTCCTCTCCAACTAAGTGACATCATGCCCCCTTCATTCTTTGTTCCCCCCCTCTTCTTTCGTTGTTCACCTGTCCTCCATCACCCTCCCACCTCTTCTCGTTCTTCTCTCCAAGCAGGATCCTTGTCTCTCCCACACCTAGATATTACTTTGCATATGGTGCCGTACACATGGTTCTGCTTTTTGTGCAGTGTGCAGTGCTGGTGGTAATTTTTAACAGGATGCGCAGCTGTTTCGATGAAATATTGCCAATATGCTATCTCTGCTGTGGAATCGGGGAAAGGTAGGCTGTTTGCCCAAGAACCGAGGGTACGATGGATAATACTGTAATGATTTATGACCTCCACTTTCTTTGACGAGCAATCAGTGACAAATGTGAAACGATGCCTCTTAATATTTATTTATTCTCTGGGACTTTTTTGACTTATGAAAAGCTGTTCCCCCACTTTTTATTATCCCTGGGCGTAGTGGGGCTATGCGGAGCATCATGGAGTGGGGGCAAATCTACGCACACCCGCACACTCCGCGTAGCCCCACTACGCGCCACCTGTCTCCCTCCCGCCCGCTTTTAAAATGCTGTGAGAATGTTCCAACAGTTTAAAAAAACAAGTTTAAAGTAATAAAGTAATTAAAATAACTTACCTGAGCTGCGGCGTCCCGGGGATCCCTCTTCCTTTTCTATCGCCGACTTCTTCCTCACCAATGCGCATGCGCGGGTGCCCGCGCATGCGCATTTGTGAGGAAGAAGTCGGCGAGAGAAGGAAGACTGGAACGGCATGGTGAGCAAAAAAACGATGGATTTAGGCCCAGATGTCTGTACTTGGGTGAATATATGACATCGTTCTGCATTCAGTCCATCAACAGTTCTTTTTGCATTTGTCACCCCGAGTGGGACGGGTATGCTCAGACGTGAGTCCCATGCTCTCCATGCCACTGAAATCAAGCTATCCTGGCTGAAGAGGGGTGAAACCCCAAAACCAGTCCTAGGATGCTTGTTTCCAGTCCAGGGAGGACCTGACCTGGCAGTTCTGGCTGGACTGTTCCCATAGGGCACAGGGTCAAGACTGATTTGCATATGGCGGGGTCCAAACTGGAATAGCATGGTGAGCAAAAAAAACGATGGATTTAGGCCCAGATTTCTGTACTGGGGTGAATGTATGACATTGTTCTGCATTCTGTCCATCAACAGTTCTTTTTGCATTTGGCAGCCCACAAACAGCATTTGATTTATGGGCCCTGGCACACACAGTGCACTTTATTAGGGACTGACACATAAATCAAATAGGCCAATCATGGAAACACCAATCCATAACACATTTTACACAGAGAGCATATGCACTTTAGCACTGATTGGCAGTGGTAAAGTGCCCAGAGTCCTAAAACCAACAGAAACAGGTCAGGAAAAAATAGGAGGAAGAAGTAAAAATTTTAGGGATAAACCTGCAAAAAGGGCCATCTCCAACAGGCCCCCTCTTAGAGTAGGTACCAACTGCCCACCTCGGTAGGTAACAGTGGATCACCCACCTCCTGAACACCCTCAACACGGGTTTCTTTCTCAACAGTACACCATAAGCCTGCTAAGCATATTCCTTGACAGTTGCCGGTTTGACACCCCAAAGCAAAACTTCCAGGTTGAAGTAGATAACACCAAGCCAGACTGATTCACAGGGCCGCTTCACTTAAGATAGGCCTCACCTGGCCACCTGGTTCAACTGCTTTGGGCGCTCCCACCTTCTACACCATCACACCCCTCCTGTGACTGTACCCACCAGCCAAACTAATGGCTGGCAAGCCAGGACATCAAAGGGTCTTGTGGCCGCAAAGGCTGGTAACTCAGAAGTTCACCAGGCAGGGTCTGCTAAGCCAGAGGCTTCTGCAAACCCTCCATCTACAGGGCCTCTACCCTCAGTCCTGGGGTCTGACCCCAAAGTACTTACCTGTTTGGGCAACTGGCTGGTCACTGCCACAGCTGCCACCTGGGGTTGAGGTAAAATAGACCTAGGATGACATCCTTCACTGTACTCATGCAGTCATATATGCTACCCTGACATCTCAGAGTCTACCAATAACCCATCCCGGTAATTTGGGGAGTCCTATACCCCTATAACCCTCTCTGATCTCCTCAGTGTCAGTCACTACACCTCCTACCTCAGGAACCATCTTTTCACTGGGCTATCCTTGGATAACTCCCCCTCCCAAACAGATAACCTATGGGGACCATGGGAGCCACAAGTTTCTCTCACCCTTTCCCCCTCCATCATGGGAACATTTCTTGAAGACCACCCCACCCTTCTGGTGGGAACCCCTGGGGGAATCACTGCTTCTGTGTACCCTTATGCTTCACCCTTCGAGTGGTTTCTGGACTGTGCCAATGGTGGGAAAATCCCTATAACATGATTGACTCGCATGCCCTTCCTTTTGGGAAATCTGTCTTGCTCAAGGCAAGTGCAAGAATTTCCTCGAGTCTCATATCACCTACTTCACCTCAGGAAGCAACGCCCACCCCTTCACCCATATCTAGGATGTGAGTACCTGATGTGGCTTCAGAACCTATAGATAAGAACTCTCCTCATAAAGGGACCACTGTGTCATCACATCGTTTAAAAAGAAAACTGCCATAATAAAAACAGTTAATACATCAACCAAACATCAACCAACCATCAATGATTTCACATGACATGTATATGTGTGGGGGCTATCCTTTCCCCCCTCTGGAATTCACCCAACCTAGGGGCATATTATCAAGACAGGTGATAAAATTATCGCCCCTTTAGCGGCAGAAAACTGCCGCTAAAACGGCAATAATGGGCTTGATAATATGCTCTGGGGTATTCCAATTGAAGCCCATGTTAGATGTGAAGGACATCTAACCTGAACTTCAATTGGAATTCCATAGAGCATATTATCAAGCCCATTATCGCCGCTTTAGCGGCAGTTTTCTGCCGCTAAAGCGGCGATAATTTTATCGCCTGTCTTGATAATATGCCCCCAAGCCTTTGAACCTCTCTCAGAGTCTTTCCCTCTGCTATTTCAGCAATAAGGCATGGATAATGTGTGGCAAAACTGAACTTATCAAAAGTTATCAAGGCATATCGAAACTGGACACTATTGATTCCACTGAGCATCAGTGTAAGAAATTGGGTTATTAGTTGTGCAGGATGTGAATCATGTACAATTATTAGGTCCACAATTTCCCCTTTACTGGAAGCAAAGCACCCCATTGTAGCACTTGACTTTCTCAGGGTAGCAGAGCCAAGCAGTTCAAGGCCAATTTAAGAGAGGTGGTGTTGGCTAGTAATCACCGTTCGCTGGCATGTAATAAAATCATTCAATAAATGATTGTCCAGTCATACTTTTTCTTTAGAAAAAGGAAAAATACATTTATTACACACACTATTAATGACTATGCATTAATTTACAAATCTATCATGAGGCAAATACAAATGCCTTAATAGACAGTCTAAAATCCCATTTGAACCTGAATAGGTTATGACAAACACCCCCCCAAAACCAAATAGTACGTCGCAATATCTGTGGGGGTATTACTTTGAATAAAACAGGGTTATTGGCTTTGCCAGTGGTTCATCACAACAACATGTAAGGCAAGCCTATTGCCTTTCTCAAGGGGTCACCTCATTAAAAGACCAAAAATCAAATGATGGGAAATCATCATGATATCTCCATAAATAATACCCATGTTTACGGCGTATTATGTCCTGATTACTTACCAATAATCTTCAGTACTCTTAGTCCTACTGGTCCTCGACTCAGTCATTACACATGAGGTAATATTCACTGACAGGAAACGCTTGCTAACTCAACCCACCCTCCTGCCATGGACTATAATACAATAGCCAGCACAAAGCACTTCCAGATATACCAAGCACAACAAAGGCCTGACACTGGGAGGGTGGGTGGGAAAGATGACTGGGTCGAGGACGAGTAGGTCTAAGAGTAATGAGGATTACCGGTAAATAATCAGGACATTACCTCTACGTCCCTCGACCTTGGCCCAGTCATTACACATGAGTCATACCAAAGCAGACCTCCCCAACTTGAAGGCTTTTGGAACTCTGGTAGAAAAACAAAGCAGACACCACACAGGAGAGAAGCGCACAACAGTCAAATTAAATGGCATGAAAGTAACTCAACGAGGTGCATCAGGCTCCACAGCACGCAAAACACCACACCCAAAATTCAAACGGACACCCAGAGCGCAATGTAACCTGTAATGCCTAATAAAGGTAGACTCAGAGGCCCAAGTCCCTGCATGACAGATTTCATCCAAAGCCAAGCCATTAATGGCGGCCCAGGATACCAAGGCCCCTCTTGTGGACCAGGCCTGCACACCGGAAGGGCATGGGAAACCAGAGCCCTGATAAGCCAAAGAAATAGTGGACTTGATCCATCAACCCAGGGTCAGCCGAGAGGCAGCCTTCCCACGGCCAGCCAACAAGTGTTCCTCAGAAGAAGAAGGGGAAGGGCAGGAAGAAGGCAACACCAACTCCTGAGATGTATGAAACTTAGAACAAATCTTAGGAAGAAAACCAGGATCCAAGCGTAACACCATAGCATCCTCCATTGACCTCAAAAAAAGGGGGCAACAACGCAAAGCAGAAAGTTGTATTGTATTGTATTGTATTGTCATTTATATAGCGCGGTTGCTGCCCAAGGGCGTCCAAGCGCTGAAGCATAAGACAGAACTGAATATGACGGATGGGTTTAAGGTTCGGTAGACCTCGCAAACAGGTAGGTTTTCAATTGTTTGCGGAAGGAGAGTAGGTTTGAATTAGTCCGGAGGTGTAAGGGGAGTGAGTTCCACATCTTGGAGGCGTTTAAGGAGAACATCCTGCCTCCGGACCTAGCTCTCCTGACTCTGGGTACCACAGCCAGGAAGGCCTCCTTAGATCTAAGGTTTCTGTTGGGGTGGTATTGCGTGACTAATTTGTCGGTGATAGCTGGGCCCGACTTCCAGAAAGCCCGGTGGGCAATACAAAGTGCCTTGAATGCCACTCTTTGTCTCACTGGAAGCCAGTGTAGACTGTTCATTGCGGGTTTTCCTGACTGAGTTCGCGGGATCTGTAACAGGGTGCGGGCCGCACAATTCTGCACCACCTGTAACTTTCGCAGGGTCATCTCTGGAGCTCCAACATACAGGGCATTGTTCGAGTCTAGCCGGGACAGAATCAGGCCCTGTATTGCCACTTGTTTGGCTTCCATTGGTAAGAGAGGAAGAACTTTACTTAGTGTTCTTAGTAGGCCAAAACATGTGGCAGATAGTTTGGTGGCCTGAATAGAGAAGGAGAGGGTTTTGTCGAGCCAAACTCCTAGACTTTTTACGCTGTCCTTAGGAGTTGGGGGGGTACCCAAGCAGGGAGGCCAGAGGGGGATGAGAGACACTGGGGATGCTGGGCCCAGGAGCATGAGCTCAGTTTTGTCTCCATTTAGCTTTAAGGAGGAGAGTGTCATCCACTCCTTAACATCCTCAAGGCATTTCATCAGACCTCCTGCCATATGTTTGGTACCCTCTTGAGCCAATGAGACCACTAGCTGGGTATCGTCGGCATACGATACAATTTTTATACTGTATGGTTTGACGATCCCAGCCAGTGGCCCCATGTATACATTAAACAGCGCAGGGCTCAGTGAAGAGCCCTGCGGTACTCCACAGTTCAGCGATTTACTGCCTGATACTGTATCCCCGTCAAAGATCTGGAAAGATCTGTTGTTAAGGAAAGAATCAAACCATCTCAAAGCATCGCCTGTGACGCCGATGTTACATAGGCGGTTCAGCAAGGTGGCGTAGCTGACCGTGTCGAAGGCCGCGCTTAGATCAAGGAGGATCACTGCCACTGATCCTCCCTGATCTAATATCTTCCGCGACTCTTCGATGATTGCTAGCAGGGCCGTTTCAGTGCCGTGCTTGGGCCTAAAACCTGTCTGGGTTGGGTCCAGGAGCAGATTGTTTTCCAGGAATTGTACTAGTTGGATATTTATGTACTTCTCCAGCACCTTACTTACCCAGGGAAGTAAGGAGATTGGGCGGTAGCTGGAGTGGTCTTCTGGATTGAGGGTGGGTTTTTTTAACAACGCCCGAACCATGGCTCTCTTCCATCCGGTGGGTACAGTACAGGAGGCGATGGAAGAGTTAAGTAGGTCTAGTACCACGGGAAGTATAGATTGGCTTGCCTGGAGTAGTGTCTCCGGAGGGGCCGGGTCGCGGGGGGAGCCAGATTTAACTAGCCGTGCCAGTTTGTGAAGGGTGTCCAGGTCTAGTAGAGGGAAGCGTTCCAGAGTAGACTGGTCTGAGGGGGGGGCAGTGCTCAAAAGAGTATGATTGGATGTTCCTGAGTTATTGGCTACTATCGGGAAAGAGGAGTATATTTGAGAGACTTTGTTATGAAAAAAATCTGCTAACTCGTTACACTGTTCCGGCGTTTTTGTCAAGCGGGGGGCAGTATTTGCTTTGATGCAATTTTTTACTATGTGGAAAATCTCCTTGGGTTTTGAGTTGGCTGCTATAATTTTATCAGCAAAGTAGGAGGCCTGCGCCGCCCTGATCCCATTTCTATAGGTTTTGATTGCCTCTTTATATTGGGATTTTTTGTCAGGGTGGAAATCAAGTCGCCAGGCTCTCTCTTTTTTCCTGCAGAGGCGCTTTTGGTCTCTCAAAGTGTCTGAGAACCAAGGTGCGGTTTTGTGTGTCCTCTTTGGAGTGGATTTCCGTAGAGGAAGGATAGTGTCTAGTGAGTCCCTGACCCAACTCTCGTAATTTTTATTTGCTTGGTTGGGGTCTATACAGGGTGGTGGGCAGGTGCGCTCTAGGTCAGTTACCCATTGCTCTATAGGGAGTTTTTTCCAGTTACGCTTGGTTACGGGTTGAGGGGTAGATGAGTAAGACTTATCGGTGAGCCAGGACAAAGGGACCAAGAAATGGTCCGACCAGGGAAGACGAATAGGTTGCCCCACTATTAGCTTAGTGTAGTTGCTAAATATTGGGTCTAGGAGATTACCCTTTTCATGGGTGGGGGCTGTAACCAGCTGGATCAACTGAAGGGCTGCAAGATCGTTGATTAATTCCCTGGCGATAAGATCTGTGGAAGAGTTAAAATGCAGGTTAAAATCTCCTAGGACCGTGTAGTTGGCAGAGGTTAAAATTTGGTTGGCTAAGATATCTGGTAAGGATTTATGAAACAGCTTGGCTGGTTCTGGGGGCCGGTAAATCAGAGTACCAGTAAAGGAGATGTTCGCAGTAAAGTCAATGCTGAATGCTAAGCTTTCGCACTCAGGAATAGCTTCGGTAGTAATGCGACAACAATACTTGTCTTTTAAAATGATAGCCAGGCCTCCACCTCTCCCCTTAATCCGGTCTAGTCTGTGAATTTGGAACCCGGAGGGTAAGGCAGAGACTATATCTGGTTCTGAATGAGACGTAAGCCATGTCTCCGTCAGGAAGATGGCATCTGGGTTGAGCTCCTCTAGTGGTAATGCAATTTGGGTGCTGTGCCGCGGTAAGGATCGGCAACAAAAAAGTTCCCCCAACATCCAGGCCAAAGTGATGGCCACCAGGAAAGCTACTTTAAAAGACAAGAATTTCACATCCACAGTCAATAAAGGCTTAAAAGGAGAGGACTGAAGATCCTGCAGGACCAGAGAAAGATCCCAGGCAGGCACCGAAGACCGTACAGCAGGGGAGGAGAGAGAAAGGCTGCAGAACAGTCGAGACACCAACAGACCGTTCGCAGAGGACAAAGAAGATGGATCCCTGAAAGCCCAGACAGCTGCCCACTGTACCTTCAAAGTAGCTAGAGCAAAACTCTTATTGAACCCATGCAAATAGAACTGAAGAATAACAGAGATAGACCAAGAAGAAGAGGACAGATCATGAAGAGTATATCACTAGTCGAAAGCAGACCAATGGCTGGAATAAGAAGACAAAGTGGACAACCTACGAAAACCATGGACCACAGAAAATATTTGGTCAGGCAAACCCTGCCCACCTAGCGACTGCCGCTTAACCTTCAGAACGCTAAGGTGAGAAGGACCAGCAGGTGAGGAGTTGAAGATCTCAGAGGAGATGGACACCATGGCAAGATCCAAGAAGGACCCATCGCTAGACTCAACAATGGGAACCAAGACCTCTGTGGCCAGTGAGGAAACACAGCCACCACTTGGGCCCCCACCCTCTGTACTTTCAACAGGAACACAGGGATGAGAGGAAAGGGAGGGAAGGCATATAGCAACCAAGGATGCCATGTGAGGGGCAGAGCTTCCATACCCCATGCTCCCCTCTCTGAAATCTGGTAACAAAAGAGGGGCAGGAGAACCTTGGTCCTGAAAGCAAACAAGTCCAAGTTAGGAGTCCTGAACCTCCAGCAAACCAAAAAAAACACCCTGAGAGACAGACATAACATCAGAGAGGAAGGAAACTTGTGGCTCAGGGTATCCGCCACCACATTATCCGAGCCCCAGATGTGGTGAGCCGAAATGGCCTGGAGACGAAGCTCTGCTCAACCTGCGATAGCACAGGACACAAGATTCAAAGACTGACTGTGAGTACTGCCCTAATGATTCACATAACCCACAGTCACCAAATTGTCGGATCGCACCAGAACATTGCAACCCAACAGATGACCCTGGAAGTACCGAAGGGCCCTCGCCACAGCCAACAGCTAATTCCAGTTGGAAGAGTGCTGGGTCTCCGACCCCTGCCAACGAGCCTGCATGGTCCACTGACCCAGAGTCACACCCCAACCAAGTGCACTGGCATCCGTTTTCAAAACCACTAGCTGCATGGGATGCAACCACATGCCCCATGAGAGACTGGAAGCATCCATCCACCACTGAAGGCTGTGCACCACATTCAGAGACATTGGAACCTCCGAGGACAAATCCTGAACAGGGAAACAAACAAAGCGGTGAAGATGCCATTGCAAGGGATGAAGATGCAACCTGGACCGGAACTGTGAACACCGAGGCCGCCATGTGCCCCTTCACCTCCATCCAACAAAGCAGCGGAGCCAAGGGTCGAGACAACAGAGCCCCCAACAAAGACTGCAAATGCAGGATCCGGGAGGGAAACAGGAACACCTTGCCCAGAACAGAGTTGAAGTCCGCCACTATAAAAGACTGCTTGGTGGCAGGCTTAAGATGGCATTTTCGAAAATTCAGGAGAAAGCCGTAGCCCTTTAGCATACATATGGTTAAGCCAGATGTTGAGACATCATCAGGGCTGAGGGAGCCTACAGGAGCCAGTCATCCAGGTAAGGAAACACAGAGACACATTGGAGGTGAAGGTGAGCCACCAGGGAAGCCACCACTTTGGTAAAGACACTGGGTGAGGAACGTAGGCCAAAAGGGAGGGCACAAAACTGCCAATGACAAACCCACAGACAGAACCTCAGAAACCTCTGGAATCCCAATGCCATTGGCACATGCAGATACGCATCCTGAAGATCCAATATAGACATCACCCAGCTGTCCTGAATCAATGAGATCTCTCACTGCAGGGTCTCCATCTTGGAGGGGATCTTGTGTACAAACCTGTTCTGGGACCAGAGGTTGATCACAATACAGAAGCCCATCGTAACCTTCGGGACCAGAAAGATGACCAAATAATTGCCCTGACCCCAGTGCAACCATTAAACAGGGATAATCGCCTTCTTCATGAATAACAGCTGAGCCCCATCCAACAGAGCTCCCTGAAAGAGAACATCCTTCGGAATCGGAGTCTGCACGGTGCCAGACGCAGAGGGGGACAGGAACTCGATCTGGTAACCCGGGTCCAGAACGCCAGCAGGACCTTGGAAGGCAGCATAAACAGGAGAAGGAATTCCTCTGCTGGTGAGAAGGTTAGCTAAAGGACTATGTCGAAGAAAAGAAAAACTTCTTATGCTGCTGCTGTTGCCGAAAAGGAATGGTTCTGCTCCTTGGGCACCTAGTGCAACTTTTCCTCAAGGTCTTTACCAAAAAGACGAGGACCAGCAAACGGCAATCTCAAAGTCATGGAACGTTGAGCAGCATCCATGTTCCACCTCTTCAGCATCAAATTATGTTTGGCAGCAATGGAAGCACCACAGGATAAATGCAATGTCAGAGAGAAACTCTGCCTGACACTCCATGGGCTCCAACAACTCAGGACACTGCTCACTGTCCTGCATCACAGAGAATAAAGTTTTGAAGTCGGACAACAAAGACTGCAGCACATACGCTCCATACATCCTGGAACGTATGGCAAGATGAGACCCCACACAAGCCTTTTTCGAAGAGTAGTCAATCTTCTTATCCACGCCATCCTTCAGGAGATTCTCCTTAGCCATAGATGGATGCCCCACCAGACTGGCCACAATGAAGTCAACATGAACCGACTCCAGAATAGTATCTTCCCTGCACCTCAAATGGTACAGCTTAGACATAAAGCAAGGCATCATGACGCAGTATGGATCCTTCCACTCCTTAAAAAGAACGTCCATCACGAAAGGATGAATGGGCAAGACCTTAGCAGGCTGCTTCTGAAACTGGGGCAATACCATGTCCCTAGATGTGCTGACAACCTCCTCATCAGGGAAACCCATATTGTCACTCACATGGAAAATAATGTCCGGCAACTTATCCTTAGAGATATATTTACCCTTACGGTCAACAGAACCCAAAGAGGACTCATCAGAAGATCCCAAACTGGAAATGTCCAAGTAGAGGCCAAGGCCCCCTCCAGAGCAAACACCATCCGTCTTCTAAGTAGGCCTAATAACAGATAAAGTCTCCAAAATCAACTTCTTCAGCTGGTCATCACCCCCTTTACTTTTCTTCAAGGGACGGGCTGAATCCATACTCTCCCCAAAGAAGGATGGTGAAGACAGAGGAGAGCAATGCCTGTGCTTATGACTATGCTTCCCCATACTGACCCACAGTCAAATGACAGAACAGCAACAGTGAAGTCCTCACCCAAATACAGCACACCAGAAGGCAGGAAAACTGCATCCAACCAGCACCAGAGCGCGTTTTGACAGGGAAAACACAAAACCCGCTGTCAAACGCCTCACGGCATAGAAAGAATGCAGGTGCAGAGCAACACATGTCATGCTCCAGCCCAAGGGAGCCCACCCGCATGGATGTACCGACACAGCATGCCGCCGTAGGCCACACAAGAAGGCTGACATCATGGTGACTGGCTGCAGCTGCTCCGTACATCGCAACGGGCCAACCAGCAATGCAGCGTCCTCACCCACCGGGAGGCCACGAAGCAAATCAAGTATCCCGGGTAGCGGCCGCAATGGAAAACTGCAAAGCTACTTGAAGGGCAAGACCACAAAGATAAGCGACCGGCGGCCCAACCAAGCCCAGCAAGCAGGGCACCCGACCACACATCATGTTCACGGAGCCAAGAGGCCACAGAACATGCCCCAACTCCAGCCGCTCCCACAACGGAAACTCTCAGAGCCCAGCAGAATGATAAGCCAAGAGGCAACATGTTCGAGATTACAGCCCGGCAGTTACCTCAGCATCCCCCATCATGTTCGCCGACAGGAAACACAACAGAAAGTGCTTTGTGCTGGATATTGTATGATAGCCCCTGACAGGATGATGGGTGGAGTTAGTAGCGTTTCCATTTTGTGTTCTCTCAGGGTCGAGGACGAGGGACGTAGAGGTAATATTTACGAAAAAAATATTTCAATGTTTATCAAAAACTATTGTCAGCCACATATTGTTAATAAAGCCTTTTAAATGAACATAACATGTGTCTGTGTCTTTCCTCAACACATTTAGGCCACATAACATGTAGCCATAAAACAAACCATTAAAGGTGGCTGCACTCCAAGGCTGTAGAACAAAAGCTCCAGCCTTAGGAGTGCCTTTTATACCAAAGAAAACATCTCAGGTCATTGATTTTAGGACCCCAAATACATAAGGTAAGTTTTACAAATTCACTCACGAGGGCTGCCTAATTCCTTCAGACCCAAAGCACTTTTTAAAATATGTTAGTGCTGCCCCTGCCCATATGGGGCCATCAGAAAGCTTCTTTATGTGAAAGAAGCCCCACAGGGCAATATCGGGCACTCCCAGGCTGGGAGTGACGAATATTATAGCAGTGGCATCAGCTGCTTCTGGATTTCCATTCAGCTGGGTGCCACACATCTTTTTGAGTTATTTTCTTTGTTTTTTAGGGGGTGCCTGGTCCCACCCAAGATGGCCCCATGGCAGGTTCTGCACTGGGTGCTGCGGGGGAGCCAAAAAGGTCCCCACAGCCCCAGTAGGCTCCTCGGATGCCCACCTCCTTAGTGGCCAGAGTCAGTGACTGTGTTCTCCCTGCTTGCTCCATGCAGTCAAGTATGTGAAAAATTGGTCAACAGGCAACTGTCAGATTATGTAGAACTTCACAACTTGCTTCACCCGGCTCACTCGGGCTTCAGAGCCACTTACAGCACTGAGACGGCTCTGGTTGAAGTTGCTGAAGCCATTCGGGAAACTTTGGACTCAGGAGGTAGAGCAGCCTTGATTCTGTTAGACCTTTCAGCAGCATTCAACACTGTGCCACACTCCCTGCTCCTGAACCGTCTCCTGGAAATTGGAGTTTCGGGGTGCACTTAGAGATGGCTGAAATCCTTTCTTAAGGGCAGAACACAACAAGTCTGGATCCCCCCTTTCTCTTCCTCCCTCCAGACTGTGACCACGGGAGTGACACATGGGTATACTTTGAGCCCTCTTCTTTTTAAGATCTATGTCACTCCCCTGATGACACCCAGCTCCACTTCACATGGAAGAAAAATGACTCCTCCACCTCCCTAGCTTAATCCTGTCTGTCAGATTTCTTTCGTTGGCTTACCGCTGCCCAGTTAAAATGCAACGAGGAAAAAACTGAGATCCTTCTTTTTGGAAACTTCCCTCCTCAGTTCCGGAAATCGCTTTGGCCAGACGAATCTCCCATGCCGATCTCCGAGGGCCAACCCATGAAAAGATTTGGTATTTGTTTTGATGAGAAGTTGAACTTCTCTACTCAGATCAAGAAGCTTACAGGTCAGTGCTTTGGCACACTGAAATCCCTAAAAATGTTCCTCCCTCTTCTCCCTAGGTCAGCAAGAGAAACTGTTACCCATGAACTGGTATCCTCACACCTCGATTATGCCAATGCCTTGTATGTAGGCCTGCCCAGCTATCTTCTGAACAAACTGCAGGTGGTACAGAATGCTGCTGCCAGAACTCTTCTCAATCTTCCCATAAAGACCAGCGTGAGACAACACTTGCATGACCTACACTGGCTGCCTGTGATGGAGAGGGTAACGTTTAAATTGCTTGTCCTGGCACATTCAGCTCTCTATTGACAGGGTCCTACTTACCTGAGAAAACGCTTCAGGTTTTATGTCACCACCAGGCAGCTGCATTTAGCCACGCAGCTTCTTGCCCACGTTCCGAGATTTCCCTTAAGAGAATTGGGGGGAGCTCTCTTACCTTCAGGTCGGCTTCGGCCTGAAACCTTCTTACCTTTGACCTCCAAAGCGTTCAGGATCCCAAGCTCTTCAGGAAAAGGCTCAAGACTTTTCTCTTTAACAAGCAGTTTCTTTCTGCCTTCCTTCCACCAGGTTCGTACCGGGGCACTCTTATGAGTAGCTGTGCAAAATCCCATAAACATAAACATAACATGAACATGGTTTGTGGTTTATGCTGTATACCTCATTCTGCCCAGATGCTGGGGTGAGTCCACTGCCACTGGGGGGTGCAAAGGCCCCTTTCGTCACTCATGGGGGGGTGATGGTGCTCCCCCTCATCTCCCTCATCGATTGCCTGGTGATGGGGGTTCCAGGCCCCTTCTTTCTGTATGCAGGACTGGGAATGGGGTCCCTGGGAATCATGAGGCTCTGGGGAGGGGGCCCCACACACTCCCTCTTGAACTCATTAAAAATGAATGAACTGGCTCCGGCCACTGGCCCCCTTCCTTGCACTCCACTTTAGAAGAAAGGTCAAAGTTCACCAAACCTCAACGGTGTGAGAAAACAGGGCTGTTTGCAGATGTCCCCCACTTTTTGTCCCCATTTAAACTACTAGATGCTGGTTTTCTGACTCTGACTGTGCTCTGGATTCTGCTAACCAGGGCCAATACTCTGTTTTAAAGGTATATGGTAACTAGGTGTAATTACCATCAGTACTGAAAACCTACCTGTAAGTCCCTTGTATATGGTAGGCCATGTAGGTTTAGAGGGTCAGTTGATTTAATGCACTTAAGTGTGAACTGCTGCAGTGTCTGCTGTCATTTTAAAGCCAGCCCTGCTTTGCAGGCTGATTTTAAAATAGAAATATCTCCAAATTCTACTTTGGAATGAAAAGTACTTCTAAAATCTTAAACGACCTTTAGTTTACATATACGTCAACCCTACGGTCTGCCCTATGTGCCCCCAAGGTAGGGTGCATTGTTAAATCAAGCAGGGACATTATAAAATATATTTTATGTACCCTTATGAGGGACAAACTACCAATTTCGAATTTTTTCCTTGTAGGTTGCTCGCTTCATAGGCTAACATATGAAGGCTTTATTTATCCTTAATAAAGAATCATTCCTGAAAGGAGTGAGCTAGAAAAAAAATCAAAGTATAGTTGCAATAAATCTAGCAGCTTGCCAAGGTTGGATTTATTATAACTATGGCATGAAATAAGTTATAGAACTGCTTTCCTATAGTTACCAATTTTAGCTTTGTAGCAGCCTCTCCAGATGAGACAGCCTTTGACAGGCTGAGCCAGGCTTCCTTGATTAGGTGTGGAATGGCCTGAGCTGAGACAAAGGAGACATCTGATGGGAGGGGATTTGCTGCTGTACATGCCAGGACAGGAAGAGGGTTGGGTAGCTGTTATATCCTACTTAATTAATTATCATTTTAGTCCAGCCCTGCTGCCACTAGCTGCTCAGCCAGAGCGTGAGATGGTCATAGAATGTTGGTGTGCCTGTGATGCATGGAATGCCTGGGTGTCTGAGTGGATGAGTGTTGGCAGTTGAAGATGGGTTGAGCAGCTAGGGAGGCTGCTCCTGGTGGGGCTGGTACCACACTAGGCTGGCTGGAGTAGAGACAGATGTAACCTGAACTGGAGACTGAATAAAGATGGCTTAAGAATACCTCCTGGCTCCAGGTGTCTTTCTACAGAGATCACAACATTTATTTTGGCGACGAGCGGACTTTGAACCCTAGAGACTCTTGGTGAACCACTGAAACAAAGGAACTATAAAGGAAATAAAGGAGAAACTAAGAGATCCTTAAAGCAACTACATCTACAAAGAAAGAATTCCCAGGAAAGCCAGCGCCAGCCCCACCAGTGTCCTTTCCATTGGACAGCCCACAGAGAAGTGTCCTCAAAAGGACACTACAGCCTGGGAATACTACTAACACCTAAAGAACTACAGTGAGTTGGAGGAGTAGCTAAGCTACAGCCGCATCTGGTGTTCCAGCCACAACATTAGCCACAAAAGGATTGCAGTGAGTTGGAGGAGTAGTCAATACTACAACTGAATATGGTGTTCCAGCCACAGAAAGGAGAAAAAGTCAATTTAATTGATGTAAAAACGGAAAGTGTGCAGTGGCTGTACACATGGTGTATATCTTGTTCAGAATGGTCTTTAATTGACAGTTGCAGCGATTTGGAAGGCCTCCAAAACCACAGTGACAGTTGCAGCGATTTAAGGGGGTTCCAAAACCACAGTGTCTCACTTCGTCTTACTTGGACCACAGTGACATTAAGGAAAATGGCATATATGGTGGTACACTGTTGGAGAATCACAAGTTTTGGGCTTAGCGGTCTTGTGGTATGCTCAATTCTGGTCACACAAGTAAGGGCTGTGTCAATGAATTGCGTCCAATTGTAGCACAGAGGGGCAATGTGTTATTTCTGACATGGATTTTAAACCAACCAAAGTGCTACGATGCAACAATTTGTTAAAAGGAAAAATGGTCTTGCCCCGGATTTGCCAATCTCTGGATGTCTACTCTTGAGGCGAGGTGCCTGCTTCATGTCTTTGGGGCACTTTTGGGTGTCTACTCGATGGCTCCTGTTTACTTTGGAGCAAGCACAAGTTTTTGCAGCGTATTGGAGTTGGTGCACAGTTTGGAAAACTACGGTGCCTACACACGTTCCTGCTGTTTACACGACGCTGCACTGGGAGGAACTTTGTCTACGTGTTATGCGGCAAGAAACAGAAGAAATGGCCGTAGTACACACTTTTCGGCAATTTCTGAGGTGAACCATTGTTATGTATTTGTTGTTTATGGCAGCGCTTAACGGTTAGTCTAACTGCTCTATTGTAATTCAAATACTGGGCGCGAGGAGATATTGCTTATCAAATGTATTTATCTTATCCGTTCTTTCTGTGTTTAATGGTTCTTTGTACTGCGATGTTTTAATTTTTATGTTTGCATCTGTGGGACTTGTACCATTATTCATTTTGCTTGTGGATAGTTCTTCCTTGATGTTTTATTACTTGCATGTTTTGTTTTCGTTGAAGAAAAAGGGATAATGTTATATCCTACTTAATTGATTATCATTTTAGTCCAGCCCTGCTGCCACTAGCTGCTCAGACAGAGCGTGAGATGGTCATAGAATGTTGGTGTGCCTGTGATGCATGGAATGCCTGGGTGTCTGAGTGGATGAGTGTTGGCAGTTGAAGATGGGCTGAGCAGCTAGGGAGGCTGCTCCTGGTGGGGCTGGTACCACACTAGGCTGGCTGGAGTAGAGACAGATGTAACCTGAACTGGAGACTGAATAAAGATGGCTTAAGAATACCTCCTGGCTCCAGGTGTCTTTCTACAGAGATCACAACAGTAGCCAAACTGGTCTTCAAAGGGGAATAGACAGTAAGGACAGGAACAAGACCAACCCTCACTTCCTGCACTCCCAGCCTGATAGGAGCCCCTGTAATTAGATTAGGAGAGGGACTGGAGGAGGAGTGTAGGGAAATATTAGCCACACCTGTGGGCTGGGTTAGTGGGTAGCCAGACCTGAACCTCCAAGAGAGATTTTTTAAATTTTGACTTTTGTTGAGAAGTGCTTTCTGGGACACACATATGCCACACTTGTAAGGAAGATGTCATCGGAGAGGGTGGCACCCTGCACCCCTTTGTGAGGGAGCCCCCTCCTCTGCCAGCCCAGAAACTTGAATAAATATGGGGGAGCTGCCCAGCAACTCAGATCCCTGTCTGAGAATATCAAAAAAGAAGAACTGCACTGCTGGACACCTGATCTGCACCACAAGATGACTTACTCATAAGGACTGCACCTGTTGCACACTTTGGGCTTCACAAAAGAGTACTTTGCCTGGCGTCAAAAGGATTAAGGAGTGGAACCCCGGAAAGCAACAGGTACAAAAGAGCTTCAAGAAGTCACTTGTATCATCTCCATCAAAACAAGCCCAGCTGACCAGCTTCACCTGGACTTTAAAGGATTTGAGCAGGTGTGTTGTGGGGATTGGAGTCCCAAACCTGCAAGAGGCAAATCAGAGCTTCTGGACCCTTGGCTGGTGTTGTGAACCCTCAAAGACCAAAAGAAACATCTGGAAAAGAAGGACTGCCCTGCTTGGCCCTTGATAGCTCTGTAGCAGCTACAGGGCCTGTGTGATTAACTCCAATTGTGGATCTTTTCCTAGCCATGACCAGATGAGTGGAAACGAGGCTGGACTATGCAGCTAAGCTGAATTTAAAGGCTTCTGTTCTCCCCATTATGTTCACTGTTACGACCACATATTAAAGTTGAGATTGTTCACCCATCAGAGTGGAGCCTTTAGGCCCTTCTGCTTCATGGAATTATCCAGGTCTATTTTCTCAGTTGTATGACTTTGGCATCCAGGGTGCTCCTTCACCTTCACCTTCCTAACCCTGATGAAGACCCACATTTGAGGTATTCAGTGGCCCCTTTCTTTCCCCAGGTGTCGGGTCGAAACGTTGATGCTTTTTCATTAAGCCTGGATCGTTTGGAGATTTGTGCAGAGTGGCAATAGTAACTTAACAACTGGACCACTTCTAGATGTGACATATGTTATTACAAATTGTATACCGGACAGGCTTCCATGTACAAAAATATGATTTGTGAAAAGGTCTAAAGGACCCCCCCCCCCCTTTTTTCTTTTCCTTTTTCTACTCCTTATGCACATGAGCACTTTCTCTGAGCACTCATCTCTATCACTTTATTCATTTGTGGATCTAAGAGTTTTCGATATAATGTGCAAATAGGAATGTTATTTGAGACTGACTTATATGTAACTAAACTTTCAGAAAAGCAATTATGTGTACGTGTCTTAATCTTCTGTTTTTGAAATCTTGTCTGCTGCCCTAACCTCGTAACTGTGGATTGAATCTGCCAGACTGTTTTTCTTCTTTTCCATATAGTGCTAGGAGATCTTTTGATACATTCAGTTCTACTATGCCTCTTGTTGCTTTTCCAATTGGACCATTGTTTGTCTGTATCATAAGTTACCCAGGTCCTTCGGGTTAATTTTGGGTTACCCCATTGTTTTGTGACTACTGCTTGACCCTTGGACTACAAAGGAGAGGACTGCACTTTTAAGGACTGCCCCTGCTGCACTCACAAGGTTTCACAACAAAAGGACTTTGCCTCTCTTAAAGGATAGGGAGTGTACTTCCTGATCAACAGCAGGTAGAAAAGTGCTGGAAGGACTAAATGCAACATCAACAACAAGGGAAATGCCAATTGAAAAGCTTCACCTGAAGTTTACTTGAATTGATCAGGTGGATTGTGGGAGTTGTAGTCCCAGACCCCAATAGACAAACCATACCTTCTGAACCTTGGCTGGTGCTGTGAACCACTTACCTGCATCAAAAAACACTTCTGGAAGTCAGTGTAAAAGTGTTACATAGCGAGGGGCCTGAACTCTTAATTTTATCCCAGTCCAGCTCGACCTTTTTTAGCTCTTTGAGCGCTATTTGCTTCTAAGCACTTATTTTACTTTTTTAATCTTTACAAAAATCATATCTGTGGTTCCCTGCATTGGACTTTTGTCATTTTGATGTCGTTTTAATCATTAAAATATTTTTCCTATTGTTATAAATTGATGTTGGATTTTTATTGTGTGTTGAGCCTTACCTGTTTACTGTATTGGTGCTTTTAAGTGCGTCATACACCTTTCTCATAACATAAGCCTATCTGCTTGCAACCAAGCAACAAAGGGTTGAGCAAGGATTAATTTATTGAAAACTTCAATTGACCTTACTTGAGCTTGTGGTGTTATTACAAATTATAGTTCTCTACCTGCCCTTACTAATAAACCACTATACCAACAACATGTAAATATCGACAGCCTGTTGGGTCAATTTCCACAATCTTGGGCTCATTTTGCCCCTGGTGGTGAGCCCCATCCACCTGGAGCCTTTATAGAAAGCCTCCTGGCCTCTAAAGCAGCATATTTACCAGGGAGTTAGTTCCACAGATATGTCTGCGCCAGCTTTCCTCCTTACCTTTGTCTCTGGTGCTCCTCTTCTCCAGCTGAAGGACAGAAGTTCAGATCTTTCCCCAACTGGTCCTTAGGGGATGTAAAGGAACTAGCCTCACTGGTCCTGGAGAGACCCACTGGCCCTGGGGTCATCTGTAGGTAGAGTCCTCGTTTGTCCATTTATGCCTCAGGGGGATTGTCCTTCAGGCTCTCCATGGTGTTGTTGCTGTTCAACTCTCTTCCTCTCCCTTCTGCAAGTGTTTAAATGGGGGTGGAAAGTTTTAGAAGTCAGGCAACCCTGGTGAATCCTAGGATGCCACATCACCCCTCCACCAATGTCCTAAACCTCTTGCACAGCATGCTGGGACAAATCAAGATGGTGCTGTCAAATAGTCTCTGTTACATTGCCTCTAGTAGCTTCAGCTCCACCCCCAGCTGACATCACTGTCAGGGACTTTGCCACGAAAACCTCAAAGGTTAGCATCTCCTGTGTTAGCTCCGGATATCTGGGCTTCCTCATTTGGCCAGTGGACCTGGGCTGTCCCAACCCTGGTACAGTGTGACATCTAATTAACAGATACAGATTTTCTTCCCTAGCCCTTCTTGCTCAGGAGCTGGATGAATTGCTGTTACGTATCTTTTTTATGGGGAGGACTTTGTTCCCTTTGCTGTGAGCAGAGTAAACTCGGCCCAGCAGGAGGACAAAGGCCAGGTAATCTGATCCTGAGCTGAGCCAGAGAAATATGGCAATTATTTATGGCCCATAAGGTGTACCTATGGGATCTTGGGGCCTGTGTATATGAAACTTGGTGCACCCTTCTCACCCCAGTCTGATACCTTACTAGACTCTGTAGGCCTAAGTGAACCTTAAGGGAGATTTCCCCATTAGTCCATATTACAGTAATACTTCAGATGAACCCTACTGAACTTACGTCTATAATACATTAATACTTTAGATAAACGCTAATGATCTTAACTTTCTGCGCCTACTAATATTAAAAGGTCAACATCTAGATCCTGGAGAGTCCCTTCTGGGCCAGTCTACCTGTGCACAGTTACCGGGCTGTGCATGAAGGTAGTCTCACGTTCTCAACCCACACATGTGTGCGTGCATGTTCACATGTAACGAGGCAAGTGCCCTTTACCCTAGCTGTGTCACACCAGCCTTATCTTAAAAGACGGACAGTGAAGATAAAAACATGCAGTCTGTTTACCATGTGAATAACATAGTTGAAGCACAGGCAGTGAGACTCATCCACAGTAAAAAGTCCAAAACTGGGTGCTCAAAAAATCTGGGTGGAACCCATTTGGAAGATAGAATCACTGTCTCCTCCCCAAAACAAGCATCACTCACACTGCTTCTCGACTGATTAAGGGTCTGAGAAAGTTTAATTGAATCTCAAAAAACCCTCAAAGAACTACACTGGTTCACTCTACAACCCCAAATCACTTTCAAAATCTTGTAAATCGCCTACATTGTGCTAAACCCAAGCAGTCGTTCGTATGTGGCATGAACATTTAATTTATCCATGGGTTATCTGGGATACATAACACTAACGGCAGCAGACCATTCACTAAGCATTAAATAGTAATACATGAAGGATAAGACAAAACACCTAGGTCAACTGCTGGGCACAGAATTTTACATTTTGGCCAAGAAGCATCCAATTTATCGGATGCATTTCTGCACTCAGAGAAATTACACCTGGATAATGAATACGCTGAAATGCCAAAATACAGGAAATGACAAAATAAATTAGTCTGGATGTGTGTTATATCATACAGAAAGGCATACATTCACGCTTGCAAATACTTTGTAATGGCACCACAGTTAGCCGTATTAAGGCTGATTCCATTATACCAGCACCTCAAGTCTATCTGGATATACCTTTTAGGGCCCTTATTATAATTAGTCCTGAATTTTTCTGCTCTAGGCCATCTTAACTTTCCCAGTGTCTCTGGCCTGGATTTATCAGATCCACAAACTCCAGTTCTGATAATTTTGGACCCAGAGGCACAGTGCTTAACACTAAATCTGTGAAGACTGTGAGTTGCAGCAGGAGATGAGTAGGAAACGGCCCCCCATCATCTACAGTGCCCTACTCCTAACCCTCGTCCCATGCCACCCACCCCATGGGCCTCCTAAAAGCACCTGAACCCATTTAACACCTGCTCCCATCACATGGTAAACACATGGAGATTTAAGGTCTTTTTTAGCCTAGAATATGCAAGAGCATAGAGGTTTTCATCCAGTTTTCTTAAGTCCACGTGTCCCTGTCCCAGGTAAGTGCCTTGTAATCCCTGCTGTTAGAAGTTCCTTAACCTCCACTTTTGTACAAACCTATGTCACTTTGTACGTAGGGTTACAATGTACAAATCCCATAAATGTATGCATGCATACAACTCATCACAACATTCTGCACCAGATAATAGAAACAACACAATACTTCACTATATTCTGCACCATATTAGATTGTGCCACATCATAGGCCAACTAGACAATACCTTATCACTCTGCACAACAATACTCCGTGTGGCATCACTGTGCATCACAACACAGGGCTATATTATTTCAAAACAAATGTACCACACTTCACCATCCCAAACAATTTCACCACCCTGCTCCATAACATACAGCCCTCACCAAATAGCACCACATTACAATATACCTCAGCTTTTTATATAAAACTACTCCATCGCTTGCAACCGAATCACCCAGAGAAACCTACACCAGACTATTCTTGCAACTCATAGGCAGTATACCACATCTTAAAAAACCTCACAATAGAGCACCACACTGCACTATCTAACATATTTGCCCTAAAAACCTCCCAGTATGCATATATTGAGACATTTTGTATTTTACATAGCACTGGGCACTGTCTGGCAGTGGAACAGCGGTCAGGGGGCCGCCTCAGTCCCGCCAAGAATATTATGAGTTTCCTCTCCGCTGGCGGTTTCACGGAGGTTCTTACTCCATGTACACCTTGGCGGTGAGGAAACAACGGGGGGCCCACAGGGGGACATAACATGTGCCTCCTGTGTGCATGTACACCAGTTCCTACACGGCGTGGACTTTTGAGTCTATGCCGTGCAGAAACCTTGTTGCGCGGTCCTATTGCAGTGTCTTTTTTAAAGACACCGCTACCTTTAAAAAAGTCACCACCACAGGACTGCCACGCTGCCCGCCAGGACCCTTTTAAGTCATAAGCTGGCAGGCGTTGAGTCTCTGCAGTGTGGGAGCACGGCGGTGGTAGACCGTCCGCTCCCCCACCGCCAAAACTCATAATCGGTTTTCGACTTGGTGCCATATTTAGTTTATGAATAGCTTACATTTGTGTTATAAATACTTCAGTTGCACTTTTATTGCGCAATAAACAGTGGTGTCTCAGTATACAAGTCAATAGGGTAACACAAAATTAAAGCAATCCATGCAAAATGTGCTGGGGAGTCCCACGGTTTCCGCCTAATGTTTGCCAAGTATCCAATTTCCAGCACTGAGGATGCTGGAAGGCCAACTCATGCATATACAAAGGTTCTAAATGCAAAAAGAACAATTGATGGACAGAATGCAGGACAATGTCATACATTCACCCCAGTACAGAGATCTGGGCCTAAATCCATCGTTTTTTTGCTCACCATGCCATTGCAGTTTGAGCCCACCCATATGCAAATCAGTTTTCACCCTTTTTTTTTTTTCAGTTCAAAAGATTTTTATTGGATAAGTAAAGGTGTCAATACATAAGAAAAAATACAAACATATCTTCAATATAAGAGAAGAGTAAAACATGGTGATGAAAATATACAATTAATCATAGGATAACAAAGATTTGAGGCTAAATAACAAAAGACAGTGCTGATAATAATGAGCAATATAGTAGCTTATATAAAAAAAAGTAATGCAAATGAAAAGCCATGTCAATCAAGGAGGTTTGGAGACCTCTTGCTGAATAGGTGACACATGAGAGGAGCGTTTAGCACAGGTATCTAGGTACAAGGTTACAGGAAGCCATAAATCATGCCGTTTAGCAGCTAAGCTAAGGGGGTATACGAAGACAGTATCTAGCCTGTGATTATGACAAACATTGTACCACCATGCTTTGAAAGAAATATTCGCAAAGTTTTTCCAATTGACGGTGATTTGCTGGAATGCAACAGCTAACAACAAATCAACAATCTGCGTATTAAGATCAGTGTCATCCCAGCAAGGAGAGAGGCTCCCTAAAAAAATATTGACATAAGAGAAGGGGGATGTAGTGCGGAATATGGCATTGATTTGGACCCAAACTAGTGTCCAAAAGTTATGCGTAAGAGTGCAAGAAAAAAGCATGTGAAAAAGAGTGGCCTTAGGAGTCGAACAGGACCAACAGAGATCCGGGGTGGAAGAAAACCTCTTATTCAACACCTGGGGAGAAAAGAGAAGCCTGTTGTAAATAAAGAAAAGGGTTTGTGTGAGAGAGGCAGCTCTAGATGTCTTGCGAAGTTTGGTCCATAATTTGTCCCAAAGAGAGGTGGGCCAAGAGATGGCAAGATCAGATTCCCACTGTTCCTCAACTTTGGATTTTGGTCTAGGTGTGAGGATCGTATGAAATGAGTGATATAATGAGGAGGCTGTAGGGTGGGTACGCAGGAAGGAATGAAGCTGTGAGGTAGGATTGGGAGGGTGAGGATGCATGAGGGGGTTAGAGAGAAGAGCATAAGTGGACATAACTGCATTTTTAAGCATAAGATATTTGCTAGCAAAAGAACGAGGGAGATGGAAGTTTTGGCTAAGAACAGAGAAGGATAAGAAATCAGAATTAGAAAAGAGTTGAGATACCCAGATCAAACCCCTCTGTCTCCAAGTTTTCCAATAAAAGGGCTTACGATTGATGGATATACTGTTATTGTGCCAAATAGTGGAATTGAGAAACTCTGCCACAGAGGAGGGGGGACCTGGAGAGGTGGAAAGAAGCAATTTGGCTGTAAACTTGTGAATGGGAATGGAGGAGAAGTGGGGCTTACGAGAAAATGAAAGGTATTCAGCAAAAGTAAAAGGGGATAAAGAAAGGCGTTCAATGACAACCCATAAGGGGGACGGCTTATCAGGGTCTTGTAACCAATGGGAAGCTTGCCGCAAAAGGAATGCCTTGTGGTAAGCGGGAAAATTCGGAAAGTTAACTCCACCCTCAGACTTGGGGAGTTGCAGTCTGAGCAAGGACATACGTGCTTTTTTGCCGGACCAAAGAAAGGAAGAGAGAATAGTGTTGATTTTCTTAAAAAACTTAGCAGGGATAGGAATTGGAATGTTGGAAATGGTGTAAAGGACTAATGGGGAGAGCATCATTTTAATCGTGTCAAGACGGCCCCACCAGGAAAGGTACAGTGGGTGCCATCTGGAAGTGAGGTCGGATAATTTCTGGATGCACTTATTAAGGCATAACGAAACAGTGTCGGAAAGGGAGGGGGTAATGTGCAGACCAAGGTATTTGATATGTGAGGGGCTCCAAGTAAATTTGGACGCCATAAAATCCGGTTTAAAAGTGAACTTAGTAAGGGGTAAAATCTCACACTTGTCATTATTTAGCTTATATCCTGAGATCTGAGAGTAATCGTGAACTTCAGCTAGGAACGCGGGGATAGAAGTGGCGGGATTAGACATGAATAATAGAATATCGCCCGCTTAGGCAGCAAGTTTAATATTAGTTTGGGAAATTTGGAAACCATGTAAGTTAGGGTTTTGACGAAGTTTTGAGAGAAAGGGTTCCAAGGCCAGATTGAAAAGAAAGGGGGAGAGAGGGCAGCCCTGACAAACACCTCTGCCTAGATTGAAAAAAGAGGAGACTAGACCATTGGCGCAAACCGCCGCTCTAGGGCTGGAATAAAGGAAGGAGATAAAAGAAATGAAATGCGGACCGAACCCATACCATTTAAGGGCGGAGAAAAGGAAAGTCCACTCCACCCTATCAAACGCTTTTTCCGCGTCTAGGGCAATGGCTGTTAGTGAGTCTTGGAACTGTGGAGATTTGGAAAGGACATTAAACAAAAGTCTGGTGTTATCTGTGATGAAGCGACCCTTAACGAAACCAGATTGTTCAGGGCCTAGCAGTTCGGGAAGAAAAGGGTCTAGTCTTATGGCGAGAGATTTGGCATATAATTTATAATCAATGTTAACCAAAGAAATTGGTCTGTAATTCTTACAATGCTGGGTATCTTTTCCTTCTTTGGGTATAACACAAATGTGAGCGTCTGAGAATGTACCTGAAGAAGAGCCACTTAATATGAAGGAGTCAATAAGGGAATGTAGCCTGGGCAATAACAGTTTAGAAAAATGCAAATAAAATTCAACTGTGAATCCATCTGGGCCAGGGGCCTTGTCTTTCTTGAGTGACTGAAGTGCGGTAAGTAATTCATCGCTAGAGATTGGTGATTCAAGGGCAGATAGATCAACAGGGAAATTGGAAGGTGGTTGAATGCTGGCAAAAAAAGTAGCAAGAGAGTGAACAGTGGGGTGCGTTTCAGAAGAGTAGAGTTTGGAATAAAACTGGGAGAATTGCTCTAAAATATCAACATCTGTATGCTTTAAAACAGAATTAACATCGTAGACAGATTCAATATTCAGTTTGTTTTGCTTGACTTTTAGATAGTTGGCTAAAACCTTCCCCGCTTTATTTTTACCCCCATAGAATTTTGAACTGGATTTCATCAAATACAATGAAGCATCCTCAGTGGATTGTTTGTTAAATTGCAACTTGGCATCAATGAGAGCAGTCAAACTTTCTTGCGAATGGGAAGTATAGAAAGAATGCTCTAATTTTTTAATCGTAAAAAGGAGGTCACTAGTGCGTTTACGAGCCTTCTTATGTTTACTAGCCACAAAGCTGATAATAAAGCCCCTGGCTGCTGCTTTATAGGCGTCCCAGATAACATGGTTGGGCATGGTGGGTGTGTCATTAATGTTGAAAAATTCTGTAGTGAAATCAACAAAGGAGGTGGAGAATTTGGGATCGAGGAGTAAGGCATTGTTAAAGCGCCAGCTCTTTGGTCCAGTGGACTTGGGTAAAATGTCAATGTTAATCAAAACGGGGGCATGATCAGAAAATAAGATGGGACCAATGTCAGCATGGGAGAGGGATTGGGACATGTGATGGGAAAGAAAAATATAGTCAATACGCGATTGCGAATGATGGGTCGGGGAGTAGAAGGTGAATTCTTTAGAAGTAGGGTTACAAAGACGCCAAGCATCAATGAGTTTATGTTGGGATATCGCTTGAGCAAAGGGCTTGTGGGACTTATTAGGGACAAAAGATGCCTTGGAGTTTCTGTCTAAAAAAGGATCAAAGGGTAAGTTACAGTCACCTGCTAAGATAAAATTATCATCAATATATTCAGTGATGCGGGATGCCATTGCGCGCCAAAAGACAGGATCACCACCAGTGGGGGCATAAACATTAAGTAGGGAAAGAGGGACACCCTTCGAGGAAAGTTTGACATACAACTATCTACCTTCAGGATCTGATTCAGAAACCAAGAGCAAATGAGCAAGGGATTTGCGAACTAGTACAACCACACCGTTTCTCTTACCATCACCCGGAGATGAAAATATAGCACCCACCCATCCTCTTTTAAGTTTAGCAGCTTCAGCATCAGACAAATGGGTTTCTTGTAAAAAGGCAATGTCTACATTTAATTTGGCTAAATGAGAGAGAATTTTTTGTCTCTTGATAGGAGAATGCAGACCTTTAACATTCCAGGAAACAATTCGAACTGACATTAAGGGTTAATCGAAGAGTGGACCAAATGGAGAATAGGACAGCGAGGAAAAGCCTCGGACCGAGAAAGGACACGAGAAAAAGAGAGGATGAGGTGAGAACAAACATGATGAAACATGAGCAAAAGAAAAAATGAGAGAGGGACCAGAGAAGCCATGTAAATAGGAAAAAGCCAAGAAAATAATAAGAATGATAAGAAGACACAGCAATTCTCAGAGATAATGGTAAGTAAGGGCCAAGGGAGAGAAAGATAAGTAAAGAGAGATAAACACAAGCAAGAGATCCAATATACAATGGGGAGAAAAAAGAGTGAAGAAAGAGAAGAGGAAGAGAACCATGGAAAAGGTAATGACACCAATAAACCTGAGAGCATCGGAGGAAAGGGTAAGTTAAGAAAATATAGAACAAAGAGAAACATGATAAATAAGGAATGAAGAGTACTTACGGGGGGTAGCATGGGAAAAATACAATCAGGAACTGGGAACAAGCGAAGACATACGTAGAGACGAGGGGAGGGAGGTAGGGCCAACCGGGAGAAGCAAGGCATTCGGGGTGAAGGAGACGTCCAACCAGAGAAAACAAAACGGAACGCAAAACAATGATCTGTGAAGGGAGAAAAAGAACAAAGTTAGGCAACCAAATACAATGAAGATAAAAAACAAACATATGACCAGCTGAGGAACCAGAACAACAATATCGGAAGCTAAAATAAAAGATATAATCCTGTCGAGAGAACATACAATCTGAAGAACCAGTAAAAATGAAAGCATTGAAGCATAGTAAATTGGGGAATCAAACTGCAACTACAGAAAAAAGTCATGGTGGGTGAGAAGAGGGACCAGACAGCTCCATATCAGCTTGACCGCAGGAATTCAGGAAGCTTTGAAGTCGCGCAGGATCCTCATATGTTGTAGTCTTATTATTATGAGTGACCTTAAATAGACAAGGATGAAAGAGCCCATATCTGGCACCGATGGAGCGAAGGTCAGGTCTCATGTCTAGGAAGGCCTTGCGACGATTTGCAGTGGTCCTGGCATAATCCTGTGCAAAGAACAGAGTGGAACCTGACCATGTGAGACGAGGAGAGGCTCTGGTGGCTGAGAGGACTTTCAACAAGTCTGTGTACTCTAGAAAGTACATTATTACACCCCTAGGCTTCGTTGACGCGGAAAGTGAGGAGGATGCTCGACCAAGCCTATGAGCACGTTGGATATTCAGTGAGGTGTCATCAGGCAGGTGCAGAAGCTTAGGAAGAAAGGACTTGAAGAAACTGATGAGATCATTCCCCTCACAACCCTCCACCAGGCCGTAAAGACGAAGATTATTGCGTCTGTTGCGATTTTCAAGGTCCTCCACCTGCTTCTGGAGAGAGGAAATCTGCGCATGCATGTGAGAGACCTTGGTCGCAGAGTCCTGAAGAGAGGAGACGTCACGCTCCACCGACGACACTCTTTCATCCATCGAAGCCCAATTGTCAGTGAGAATCTGCAACTTAGCATTAGTCTCTTCCATGTAAGGGCGCAAGGCCCGTATCTCCTCGAGGAGTAACTCCATAGAGATGGGCGAAGAGGACTTAGGAGGCGAAGGCGGGTCTTTTTTTAGCCTCTTAGATTTCACTTTTGCCGAGGATTGTGAGGAGGTGTCCGCAGTCGACGTCATCTCAGTTGAAGCTTCCAAATGGGCCAATGCCGTGAATAACTTGGAATTTTTAATGAAATTACGCTTTTGAACTTTACTGGAGCAATCCGCCATCAGCACGCCTATAGAGCGTGAGGTCTTAAAATATCCTATTGCCCGACTAAAAGAGGACCAGAAAGCAAATTAATAAAGAAATATGCCAGGCCAAAAAATTGGAGTCATAAGTGTTGGAGACTAGAGTCATAAAAATGGCCGCCGTATATGAGGAGAATTGAAAAATCCAGTCAAATCATGAAGGAAAAAAAAGAGAAGCGACAAAAATAATAATAGTTAAAGAAAAAAAAAAGTCACCTTAGAGTGCCGGTCAGCCACAACTGTGCTTCAGGAAGTGCTGGGGTCAAAATTGCGAATATGAGGCATCCAGGGGATCCATGCGTGATGAGACGCGCTGCTGAGGCGTTCTCGGGCGAAAATAAACAAAATGGCGGCCGCGGCCGATGACGAGCCGCGACCGGAGATAAAATGGGCTGTAAGACCCAAAATAGCTGTGCCTCAGCGCCGGAAAAGGGTTGAAAATACTCCTGGCATGCTCCGACAAGGAAGACTGCCCTCCGTTGATAAAGACTGATGCGCGAACCACCGGTAGACTCCGGCGTGAGCGGAGCTCCTAGCCGAACGCCGCCATCTCCTACGGGCGCCTAGCCACGCCCCCCATCAGTTTTCACCCTGTGCCCAATGGGAACAGTCCAGCCCGAACTGCCAGGTTCTGGGCCGTCCTTGTTGGGACTGCAGGGGGTAATTTAATCACCTGGCCATTATTACTTACATTTACTACATAATTTAACATTTGCCTCTCCAACCTGTAAATCGGCGTGCCAGTCTTTTAGATCCAGATAATTACTAATTGAAAACAAATGTATTAAAAGGGAGGAGTTATAGTGCGTTTAACACCAGCTATGTCATTTATCACTGGTAACTCTAGAACATACATTTCATGTCCCACTCACATCTCAAGACTTTTTGAATACAGAGATTCAACTCGATCGAATAAATAATTGAAAAGCTGAGCTTTCCCCACAAAAAGAAAGCAGGCATTTTTAAGATTGCCTAAATTAGGCATAAACCCAAAGCAGATGGAATTCCAACCCTCTTGTTACAGAGCATGTGTAATGTTTGTAATACAAGTTTTAATGAAGCTTAATTTCTTTTCAAATGCCAATTTAATTGCAATGCACGCGGTTTCATGCTACTCTCGCTTCCGCCAACAGATGGTAACAATATTGGCCTTCTCACAATTGAATGTAACTGAATGGTGACGCTTATTTGTTGTTTCCTTGATAATGTGTTATAATAAAATCTTCGCTTGGACTGCCTAATCAGCGCGCATTACAATCTGCTTTGCTATTTCAGTTATTTACAGCACATTCTTCGAATTTAAAATCACGGGTGCTTTGAATTTACCCTACGTCAGCAACTACATAAAGCGTAAAGAGTTCAAATATGCCCCAACCTCTGGCTGTGATCTACAGTCGGGTCTGCACCGACACACTCTCGCCTGCATGGGGGCCAAAGGTAGGGGCCGCCCGGGCAGCAGTAGGCCTCGCCACGCCATTGGACTCACTATTGTGAATAAAGCCACTACAGGTTAGAACAACCTGAACCATAAGATATTCCAAATCCATTCGTATTCCTGCCAACTGATGAAAGTGGTTTGATGTTATAGGACAAGATGTAAATGAGGAAACATTTTTACTGTGTTTGGCAGTACACAGGCCGCCATCAGCAAAACCGAGTTCAACGATTTACTCTGCTTGCGAGCGGTGCCTAAGAATACAAAACATGATATTTCATTCCTCCATCAAGTTTACCAATTTACATTTCTGTGGAAAATAGAGTCATTGTAAATTGGCTTTATATAATAGTTAATTATGCAACAGGTACCTCATTGTTTCAGAAAAAATGAAACACCAATTTCACAAAGGCAGCAAGGCAATATGTCAGAACAAAGGGATGCAATTTAGCCCGGACCAGCATATAGTCAGGACAGTTCTCCAATGCCTGTGCGACACTTATGTAATCCCTGCAAACATTTGTGCGATGGTCTTTGCACACACAGGCTGCAGGCACCTGGTACTGCTGCAAGCTCACCGAGCTGGCAAGTGCCTCCTCTTTGGCTTTCTGTCAGGCTGTAGCGAGGTCGAAATGGGGATGTTTGAAAGACAACCTGTGGTAAAACCAACAGGTTAGTCAGTACATATATCTCTCACGTTAATTATACCGTTCAAGCACCGTTATTTGTCTTGAAAAGTTATAAACCTTTATTGTCATCAAGGAAATATGTTTAGTAATTTAAGGACGTCTTATGGCATAAATCACTATCTCTTAAGCATCACAGATAACAGGTTGAATCAAGCACGGCAAAGGGCTTGTGTATGGAATCGGTATAGCAATGGTCAATTCCTTCCCTATCTGATAGTGCACGTTGAATGCACGCGCTTCGTGGTGGCGCTCCAAGCTCTGGTGGAATCAAACGCCGGTCGACGTTTAATTGACTCAGGAATACTGGGGGGTGGTGGCCAGGTCAGGGCGTATGGGCTCTCTGGAATGAGTAGCCATGCAGCCACAGGCGATCCATGTTTCCGATGCCACCCAGGAAGGAAGAAGCAGAGCTGAAGGAGTCTGTGCTCCCGGGGCAGCAATGGGGCGATGGCATCCTCATAGGACAGCCTGGCGCTTCTCGGATTCTGCCCTGGGTGCAGCGGTGGCACGTGGGCCAGATGCTCTTCAGAGCTGGATCAGGGGCGACACAGCTGCCACGGAGGTCCATGCCACGCGAACCCCAGCTCTTCCTCAGCACCACGTTAAGGAAAATGCACTGCGGGAGCGCGCGACACAAGGCCAGAGAGCACCATCCTCATCTTCAGCGCAGTGTTGGAGGCTCAGGAGGCACGATGCAACAACAGGCATCTGGCCCCACTCTCTTACCCGCGGATCTAAAATCTACAGGTGAGCTGGTGCCTCCTCTGGCCTCCCCTCTCTGCAGTTACATGTCCCCAACATTCTGGGAGTCACACATGTGGGGGCTGGACTATAGCAATAGTCTGAAACATGCAGGTTCTTCATATACCAGGTAATGCACCTCCTTTCCTCGAAGGGCTGACATGCCAAGCAAAATATCGCCTTCCCTTTCCTCAAGGTTTTGACCTCGTGTTTGTTGTTAACCCTTGCAAGATTCCATTTTTAATGCCTGCCATGTCTTACCTGGGTGTGCAGAGCTTCTTCAGGTGAAAGGTGATTACTGAATGTGGTACATGCACACACTGGCAAATGGGCTTTGACCACTTGGCCACAAAATAGCCCCAAACTGCAGCTCCACATCAACTGGCTGCAGGGGAACTGTAACCCTCAGCCGTGAATTGGAATCCAGATGAACCCTGACAATCGGTTGACGTTACTGTGCTCTTGCCACCCCAGCTTAGCACAACTCAGGTTGTGGAGGATAGGCTTTCACCCTAAGTCGTCTCTGCTGTAGGTATGCAGTGGTTGGCCATGTCCTTGGGCAGCCTATTTGCCTAACTGTGTTTCTCTCACATCACAGGTTGACCTCCATGAACTGACTTTTTCCATTTCCAATTATTAGAAATTATCCTTGCTAGATTCAACGGATATGCATTAAAACTAGACCAATACGGCCTTTCCAATTAATTTTACAGAGAGGACAGGAAGGGGTAGAGCATCACAGAGGGGCATGCAGGGAAGAACGAGTCAGACTAAGCACTACACCCTTGGGAGCACTCTACAACTTGAGGGGCTACATACATGCATATGTACATGTAGAGGTGACACTATGGGTACCCCACCTCTCCTGTACCAAAGCAATCTCAGGAATGCATCATATAATCGGGAGTAAAGGGGGCCCAGTTATGACATACTAAACATGCCTTCACAGAGAGAGCCAGTAGGCTGACTTGCCAGTGGCAAGCATGAAAAAAGATATGAACTAAACTACTATGATGAGACACCAGCACGCAGTAGCCAGGTCACCGGTTAGGTAAGTCAGGGAATAAGGTTTACAGAGTCACTCTTGAAATTCACCTTTCTTAAATAGAATTTGTGTGGGTTGGTTGTCTGTAATACTGATTTTATATGGGTAGGCCGTCTTCCAATTCAACTATAATTCTCATTTTTACCTGTACATGGCCTTCTGCGTGGCAGATCAAAAATAGAAAATTGATTTGACCTTTTCTGCTTGATTAATTTTGATCATCAACTGAAAATTTGGATGTGTGCATATCTGTAAAGTCATTATTTCCTTCAGTTACAAGGATGAATCTAGAAAAATGCACACCAACATTAATTTTTTGAGTAAGTCCCTGTTGGACCTGGCCCATTTTGCAGGATCTTCCCCACATTTTTGCCGTCTGTTGCTGAACCTGTTTTTTGTTGGGATTAGAACTCTGTGCACTTTACTACTGCTGACCGGTGCTAAAGTTCTTCCTAAACGTGGTACTATTGGCATCTGTTTGATTTGTGCATTTTAATTTACTTGTAAGCCCTTGTAAACTGTACTACATGGACCCAGAGCCTGTAAATTAAAAGCTACTATTGGGTAGCAGAACTCATTGGGAAATCGTCTACCGCCTCCTCCCCATCCGTTCTCCCAGACTGTGGGTAACCCCCTTCCCCGTGCCCCGTGATACCACTTAAACCAGTTCCCAGTTCCCACTTACCATTGTGCTTTTCTTCTTTGAACTGTGACAACGCTTCTGGTATAATTTGATTTTACATGTACTTTTTTCTCCATAAGTATCTCTGATATAATTTTGCTCTGTAGGCTTGGGACTGCTGACAACTGCTGACATCTGTGGGCTCATCACGAGAACGCCGCGCTGCCCTGGGGGCGATATCCACCGGACTACCAACATCTGAACGCGGGACTGCGAGGACCAGGCTGCTTGGCGGTGAGCGCAGCTGCATCCTCTTCCCGGCTCCTCCCCTCACGCCCCTTTGTCTTCACCTTGCACTTTTCTTACCGCGCGCAAGCGGGACGCGCGCGGGACTAAGCCCGGGGCGAAGACCGGGCTAAGAGCGGGCCGTTTGAGGCCGTTCGAGACTGGAGACACTGGGCTGGGCCACCCCCCCTACATCCTAGTAAGCGTATTTGACTGTGACCTTCTAATCGATATTGGTGGGAATAATGTCCAGGAATAAAAATGCCGCCGCTGGTACATCTATGGCAGGGACCCTGGACAATTTCATTGTTAGAGCTGCTAACATTCTAGAACGAGAGATAGACCTTACTGAGCGTCGTTTATCGCTAGAACCCTTTACAACCAAACGCTCATCTCTAGGGAAAATCGCCTCATCTGCCACACCAGGGGCAACCACTACTAACCCTATACTTACTGAATGTCTGTCTAGTGAAATTGAAAGTGCAGATCTTAGTACGGATTTAATTATTGACAGTAACAAGCGCAGAGATATTATAAGGTCTACTACACCTATAACCACCACGGCAGTTGCTGCTAACAATTTAACGGAAGGTGTTTCTACTCGCGCACAATTACATGCAATAACCGAGGCTACCTCACTTTCCTCCTCCTCCCCCTTAAATTTAGGAGCAAAACCGAAATTTAAGGCTGCTCCGCAAGCAAAAGGGGGGAGACAACCAAGAGGGTCAAAAAATAAACATAAAAATAAAACAATTGCGTCTAACATTACCTTGGGCGCTGCCGAATATCCTTTGAACGAAGTCACCCTAGACCTGACCAGGCAACTTGATGTCGGGTTTCAGTCCAAAATAATAGAAGTATTTGAAAATTCAACCCGCCTGATCCTGGATAGACTTTCCAGGATTGAGGAGCGATTACAGAAGTTAGAAAAGACCGCCTCTGTTAATTTAGAACATAATCAATGCCTGAGGACAGACCTACTTAGGGAGCTCCATGAACACCCTCTTCTTGCCAAAACTGCCAGCAACCCAAAAGAGAAAACTCCTCCCCCTATGGCTTTGCCGCCAATCGACAAGCACTTGGGACTACTAGGGGACAATTGTGCAAACACAGCCCGTATTGAAAATACCATGTCTAGTAGTGGCCTTCAAAACTCTTATGCAGGAGTAAAGCCCCAGCAGAATCCATCGGAAGTTAACACAAAAACCAATAACCTTATTCCACAAGATAGTAATGAGGTAGTAAATGGAACTGCTTCTGTCCAAGATGTAGTTCCCAAATTACCTATCTTAGACCTTCCCCCAGAATCCTCACCCTACGTCATTATACTGGCGGGAGTACCTGGCCTGCAGGGAAAAACTAATGAGTCTTATTTAGAATTGAGGAACAAAACTATCTATTGGCTTAATTGCAACCGACCCCTCCCTCCTAACATTCATACTAAAATCCTATTTGTACGGAGAGTTAGCTGGGTCGGCAGAAGGAATAAAGACATACTGGGAGACTGTATAATTGTTTATTTTAAGGACACTCAGGCTGTAAAATATATCCAGCACGTACAATCTCTTGACCCTAACACAAACATTATTCCATTACCTCTCGATTACTTTTATCCTCATCATTCAGCAAACAAGCGGTGGGAATTAGTAGGGAGGGCAAAAACACACACTAACCAGGCAAGAGGTATGTTGCCTACACCCAGACAAGGCTGGTTGGAGACCATTCCACTGTCAAATAGGTATAGCAGTCTGGATATGGTCGACTGACTACCCCTGAATTACAATGCCGTCGAACTTGCGGGGGAAGTCGCAGTGGGTGATAAGCCAACCTCACCGACAGACCCACGGCCCGTAAAATCGTTAACTTCCTCAGAGAACAACTTAGGAATTATCCCTATTAATACTGAGGACAATGAGAAAACTGACCATCTCACACTGCCGAGCAGCGGATCCTCCAAATCTGTTGCTCCTGGTGTAACCCCCATAGTGATCTCATCTTTAGAGGGCGACACATGCCATTCTATTAGTTTTTTATCCTGGAATGTTGCAGGGCTGTCCTCCAGGTTAGGCGACATAAATTGTGCTTCCTTTATTAAACGGTTTTCGATTGTCTGCCTCCAGGAATGTTGGACGGTTGAGCCCATTCACATGAATGGTTATCGTACTTACCACACGCCAGCTGTACACACCCTGAGAGGGAGAAATAAAGGAGGCCTCTGTATTTATGTCTCAAACTGCTTAAAGGAAACTAAGATTTCTTTTTTCTCCAACTCCATCTTCTACCAGATTTTGCATGTAACACTGGGAGGCAATCAAAACATTAATTTGATAAACTTCTATAACAACATACCGAAAGATGCTTGGGCCTCGACCTACAAAGAATTGCTTGAGACCCTTAAAAATAAAGATGAAAAAGAACGCATTGATAGCTGCGTGATTTGGATGGGCGATTTTAATTATTTCTTATGCCCATTGAGCGACCAAAACCTATGTGGACTGGGAGAGATGGATGGTGTTCCTGTGACACATTTCTCACATACATCTTTGGGAAAACACCTCAATGAGATACTTTTTTCCCTGGACCTGGGCTTTGTGAACGACCTATGCTCCCCACCAGTCTCTTTTAACCCCACATTCATTGGACGGGGCTGCAAATCAATAATTGACTTCATGTTAATATCCAAACGCTATTCACACTATATTATTGCGTTTGAAACATGCGAGGTAGCAATGAGCGACCACTTACCGCTCAGTATGTCCCTTAATACAATGCTGGGTAATAAGAACACGGTTACTAAGACCCAGACCTTGTATGACTTCAATTTAGAACTTGCAAAGAAGAACGGTTATACCCTTAAATGGGACAAAGTGGAACCAGTGGCCTTCCTAGGAAAGTTAATTCGCTCCAAGGAAGAGGAATTTAATATCTGTCTTACAGAGCACATTGAGCCTCTTAAAGTCAATGATGCTTTTCTTAGTATCTCGGAGGAAATTAAAAAGCTACTCACGAGAACAATGCACCCCGGGGCAAACAAAATTAAGAGATGGTTCGATAGAGAGTGTAGCAAGACCCACGCTCATTTAATGGAACAATTAAAAAGGGAGCCTAGGGTAATGGCCGAAGTTAGATCAGCCAGATCTGCCTATCAACAGGCAGTAAAAAAAAGGAAAAAACAAATTAAACAAGAAGCCTGGAGTACTCTTCGGGAAACCTGTATCTCCAAAAATAATACCGCATTTTGGAAAGCGGTGAATGCTCCGTTTTTTTCCAAAGGTTCAACAGACTCCATTGTAATAGCAATCTCGGAAGAAGGCTGGTTGTCCTTCTTCCGTGAACTTTACACAAAGGACTCTCAGGTCGAGATAGAAGGGGACTTTGTTCCAGGCAACAAGGACATAGTACCCTATCCAATAAACATCGATTTTACTATGGAGGAAGTTATGATAGCCATCAATAAGAGCCCAGCGGGTAAGGCCCCGGGTCCGGATGGCGTTCCCGTTGATGTTTTTAAGGCTAACAGTAAGTTATGGGCCCCCCTGCTAACCAACGTTCTTAACAGTTTCACTAAAACGGGCTTCCCAAAGACCTGGCAGGAAGCCATTGTGGTACCCATTTTCAAGAAAGGAGATCGTAGTTCGCCTAAATGCTATAGACCGATCTCCTTACTTGATTCACTCATGAAGATCGCGGGGAGAGTCATACTCGACAAACTACAAGCATGGGTGAACGACACAGGTACTCTCTCCCAATTTCAATACGGTTTTAGGGAAGGTCTAGGCACAATTGAGCAAGGTCTGAATTTAGCACTCCTAGTAGCCAAATATGTCGAGGCAAAAAAAGAGAACTTATTTCTTACATTTGTAGATTTAAGTGCGGCCTTTGACTGCATTAACCACAATAAACTTTGGCTAACCATGCAGGAAATGGGAGTGGACCCAAACCTCCTTATATTCATTAGAGAACTATATCGGGAGGCGGGCGCAAGGGTACGTTATGGGGATAAGGGGGACTGTACCTCCAAATTTTCCATAGAAAAGGGTGTGAGACAAGGCTGTATTTTAGCACCCTTTTTATTTAACTTATATATTAATTCGGTCGCGTTTCACCTCCTGGGAGATAAGCAGGACTATCCCAAAATTGGTAACTCCTTTATCCCCATTCTCCTATACGCAGACGATGCTGTAATCATGGCCCGGACCCAAATCGGTCTCCAGAGATCGATTACTAGCTTTTCCGAATACATGGGCAGTAGAGGCCTAAAGATTAATATAAGCAAAACATTTAACATGTGCTGTACAAAAAAGAATAATCTCAGCTGTAATTCATTTTTGTCTAACAAGAAAATCATGACAGTTAATACTTTTTCGTACTTAGGTATCACCTTTGACAATAAGGGAACTTGGACAGCGGCAGGTGATTCCCGAAAGCTAGCATTCTCACGAGCAATTGGGGCGGTTAAACATTTTTCAAATAGGGTTGGAGGTCGCCCGGTACCAGTCTTGCTTGATATTTATAGAGCTAAGTGTGTATCAACTGCAATATATGGTGCAGGAATTTGGGGGATTGTGAACACCTCAAGTACTCAAATCCAGATCTGCCAGAATGCTTTCCTGCGGTATTTACTGGCTGTGCCGGGGTCAACTTCTTCTTATGCTTGTCATCAAGAGTTGGGCGTGCCCTATATTGCTGATCTCATCAAACTGGAGCCCATCTTGCTGTGGCATAAAGTCTGGTCTGGAACTGAGACAGTCCTGAACAGGGAAATAATAAAGGATTGCCTAGGCCTAGATGGAGCATTGAAAATTCCCTGGTTCAATTATGTAAGGAAATTCTTTACTGAGCTAGGCCATCCGGAGTTCTTTAACTCTCCAGCTAGCATGACGAATTTCTCAAGAAAGAAGCTCAAGCAAATTTGTCTGCACTTCCTTTCAGAGGAACGCTGGATGTTAGAGAAACGCAAGAGCTCTGTTATGGCCAATCAGCTACTTATTACTAACCCGGGTATCCAACCATACTTGAAACTAGTCCCCAGCTGCTATATTCGTATGCTGCTATCTCGTTTTAGGGCTGACATCTTTCATAGAATGGTCACATTCCCTGAGAAGAATTGCTGGCTCAAGGAACTTATTCCCTGTCCCTGCGATCAGATTTCTGTCCAATCTTCCATCCATTGTATTCTCTTTTGCAAATTTTATTCAGAACCTAGAAAAAGTATTCTTCGACCAGTTTTAAAAAAGCTAGGGTTGAGACAATGTAGAGCGGCGCTGGTCAGATTACAAATGTTAGACGATGAATTTCTTATATTATCGGTCTCTATGTTTCTAAAAACCGTTATTAGATTCAGGATCTCTATGAACTAGATCATTTTTAATATGCTGTTATTTTTAACCTTGGAAGTTTGATCTAATGAATGTAATATGATGTATATCTGCTTTTATGGTTTTGTATTTTAAAATCGAATAAAGCTGTTTCTGATCTGATCTAATTCTCATTTTTACCTGTACATGGCCTTCTGCGTGGCAAATCAAAAATAGAAAATTGATTTGACCTTTTCTGCTTGATTAATTTTGATCATCAACTGAAAATTTGGATGTGTGCATATTTGTAAAGTCATTATTTCCTTCAGTTACAAGGATGAATCTAGAAAAATGCACACCAACATTAATTTTTTGAGTAAGTCCCTGTTGGACCTGGCCCATTTTGCAGGATCTTCCCCACATTTTTGCCGTCTGTTGCTGAACCTGTTTTTTGTTGGGATTAGAACTCTGTGCACTTTACTACTGCTGACCGGTGCTAAAGTTCTTCCTAAACGTGGTACTATTGGCATCTGTTTGATTTGTGCATTTTAATTTACTTGTAAGCCCTTGTAAACTGTACTACATGGACCCAGAGCCTGTAAATTAAAAGCTACTATTGGGTAGCAGAACTCATTGGGAAATCGTCTACCGCCTCCTCCCCATCCGTTCTCCCAGACTGTGGGTAACCCCCTTCCCCGTGCCCCGTGATACCACTTAAACCAGTTCCCAGTTCCCACTTACCATTGTGCTTTTCTTCTTTGAACTGTGACAACGCTTCTGGTATAATTTGATTTTACATGTACTTTTTTCTCCATAAGTATCTCTGATATAATTTTGCTCTGTTTATCATCCTTAACACAATGTATAACTGTATTAGTTTGGCTTGGCAATAATTTAGGCTTACCTGAACATAAACCTTGCTTTGGCTGTTTTAGAGTTGATAATTAAAAAAAAACACCAGCAATGTACACCATGGGGCAGATTTATGACGTCTGGCGCATCTCTGCTAATCAGCAGAGATGCGCCAGAAGAGTTGCGACGCATCTGCCCACCCGTGCGCCACCATTGATGCGCCGCATTTACAATGCGGCGCACCGTGGCACTCGGATGGGCAGATGCGTGACGCATCTTCTGTCGGAAAGGCGGCACATTGCTGGAGTTGCGTCGCAAGCGCGTCGCAGCTCCAGCAAGGCTCGCTGGTGCCCTATCCCTTACATGCTGCGTCAATCCTTACGCCTGCCTCAAGCAGGCGCAGGGTTTTGATGCAGCATGGCCTTAAAAGTGACTGAGTGAAATCTTGTAGATTTCACTCAGCCACTTTTAGGAGGCGTTCCTGCGCCGGAACGCCCCCCCCTGCTCCAGAACGCCTACATGTGGCGCAGGGCTTTACAACGTGACGCATCTGCCAGATGCGTCACGTTGTAAATATCCCGCAGCATGGTGCAGGATTTGCGCCGCCGCTGCATCACAAAAGTGACGCAACGGCGGCGTAAATGAGGCACAAGGGGATCATAAATCTGCCCCCATATACCTATGTTTCTCCTAAGTGTCTCACGTTTGCTGTGTGAACATCACAATGTACGTTGTTTCATGATTTTCTATTTAACTGTCAGTGTATTTTAAAGAAATTTGTAGTAATGAAGGTTCATGCAGGTACGATGTAGTTCATGAAGTTTTATTGAATATAGTTAAATGTAGCTTTGTTACTGTGAAGCAGCCCCACCAGGAGCAGCCTGCCTGCTGCTCAGCCCATTCTCAACTGTCAAACTTCACCTCACAGGCACCCAACATTCCAAAACGCATCATCACTCCAACATTCTATGCAGCACACAGCACATTCACACTGGCTGAGCAGTGGGTGAAAGGGTAGAACATTAACATGAGCAGGATACTACATATCCCCCTTTCTTATACAACAAAAGCATAAGTCCTGTACTTAAATAAGATATAACAATAATAACCCAAGTAAGAAATAAATGAGAGGAACACTAATGCAACAGAATAAATGTAATAGGAAAGAACAAATAGGAAAGAGCAAAGAGATAGGTGGAAGAAAACGAAGAGGAAGCAATGGGTAAATATACACTTATAGAAATGACCCATACTCTCCAACAAAGAATTACAAAAGAGAAGAAAACAGTGATAAGGTGGAGGAAACAACAAGTAGCAGAAAGGCATAGACGGATAAATGACTACCTCCCAAACACACCCACTGGCCAGACAGGCATGCAAGGAAGAAAGACATAGAGCCACACGAACTGAACCAAGACTACACCTATACACATGAAATGGACAAGGAAGGATCTCCTCCTGATCATGGAAGAAAGAGAATCACACTACCAAAAGGGAAAGACTATGGACAAAGGAAGAATTACAACCATATATAGTCCAGATTCCAAGGATGAAAATAAGATAAGACATCACGAGGAGAACTGAACAAGCAAGAAAAGATGAGAAGAAAATACAAGAAGTATCACTCATCCTCCACCATTTTCAAAATGACAATGTAATAAAATGGTAGCATAACGTTTCAAGTAAATGAACAGTAAAGTCTAGGCATAGACTAAAACAAAACTGTATCCTGGTGGGGATTACTAAAGTAAAAGTCAGTGACGAGAACACAGTAAATGGGAAAGACACCCATCATAACAGCCCTCGTGAGGATAACCACTGTAAGAGATGGGACTAACTCCCAACCAGATACACCCTGTGTTAGGCAAATAATGTATCACAAGAACATGTAGATGGGACTGACACCCATGACCTGCCCCTGACAAAAGGGAGGTAGCTACTGTAAATGGGAGTGAAACCCCAGTACGACACACCCTGTGTAAAGGTAAAAGAAAACGTAAGCCGGTGTAAATGGGAGAGGCACCTGTTATGACAACTCCCATGAAAAGGTCAACAAATGTACTACGTAGCAATGGGACTGGTACCCATACTGTTCCCTAATGCAAGGGAGTCCAGCACAGAGAGGTATCGGATGTTTTCCGCGGTAGCATTGGACACCATTGCAAAGATGGCGGCACGCAACTAGAGGCTGAGCCGGGTGGTTCACGGCGCGTTCGTGCGCCAAACATTGTCACTCAGTGAGTTCTTTTACAGAGGGAGCTCGAGTCGTAATAGGGCATCCTCAAGGAAATACGCGCGGCATCACTGTTGAGGTAAGATGGGTGCGCTATGACTGTTAGACCGTTGGGATTCCAAACCACAGAGCAGCGGTTAAATGGCTTGAGGAGGCAGGTTTCAGATGAGAGAAACTGACAACAAGACAAACTGTCTACCAGCATGTCCCACCAGAAACACCAGTGTTGTGTCACCAATGTGAAATCCCAGCATGGGAGACAGACGCAATGTAGGCAGAAAATAAAGCACCACCGCTACCTTGTGATGCCAAGCAGAAAGTCAGACCCAAAAAAGCTCCTTTGAAAAATTTTGAGCACGCATGAAAAATGCCTCACTAGTGAAACACTAATATTGTTGAACACCAATAAAGTCAGTTGGGGGCAAAAGCATAGACAAATAATGTTCTCCAGCCCGGATGGGCAGAAGTACTTGAGTTCACACATGTTGACGCAGCATTGAAGCTCACTGACTTCCAACAACACCTTTTGGCTCTCTGGAGCTACGAGACACCCACACACCGAAGCACTGTGGTGGCAGGTTGTAGCGAGATGCAAACACTCTATAGTAGACGGGATTCATTTGAGCTGCGTCCGTTGCTGTTGAAGATATTGGGACGAGGCCATTCTTCCCATCCTTGTTGACCAGCAGTATGTTGGATGGTTAGATGACAGAATCAAAGAAAGTAATCCAGATGAGCACCGCACACCTGGGCTAGGGCTGTCAGATGGTGATGACACCGGTGGGGCTGAGAGCCATAGTGCTTCATCTTTACTTGTTTCTTGTTGTCTTCTTTGCTTTTCTGTGAAGGACATCTTTCTTTCTTGTAGATAACTTTATTGTTCTGTGTAGAACACACTTGTATCTTGTTTGGAGTTTTTCCTTTCCTGTGGAAACCTCCTCTTGTACTTTGTGTAGCCAACTTCTGAAGGCTCAGTAGTTTGCGCCATCTTCAGGTCCTCTTTTCTTCACCAGGTCCCTGAAATCTGTTTGTAGCACGTAGGTAGTCATCATCCTCGTCACCAAAATAATGTAGTAATGAAGGTCCACGCAGGTAGGATGTAGTTCAAGAAGTTTTATTGAAGATAGTTACATGTAGATATGTTCCTGTAAAGCAGACCCACCAGGAGCAGCCTGCTTGCTGCTCAACCCATTCTCAACTGTCAGACTTCACCTCACAGGCACCCAATTTTCCAAAACGCATCATCACTCCAAACTTTTATGCCGCACACAGCACATTCACACTGGCTGAGCATGGGGAGAAAATGTCAGAACATTAACATGAGCAGGATACTACAAAATTCTTACTCTATCTTTTGTATAATACATTTTTCAGCCTTGAAAAAGCGCTATGCCATAAAGAATTAACGTAATCAAGATTGAAAGATGAACAATAAACCTTATCTTTCATTTTATATGCTTTGAAGTTTATTAATATAGCAAAAATAGTTGTGATTTACTCTTTGAAATTTGATGTACCTTACATCCCTTCTTTCTGAAGGTGACCCTAATGGCATGGGGCGTCTTGGAGTCTGTGCAGGGATGGAATCCTCAACATATGAATACAGGTGTGCAAGATTCCCACCTTTCCAGCCCCCGTCTTTCACTGCTGTGCACAATATAGACACATACTGACGAATAAGGACCTGATTTAAATATGGTTCTCTAACAAGACAGAAAGATAGCTCCATTGACTGCTATATTTGCTTTAGCAATCTGTGGGAAGGTAACATTGCCCAAGACTGACAGGTTCACCCTTGCTGAATTCATCTGAAGTCGTTAATGTGAGTTTTATTGATAGAGATAAACATAATAGGTATTCTGAATTAAAGCAGAGCTTTTCCGAAGGCAAGTCATTGTAAAGACTTGTGTGGTAAAGGAATGCATGGTTATGACTCAGTCATTGTTCTAACTGTGTTGTTAAGGCATACGTGATTTGGCCATGTGTGGTTCTGTCCTACAACCGGCCTCAAGATATTTTTGCCCACAAAAACCTCTGACCTGGCAGCCATCTGCCACTGGGCCACCAGATCATAGTAACAGTCAATCTGCCCTATTTAGGTCAGAGCGACCATCTTTAGATTTTTCTGCCCAGTACCACCATACAAATCAAACAACAATCCTTACACACAGGGAGACAACTCTGTGCATCAGGCTCAATGTTTCTTTTTTTGGGGGGTGTTTTTGTTTTAGAGATTTGTTTCTTGAAAGTAATAAGCATTTAATGAGCAGGCACAACAAACATGCCTGCTGCTTCAGAAACTTAAGCAGCTTCAGGGGAGTCTGAGAGGTGGCAATCTATCATAATTTGGTGGGGGGTCTTCCTAAATGAGATTTGAGGCCATTTGTATGTGTTCAATTACTGAGCCAGCAGCTGCCCACAAGATTTTAAACAACCCTGTGTATCTGCAAATAAAAGCTCTCATTGTTGGTCAAATCGTTGCTTTTATTTGGCAACTCTGTTATTCGGCAGTGCTGACAACGGGCTACTTAAAAGACCTTTGGGGACAATACTCGTTTTTTGTTTTACAAATTAAGCACTGACTCCCTACTTCTTGCATACCTCACCTTCCTAAGAGGCAGAGAATGGTTGTTTTCATTGTGATGTAGTTAGTGGTGGCTTTGCAATCCAGGAAATCCCTCGGTCAAGGTTTTGCACCAGTGGTCATTGCATCTAAAGGGCCGCCTAGAGAACCAGACAGGAGAAAAATACTAAAATCAGACAAATAACTCTTACTTCAGGTGTCTGGCTCGGAAAATAAAAGCACAGAGAAGTCTGTCATGCCACCACTGCATGGAGGAACAACTGCCACTTTTATTTTTCCAGTGCAGCTCCTGCCATTGAGATGAGATACACTTTGCCAAAAGAAATCTGCTGAGATAGTGAGAATCTCTACATGTTCTGTGCAATGCACCTAAGTCCCAAGTCTGTCAAACTATAAGTGAGGTCCGTTTGTCTGCAACAAGCAAAAAACTCAGAATTATGACTATGCCAATATCCATAAGAACATTTTATTAACACAAATTACTGATGCTTGAGTCGGATTAACTAGTTGATACAACAGCAAAATAAACCTTTTAGAGCATTGCCCATGAATGAGACTGCTGTAAACACTGATTGCTCTCTGAGACTGCCTTTTAAATATTGAACTTCTACTTCTTCATTAATTGTGTGCAAAACCAATGTGCAGTAACCATAACCAGGCACATCCATAAACAACAAATATTTCTTGACAAAGATTGATTGTGGAAAAATAAATCTACCACAACTCTGAGATGGCATCGTTTTAGAAGAATAAAAATTCACATTACTCGGTTTGTACGGAAATTAAATTACATTCATAAGAAATAGCAAGAGAAGGTCATTAAAGAAACAAGATCATGTCAAAATCAATTAATAATCTATCATGTATGCCTCCATGCTCCTGACTTTGTGTGCTGCTTCACCAGCAGACTGCATACTCCAAATGCAATTAGCTGAGAATTACAATTTGGTCCAATAAGGGCACTCACAATCAGCTGTCATACTTTTGAAATTGTCAACTGGTCTCTAGACCACTTCTCACTGTTTGTCCATTCTGCTTAAATTCCTTTGCTTAGTAAAGTCAAAAGGATGAACACATAAGACCTGATTATGACGTTGGTGAGTCCGACACCAACAGCATGTCGGTGTTGGACCCACCGACATCTGATAAACTGGTTCGCCGCCCACATTATGAATGGAATGGAAGCTTGTGCTGTGGGCCTTTTCCGCCCACCACACAAGCTTCCATTGAACAATTAATGTTTATGACCACCCTATGGCCAGTCACATCGTAATACTTAGGTCAGACCGCCTACCTAAGGTCGGGCGGTTCCAGTATGCTACAGTGTCGGGCAGACTAAAGTCCGCCCGACATCATAATAAGTCCCATTGTGTAGTGTGAATATCAAAGAGTGGAAGTGGGCTGGTAGTTTTTAGACAGTTCTTGTGGGAACTTTCTTCTGAGTAGTACTGCTTCTTAGAGCACTACTTTAGGGTTGAGGAATGTTTTCTTTGAACCCACTTAGGGAAATGTCAGCCTTTGTGGAGTCAGGCCAAGTTTCAATAGACCGCCCGATTTGCCTATATTTGCCTGAGTCTCCCAAAATTTTGTCAAACCAAGGTTTCCAGTGCAAGCTCGGCCATAATCTACTGGGCCTTACTTACAGCAGGAGTGCAAACTAATCAAAGAATTGGTAGAAGCTACAGAATCCTTGTTTTATAATCTGCTTAGTCAGAGCAATGAAATGAAAAAAGAGCAGTTTATCACTCACAGCAACACAAAATAAATATACTGTACTGTATCTTTCATCTGCAAAAATGTAGCTGTCACTTTAAAACAATGTTTATTTCATATTGGTTGAATATTTTTCACATCAGACATACCAGCATTTTCAAATAACTATCCAGCCCAAGCCCAAGCCGTTTTTTATATTTTGGAAGGCATTGAGAAATTACAATGTCCAATACTATTCTGTAAAAACAGAGTTCCGCATTAATCAAGTATAATTTTTTTTCAGTGTTTGTAGGCAATTATCAATGACTGCAAAAGTTTCTGATATATAAAAAAGTATTTCTTGCAAAGCATTATATTGATTTTTGTTGTTAGCCCAAGTGACAGCAAGGGAGCACAGAGGTGCTCTAGTCATTCGTTGAAATAGAAGTTGTGGATGAAGTAGGGCGATTCTCTAGATATGCTCCAATAGATTAACCAATGAATATGAACCATATAGATTAATTGAAATACCATTTGATATATATTTAGCATATTACTTTTTTCATGGGAGATTGGTGCGCATAGTACAAACAGCATGGTTTGGGTCCTCGATCTCACCCGAATGTGGTTGGCATTAATACATATACATTTCAGTCCGCTAGGTTTCAACTGAACACAAGTGGCACAAGAGAGATGTTGAGTGGGGTGATAGGTATTTACAGACAACTACAAATATATGTATTAAAACAGTGAGTCGCAGAGGTGAAAAGAACAACCCAGAAACATATACTCAAGCACCTGCCATTAATCTGCAGACTGTTATGTCCATTAAATCAGAATTAAATTTTATTCTGCATTGCAAGCAATAATATCAACCATAAGCATTATATCCTCATTCAACGCCCAAAGGCAAACTCTGAATAATGAATATGTGGCTTCCAATGGGAATGGAATCTAGCTTTCAACATTGCCAAATATGGGGAAGAATACTTGCTTTACTATAAAAAACCATTCATGGGATTCCTTCAATTGCAACTTAATTTGGTATGCTAAGAAAAATACAGTCTGAGTACAGAACTTCTCTTGCTATACACTTGAGGGCTTATTATGAGTCTGGCGGTCTACGGACTGCCACACTCACGGGGGTGTGACCGTAGCAGTCTTCAGACCGCCCTATTATGGCCAGGGCAGTTGGGCCGCCCTGGGACCACCACAAGGTGGCGCGGAGGTCTTGAGGCCACAACGCTCTTGGCGGGACTGCTGCAGCCCCACCAAGCATATTACATGTTTCCTCACGTCCACACTTTTTATGGCGGTGCGACTGCGCCATAGGGTGCATGCAGGGGGGCAAATGGTGTGCCCGCGAGCAACTTAAAAAGTTATAATCTGGCGAGCTGTCTGTTTTGGCTTTGGCAGAGTGGGAGCAGGCAGCAGTGTGATAGCAGAGCTTCCACACCACCAAATTCATATTAAGGCTTTTAGGTACGAAATTGATAAGGAAAATTGATAACGTTCAAACAATCAATCAATCAGGGGATTTTAAGCGTGCCACTCACCCATGACGGTCTCAAGCGCTGTGGGTGGAGGTGAGCAGCTCTGGTCAGTCAAAGATCCAGGTCTTGAGGGTCTTACAGAAGATGTGCAGGGTGGGTGCGCGTCTGATGTCCATCGGGAGCTCGTGCCAGGTCTTGGCCACAATGAAGGAGAAGGTTCTTTCACCCATTCTTGCTCTGCGGATGCGTGGGGGTTCTGCGAAGTCGGCAGATCGGAAGTTCCTTTTGGGTACATGGAAAGAGATTCTAGCACTTTTGACTATACTCCAGATATGTCATCATTCCATGAGTACAGAAATTATCTCACAAGTTTATGTCTGTGTGAGAAGTGATACGTTTGGAACTAAGGGCCTCATTGATATATTGGCGGTCAGGCTGTTGTTCTATCAGGGCAACTGAGTAAAAACCTACATAGCCCTGGTGGAGAAACTGACCGCTGAATTTATAAATGACCGCTAAGTAGGCAGTATTTTATAGCATTAAATATAATAGGGTTACCCATTGTTCCTCAGAACCTGCGTATACGGTTATGAGCTACAAACAGTTCTGCCAGGTGAACAAAATCTCCTTAACAGTCCATGCCATGCAGGAACTTGCATTTGCGTTCCCATTGTGGTGCCATTTTTTCGAAGGCACAACCATGGGAACGCCAATGGACTGCCCGCCAGACAACAAGAAAACTTGTAATCTGGCTGACAACTGCCAGTCAAGTTTGCGGGTGCGGGTTGGTGGCATGCCCCCCCTTTCCCACACCACCAAACTCTTAATCAGGCCCTTATATTTGAGTGGAAATAGTAAATGTCACCTCCTTAGTGTCCAGCATCTACCCCTAAATGGCTTTGATTGCAGTGGGAATAGTAAATGTTACCTCTTTAGTGTCCACAATCTTCCCCTAAATGGGTTAGAATGGAATGGGAATAGTAAATATCACCTCTTTAGTTTCCAACTCCTACCCCTAAATAGCTTAGATTGGAGTGGGAATAATAGATGTGACCCCTCTAGTGTCCAAAACCTTCCCCTAAATGGCTTAGATTGGAGTCGGAATAGTAAAAGCCACCCCTTTAGTGTCCAAACCCTCCCCCTAAAGGGTTAGTTTAGAGTGGGAACAGTAAAAATAACCTCTTTAGTGTCCCAACCCTTCCCCTAGACCACTTAGATTGGAGTTGGAAGAGTAAATGTCACCTCTTTAGTGTCCAACACCTTCCCCTAAATTGCTTAGATTGTAGTGGGAATAGTAAACCAGTCTGGTGGTCTGCAGACCGCCACCACTGGTTCGGTGGTCCTTTGGACCGCCAAACTCATAATTAGGGTCTTAGATTGGAGTCAAAATTGTAAATGCCATTCATTTAGTCTCCAGAACCTTCCCCTGATTATTTAGATTGGAGGGGGAATGGTAAATATCACCCTTTAGTGTCCAACACCTATCCCTAAATGGTGCAGATTGGAGTTGACATAGTAAGTATAACCCCTTTAGTGTCCAAACCTTTCCTTTAAATGGCTTAGATTGGAGTGGGAATAGTAAATGTCATCCACTAAGGGCCCAATTACGAGTCTGGTGGTCCACGGACCTCCAGACTTATTACAATTTAGGCGGTCAGACCATCAGCCCACCGCAGCTGCTGGGGAACCGCCACTCCCTGGCAAGGTTGCGACGGTCAGGAGGGCTCAATATGCTTGGAAGGACCTCTGAGGTCCCGTCAAGCATATTACGAGCTTCCTCTCCACCTGCGGTGTCATGGAGGTTCCTCCTTAATGAACACCATGGCGGAGAGAAAAAAAAGGCTCCACCGTATATGGGTGCACACAGGGGGGCACTACATTTGCCCTTCTGTGTGCATGCACACAGGTTCCTGCTGATATGGTCTTTACAGTCAATGCCGTGCAGGCACTGCTTTTTGGTGTTCCCATTGCGGGCCCCATTTTCAGGGCACCACTGTGGGAACATAAAAAAAAGCCCACCCGACAGGAAAAAACTCCTAATCTGACAGGGTGACCGATAACAGGTTGGGCTGTGTAGCAGCAGGGCAGACTCGGCGCCGAACCGCCAAACTCAAAATTAGGCCCATAGTTTTTAGTATTATATTTTTCTTTATTTAAATTTTTATATTTTATTTAATGTATATGTTTATATTTTGTCATATACATACATATAGTTTTGCAATATAAAAACAATGTTAATTGTTTAACTATATTTTTTTAACTTTTCACATACATACCATGTTATATATATTTTAAAACCTTGTTTAACATATTGGAATTTCTCACATTTTTCGAACAGACAAAATACATTTACAATTGTTTAATCAGTGTTTTACATATTTTTTTATATTGGCTTGAAACATAAAACATGTTACTTTTTTTACATTGTTTTACACAGTTGTAATTTTCAATTTTTTTTCAAATATGCTACTTTTCTAAAAACCATATACATTTGTAATCCATACATTGATATTTTATAACAAGTTTGATATACTTTGTAAAATTTATTGTAGTTATATATTAATTTTGATACTACTATTTATTGTATACGTTATGTATTCATTTAGACTTTGATAATACATTTATTTACATATTTTATAACATTGTTACTTTTTTTGTTGCAATGTTTACTTAAAGTCTAATTTCTTTATATTTAGTGGCTATTGTTTTACAATAAGTCCATTCTTTTAGTCTATGTCATTTTTTTGTCAGATTTGGTGGGAGCGAGCCACAGTTACCTGCAGCTGATTGTTGGATGAGGTAACACCTTACTTATGGTTTTTTTAAAGGGTTTTGGGGTAGGGGATCTAGGTAGAGGTAATTAAAGTGAGTTATTGGTGCTGATTACGATCCGTTAAAAACCGCGTACGAACCGTCGGTCGGAGCGAATTCCCCGTCCGACTCGTACCCGGTTGTAAAACTTTACAAACATGGAATTACGATTCGCACGGAAACACCATTTCCGTACGAATCGTAAAAAACACCGACCGACGAAAATATACATACGAATGTGATCCGGCAATGCTGTGACGTGACGTCGGGACGCTTTCAGGCAGCGTTTCACGAACCAGGAATTACGATTCGAACCGACAGCAGTCCGGACGGCAATATTTTCACGGCACCCAAAAAGTGCCGCAAAAGCGAAGTACGGCGCGAATCGACCAGAGTAGGTGGCCCGGTACGCGCCGACCCCCCCCCAGCCCCCGTAGGTACGCGCCGACCCCCCCCCCAGCCCCCGTAGGTACACGCCGACCCCCCCCCAGCCCCCGTAGGTACGCGCCGACCCCCCCCCCAGCCCCTGTAGGTACACGCCGACCCCCCCCCCAGCCCCCGTAGGTACGCGCCGACCCCCCCCAGCCCCCGTAGGTACGCGCCGACCCCCCCTGTGTGTACACCCGTGTACGGTGCGTACCCCCCGTGTACGTTCGAGTCGTACCCCCCGTGTATGTACGGTGCGTACCCCCCCGTGTACGCTCGAGTCGGACCCCCCCCGGGTACGTTCGAGTCGACCCCCCTGTATGTACACCCGTGTACGTTCGAGTCGTACCCCCACACGTGTATGTACGGTGCGTACCCCCCCGTGTACGCTCGAGTCGGACCCCCCCCGTGTACGTTCGAGTCGACCCCCCCGTGTACGTTCAAGTCGACCCCCCCCGGGTACGTTCAAGTCGACCCCCCCCGGGTACGTTCAAGTCGACCCCCCCCGGGTACGTTCGAGTCGACCCCCCCGTGTACGTTCGAGTCGACCCCCCCGGGTACGTTCGAGTCGACCCCCCTGTATGTACACCCGTGTACGTTCGAGTCGACCCCCCCGGGTACGTTCGAGTCGACCCCCCTGTATGTACACCCGTGTACGTTCGAGTCGACCCCCCCGGGTACGTTCGAGTCGACCCCCCTGTATGTACACCCGTGTACGTTCGAGTCGACCCCCCGGGTACGTTCGAGTCGACCCCCCTGTATGTACACCCGTGTACGTTTGAGTCGTACCCCCACACGTGTATGTACGGTGCGTACCCCCAGCGCGTAGCGCTGGGGGTACGCACCGTACATACACGTGTGGGGGTACGACTCGAACGTACACGGGTGTACATACAGGGGGGTCGACTCGAACGTACCCGGGGGGTCGACTCGAACGTACACGGGTGTACATACAGGGGGGTCGACTCGAACGTACCCGGGGGGGTCGACTCGAACGTACACGGGTGTACATACAGGGGGGTCGACTCGAACGTACTCGGGGGGGTCGACTCGAACGTACACGGGTGTACATACAGGGGGGTCGACTCGAACGTACTCGGGGGGGTCGACACGAACGTACACGGGGGGTACGCACCGTACATACACGGGTGGGGGTACGACTCGAACGTACACGGGGGGTACGCACCGTACACGGGTGTACACACAGGGGGGGTCGGCGCGTACCTACGGGGGCTGGGGGGGGGTCGGCGCGTACGTACGGGGGCTGGGGGGGGGTCGTCGCATACGTACGGGGGCTGGGGGGGGGTCGGCGCGTACCTACGGGGGCTGGGGGGGGGGTCGGCGCGTACCTACGGGGGCTGGGGGGGGGGTCGGCGCGTACCTACGGGGGCTGGGGGGGGGTCGTCGCGTACGTACGGGGGCTGGGGGGGGGTCGGCGCGTACCTACGGGGGCTGGGGGGGGGTCGGCGCGTACCTACGGGGGCTGGGGGGGGGATCGGCGCGTACGTACGGGGGCTGGGGGGGGGTCGCCGCGTACATACGGGGGCTGGGGGGGGTCGTCGTGTACGTACGGGGGCTGGGGGGGGGGGGTTGGCGCGTATGCGGGCACGTCTCCATGGTTGCTATAGGAGTTCGGTGCGGACGGTGTTTTTTCCATACGGTTGTAACCTCGGACGCACGGGATGGATCGTGATTCCTCGGTCGGACTTCACCTTTCACGTATGTACGGTATATCGTCCGAGGACGTGTCGGACACATTTTCCGACCCGAGGACGTGTGGGGGAATATTCCCAATGCGGTTCGTATGGAATTTTTACCATGCGAATCGTGATAGCCACTTCGTACGGCACTTGTACGATTCGTACGGTAAAAAGACCGGATACGAGTCGCACGGGGATATTTTTTACCGGATCGTGATCGGCACCATAGTGTTATATATGATTGTGAGGGTTAGTTAGTATGTTCTGTTGTGTTGTTAGGGTGTGTTGTGTTCGAGGCCTACTTAGAGTTTGGTAGTAGTGTAGTGCTATTTTAGATACTGTGATGTTATAGTTTGTGTTTATTACATTTGTAATGTTATACTTATGTTGTAGAGCAACATAGTGGCCTATAGGTGGGTATTCTATGTTTTTACAGGTTAATAGATCAGATAATTTTTCGAGGACCTGCAGTTTTTGTGGGTTTGTTTAAAGGAAAATATTTTGATTCTTAGTAAACCAGCATTTTTATTTTTTATTTCTTTTGACGGTTAGGGTTTCCTGTCACATCTTTTTTTAAGGCTTTTTTAGGTTCCTCATAACTTTTGATTACTTTGATGCATTTACCTTGGACTTTTTCATTTTGCATTTTTTTGTTGCTTTTTTGATCTGCAATTTATCTTTTTTGGTGGATTATATTTTGAGAATGTGGATATGGAAGGAGATCTACAGCTAAAGAATTGTACAATTAGATTATTCATTTATTTAGTTGTGGGTGGGAAATGCTATATTTTATTATCTATGTGTATTTGCTGTATTGTAATGTATTCATTTACATTTCTATGTCTTCGCTTTACTTGGTTTTATATTGTGTTTTTTTCTAATGTCGTTTGTGATTGTTGATGCGATTATTTGTAATTAATTATGAGACTTATTATTTTTATCAGTCTTATTTTCTATGTTTTTTGACTGATGCATAAAAATGTATTGTTTAATATTTATTTAAAAATCATCAAGTTGTGGTGGTGTGTACCTTTGTTAAGTTTTGTAGTTATCTAGGTGATTTATGACAGGGATGTTGCCATTGTTTCCTTTGTTGTTTATAAAGATTCTAACTTTACATTGTAGCATGTCGTATATTCTGTTGGTTTGTTTGCTTACTTTAGGTTTTGCTTGGGCTACTGATTGCTTGATTCTTAGTTGTGGGTAGCTTTGTTCTTTTCATAGGGCTTCTATACATTTGTGGAGTGAGGGCTGGGCTTTCCCTAGTGTGGCTTGGAAGGAATTGTGCCTTCCTTCTACTGTGTTGTGGATTTTGGCTTCTTGAGCTATGGTGCTGTCATAGACATTCCATCATGGTATTTTTAATTTGAGTTGACAACTGTTCCCGGAGCGGTGCAGTCTTCCAACTCAAGTGTCTTCAAAGTAGTTCATTAGGGGACTTAGGGGCCTATTAGGATGGTGGGTGGACTTTTGTACGCCCGCCACCCTAGTTGTGGTGGGACTGGCTGCCAGTGGTGCGGCGGTCCTGCACTGGTAATTAGGATGCCAACACCACCGTGGCGGTGGCATCCTCAATTCCAAGCATTGTGGCGGGCGGTGCTCAGAGCACCACCCGCCACAATGCTGGGAATGCACATCATGCATTGGCATGCACAAGGTGACAGGCACCGCGCGGTGCCTGCCACTTTGTTTGTGCCAATGCAGGGGGGTACCATAGGTACCCCCATGTGCCCCCCATCCCCCAACATCCTACTGCCACAACGGCCCCCAACTGCAAACTCTGCATGCCGTTGCTGCCATGGAAAGGTTGCCTCCCACTTCCATTGTAATATGTATGGTGGTGTCTAGCAGACACCACCACCATATTCAACCCTTTTCCACCCGGTCGACTCGTCAACCGGGCGGAAAAGCAGTGGACGGTCTTCCAGTCCGCCGCGGTACCCTCCGCCATCATAATATGGCGGGAGGAAATGGAAGGAGGGCAGGGGATGATGTCGGGCATATTCCCACTGCCATGCAGGCGGTGGCGATCCACCCGACATCATAATAGACCCCTTAGTTTGTGTTTGTTTTGTTGGTAAAATGGACTTTCTATAAGTACGCTGTAGTGGTTAGCTGCTGTTGTTACAGGGACACAGGCTGGTACTATTAGTTTTTTTTATTTTAAAAGCAAACTAACTGTTTATTGCATATTCTATATTTAGTGCAATTGTTGGAGATGTCAGCAAATGCATTGCTTAAAGTAATAGTAACAAACGAATGGCTGTGTGTGGGTAGAATTTAAGTATTGTTTGCATCCTGACTCGTTCAAAGCTGATTCTTATTTTATGTTGGGAGAAGTAGTTTTTATTTTAATTTTAATGTGGATTAGTAGTTTATAGTAAGTCCTACTTTGGGTATTAGGTAGCAAGGCATATATGAGGGGCATATTGGTGTTTAGATATACAGCATGTATGTTGTATATAAGCCTGAATTGTTTAGGGCACATTTGACTGTTCCATCTATCACTTATGTTTAACATTGGCTTAGTCTTAATAAATGATATGCTGCAGCAAATATAAACATGTGTTTATTAATTATTTAATTTGTCATGTAGGAGGAAGATTTCATTATTATGTGAGGTGGTTAAGTGCTGAGGTAATCAGATGTCTTCGTATCTTCTAGGGGCGGCAGGAGTGTCCCCGGTGGCTTTTTTAGTTCTTGCCATTAAGTGTTTTAAAGTGGGTATAGATGGCAGCCATCCTGTGATGTGTTCACATATTTTAGGGAGTATATGTTTTAGAATGTTAGTAGTGGGCTCTTGGAAACGAGTGCTTGACTCTTTTAAATCTTGAAGTGCATGCCTTACTGTACTTTTTGTGACATTTAGGTGTTGATTGTGTTCTCTCACATTAATAACAACATAGGTTTTTGTAGTAGCCCTTGCATAACATGTATTCGACTAGTATTGTGCACATTTCCGCTGCTTGTGCTTTCTTGGCTGTATATGTAGCCCATGTTCGAGAATACGTGTTTCCCTTTCTGTGAGAAGATATATCTTGCTTTCTCTGTCATTCTGTCAGGAAATATTTTAATATTATGCTTAAATAAATGCAATTATTTTACTTTTGCATTGCTAATGTATATAAAATAATGATTGACTTGCATTTTACACATCTGTTGTTGATTGTAATTGCAGTTCCTTTATTTTACAGTTTTCTGAAAATGTTTATCATCACGTGCTTTATTTTCTGTTGGGGGAAAAAGTTAAATTAGTTATATTTAAAATGTTTATTTGTGGGTAGTTTTTATGGGTTGAGGGTGTTTAGTTTTAGTTTTTTACTTTTAAGATTCAGTTTAAATATACAAGTGGTTGTTTTTAGTTATGTTTTACGTGTCTTTTTCCAGGTGTTCAATTGTTGAAATTTCTTGCTGGGTTTGTAGGCTGTAGTTGGTCTTGTACTTCTTCTGTATTACTAAGGTTTGGTAGATAAATAAAACTACAGAGTGTGGATATTTTTCTTTTTTTTTCCAATAAGTTACTTTCAACTATGTTAAAGCAAATGTTTTACCTACTTCTGAAGGAAGTTATTATTTCTTTGGTTTTCTCCTGACAATCTGGCAGAGTATCATGGTTTTGCAGCTTTAGAGCCTGATTATGAATTTGACGGTCTCACCACCGTACCCCCACTGCGGCTGTCCCAAGAAGACTGCTGAACCAGCCATCCTCCGCCCGCCATATTACTATGCATGTAGCCTGAACCGCCGCCGATAGAGTGTGTCTCACCTCAGACTGCAATGTTGGCGATGTGTACTAAATCGCCTTCAGGGCCACAGCTTCCTGCCGAGCCAATTATGAAAACGCAGATGTACTGGCAGTCCCCTTGTGGTGGTTCCTCGACTGAGGTAGGCCATCCCGGTACGCTGTCAGCAAAGCACCAGAGCAGTGCCCATTAGATGGATACAAGAACAACACAGCTGATATCCATTGGCAAAGTGGAAACACCTGTAAATCACACTGTAAAACACACCCCATTCCATCCCAGACCATGATCCTGTGCTTCAATACTGCAGCACAGCAAGACAACGTTTTGTTTTTGTGAGATAAGGCAGTCCTTTTTACCATACCCCATTTAGCACTCTCCAATCACTTGTGTTGCATTTGTTTTCTAATATCACTTTTTTTATTTTTTATTCGTTGCCACTCATTTTATTTAGAGTTATGTTACTTCAAAAATCCATGTTTTTCAGAGGCTGAGTTGTCAGTCATGGTGGATGAAATCATAAGAGTAGAGCCACAATTGTGTGGGGCCCAAGTCCAACAGTAGGAAAGGTAAATGTGGGACAGGATAGTCAACAGAGTGAAAGTTGTTGGTTTCACCCGGTGCACAAAGGAGGAAATAAGGAAGAGGTGAAACACTCTGAGGGGGAAGGTATGTTCCCTGGCCTCCAAGCAACACCTGGAGGCCGAGAAGACTGGTGGTAGTCCTCCTAGTGCCCCATTACAACAGTTTCCCTTGGAGGAGATTGTCTTGGACATCCTGCATTCTGAGAGCTTGACAGGAAAAGCTGGGGGAGTGGATTCTGGTACATTACGCCTCACTAACACTTTAATGTCCTGTATGCTCTCATCTCAGCTTTTGCTATTGTGTTGTCAATCTACTTTCCTAGCATGCAATTCTCAAAGTATCAGAGATGTTTGCTTGTCAGTGTCAATGTGTATTGTTGCATATAAGATCACATGTATCAATCTACATCACATACCACATGTTGGAATGCTGTCTGTAAGTGTATCACTATTAGATCATCATCCTGGGATCCATGATATGTGTCAATATGTATGTGTATAGTCCAGTCTATCTGCATTTTGGCAACAGGTATGTGACCCATGACTATTTGCCAAGTGTTGGAAAGTCACTTTTCTGACATGTTACAACTGATGTTCACTTCTCATTGAGTTAACCATTTGTCAAGTGTTGGGAAGTAGAGATTGAAATGACTACAATGACTATGAGGCCCTGTTTCTGTAACAGAAAACAAGATGCAATAGTGATTTGTCCCATTTTCACTTGTCTGACGTGGAACAACTGATGTTCATTTCTCATGAGCTGAGCAGTCTACATAAAATGCTCCACTCAGAGACATGTCTGTCTACTTAGTTTGATGCTGGTCTGTCTCCTCAACCGAAATTCTTGAAGACATGAGTGACACCATACCAAGTGTATACCACAAATATTTGTCCGGCATTAAACTAAGTAAGCTGAAGTTGAAGGTGACCCATTGGGACATATCTACAAGGAGCTAGCGCCGCTGTAGAATCATTTGTTTTGACACAGCAGCAGCACTTTCTTGATGCCATATTTACAAAGGGATGCTAGAGGCCTTTAGCATCACTTTTACCACTCCTGTGCCCATTTTCCACTGCACCAGATCCAGATGCGATAAATAGCGGATCACTGACATAACATCGACACTCATAATATCGACTTACAAAATTATCGACACACAAATATCGATAACATAAATATCGATATACTATACTTATTTAAAAAAATACACAAATATCGACACAAAAATATTGTCAAATATTAACATCGATATCAGTAATATCGATGATAAAAATATCGTCATAACTAATATCGAAAACATTAAATAAACATACAAAATGACACAAATATTGAAAACAAAAATATAGAACACAAAATTATCACCAAAAACAAAATTTCGACACCTTAAAAATATTTTTAATAGCACAATATACATCATTGGGAAAAAAACAATATCACAAACACACATAACATATTAACAAATAAAATAAAACTTAAATAAATTATTATTAAACAAAATACCTTTATCATTATTAAATTCACCAAATGAATTACTCCTTACAAGCACAATAAATAGAATAAATTATTTTTATTACACATTCAATTCAATATAAATTATAAATAATATACTATTATACTTTTAAATAAAGTAAGAATAAAAAAAGTTTAACTGAACATTAATTAACCTTTCCCATATAAGGAAACAACTGCCAAATTAATCAAAAACATTAGTAACAAGTAATAAAAAACACCTAAAACTTAAATAACCCAATAAGGTTGAAAGTACAATTAAACAAATACTATATAAACTAAAGAAAATGTAAGATTATTTATTCTCCAACAACAAAACGAAGAATAAGGGGAATCTCTGCTGGATTTCTTCTGCAACATTGGACTTCCTCTTTGAATGCTTTGATTTCAACTTCACAAAGTAAGTAAAATATCTATGTAATGTTACAACTGTATAAAATAATCGTAAAGCACTTTTTATAATAATTAAATATTTAATGTTTATTTTTCTAAATTATATCTTCTCTACAGAAACTCCAAAAGACACTCAGCTAACTGCAAACATCATCAAAAAAGGACCTCGCCAAAAAAGTAAGTATAAATCTAAATTAAACTTTTGAAACAACTACAAAACTCAACCCAAAACGCCCACTAACCCCAAAATACAGAAAATGCTGTTAAACACATTTATTAAAATTATAATTATTTTTCTACAGGAAATAAAAAGAAACACTAAAGCAAAGCACCGATAGAAACACCCCAGCGTCAAAAAAAGTTCCACATATTCAAGCATGTAAGTATAATTTTGTATAGAACAATCTGTATTACAATAAAAACAATTACAATACATTTAATATGTTTTATATACATTTCTCAAAGCATTTGAAACATCAGAATGACTGAAGGTGCAAAATTCATAACTTCCAAGAAAGGAAACCTTTTATTATGCTATATGGGATATGTCTACACCCATGAAAAACAGACAGGCGACAAAGTTAACTGGAAATGCAGCAAATATAATTCAAACGCATGTTATGGGAGGGGTACAACAAAAGAAACTACTGTATTAAATGATAAGGAACATAACCACCCACCTAACACACCTGAAATAGAAGTGAGAGACGCTTTAGAGACTCTGAAAGAAGCTGGCACCAGCTCTCAAACACCTACTACATAAATACTAAAAAATATACTCCCCAGAGTTCCAGAACATATAGGTGACCAATTACCCTCTGTCTCAACGTTAAAAAGTCTAATAGCTGGAACAAAAAAATCCACTGCTACCACCCCACCTACCCCCAAAACTTTCAGTGAAATTCAGATACCACATGAACTCACTGTACCTCATAATGAAGAGCAATTTCTTCTTTATGATAATAAATCTAATGACAAAAGAATTATAATATATGCAACTCCCACAAACTTACTTAAACTACAGAATTGCGATACATGGATGATGGATGGAACATTCAAAATATGTCCCAAACCATTCTACCCATTATACACAATCCATGGACTGTATTACAATACCAACATCCCTTTTATATATGCCCTTTTACCAATCAAACAAATCACTACCTATTATGTAGAACTCTTAACAAAAGTAAAGCAAGAAACTAATATTTACTATCCTCCAAAAAACTATCATAGACTTTGAACAGTCAATGATACAAGCCATCCTGAAAAACTACCCTTATACAGCAATACAAGGTTGCTATTAACACTTTAATCAATGCATATGGAGACACCTTCAAAAATCTACACTTAGCGTAGAATATGCAACTAATAGCAATTTTGCATATGAAATTATAAAGCTAATTGCACTAGCATATGTCCTAATTACTGATGCAGCAGAACACTACAATCTATTAATAGAAAGCCCCTATTACCAAACAAATGAACTTAAACTGAGTCCCATACTCGACTTTTTCGAGGATACCTGGGTGGGAAGGCTACACAGATCTGGGTACAGGAGACAGCCCAAATACCACGTTCCATGGTGGAAAGTATTTAACAGTACCCTAAACAAAGAAGCAAAAACTAATAACGCTGTGGAAAGCAAGCATAATGCTTTCCAAGCCACAACAGGCCGAACCCAACCAACTCTACATAGATTACTGCAATCAATCCAAGAACAAAGCTACCAACAGCTAAGACTTGAACAGACTGTAACACAACTAGGTCCAAAACTAACTAAATAAACTAAAACAAGGTTCAAGCACTTAGAATACAAAGTAAGACTCTACCCAAACACTAAAGGGCTAGAATATCTAGAAACAATAGCTAAATCCCTACTTTAAAACAATACTTCAAAAACATAGAAAAATCGTAATTGTGAAATGAATTCTTAAATAAACATTTCTTTGCAAACATCTAAAATATAAATAATATGTCAATTAATTTGAACTTAAAAAAAAAAAATTGACATAAATATATTTTATATATTTGTAAATATATCAATAACAATTTCAAAAATTACTTTTCTGTCCCATTATAGATAATTTAAAATAACTTACTTTTTTGTTGCTGAAGAATTGAATCCAAACTGCCATAAATAAATCCAAACATGTAAAAATTCCAAAATTTAGTTTAAAGTCCCCCCAAAAATTTAAAAATACAACTGTGTAAAATATAATCACACTGATTTTCTGCACACAAACCACTCCATCAGTCCACCAAGGCTCCAGACTGTGCAGCAAGGTACAGCCTCATGCACAAAGTACATGGACCATGACAGACAACAACACACTCATCTTGGGAATAACGTGCCTATATTGGAGCAATGCTGCAAATTTTCTGCCAACTCAGGCAGCAGACCCTGGACACAGAATCATGTGGAAAATATGTACTATTTTGTCCCCAAACCGTGTGGCAGTGTAGTGTGTTTAGTGTACCAGTTGCACTGTACAGCGCAAGACTCCCACATAACTCAAACCCCTTGTGTGCTGTGAACATAGTGGACACAGTGCACTGCAGTGTGTACACTATCATGCCCCACATTGATATCTACTCACTAGCCTCCCCATGGCAGTAGATATTGAATAACATTGCCCCCAACTCTCTCTGCCAAATATATGTGACTGTAGTACGCAACATCAACTACTCCAGCTATATGTTGTATAATCAGACATGTATCACTTCAGAAATGGCAATAGTAGTCAATAACAGACACAATAGATGAGTTTGAGAAATTTGTCTCCTCAATGGCTAACTGACCCTCCATACTAGTGAGAAATCATCACCTTCATGGCAATGGCACTGACAAGTATGACAAATAGTAAGTTAATCACAGAGGACAGTACACCTGTATATGAAGTACAGTGTCAGTCATATCCAATTTCTACTTACGTGTATGCCACCCAATGTCATATCACATCTTTTACAGTAGGCAAAGTGTATGAGTCATTCAGGAAACATAACAGACTGTACATGAATGTGGGGCCATCCCCTGTCATGACTCTTAATTAATTTTACCCCTCCTGTCTTTGCTGCTGACCAAGGATATGCTCTGCAGTTCTCTTAAACACCCCCAGACGGAACCCTAGTGGAGGGACAATCATACCCTAAGCAGTAACTTGCCCATAGCAGAATGGAAATTTGTCATACTCAAATCCAGCTTCTGGAGTCTGGATATGCTTGGGGGGTGATTGCTTTACTCGCCACCAATGGTATGCAAAATTGTACTAGGTTGTTTTATATTGCACAATATTTGTGTGCAGACAAATGTACTATGGGCTGATTTGAATGAGGCTAGAAAAGCGCAGGTGAACTTCATGTCTGAATGAATAGTTATCACCAAACTTCAAGTAATCACGCAACCTAGAAACATATTGTGATGGGTTCCAATGGCAAACATATTTATGATTACACTACATCTGACTGGTTGTGGCTAAACAAGCTGGCCTTATAATCCACAAATCATAGGCTAGGCTTGGTGGTAAAGACTAGGTGCATTTGCAATGTGTGCCACACATATCCTTCCAAACAAAGGCCATACAACCAATGTTTGTGTGGGTTATGGTGGGTTCTCCCAGACTTCTCTGAACATAAACCATTCATGGAAGAGTACTATATGGCCAATGTGAGCAACAGTATGCAGGACAAATGGAAACAGATGAGCCAAGGTTACATCAATTGATACATCCTTGTTCTGGCTCTACTGGGGATGTCTGACAGGTTTTGGACTGTATCAGGTCCATGTGAGTCTCATCACCTGTCTCAATGCCAAGCTACATGAGTGTTGCATGTGAACACTCACTGCTACGCACAAGCAACACCGTCTTGATGCAGAGTGTAGTTATTGTGTAATTTACGCAGCCTTACTGTCAGCAATATGTAAGCGGTCATGCCAAGGTATGCATGGTGATCCAGAATAGCACCATCAGCATGAGTGAGAATCATGTGGCCCACAAATTATTTTAATTTTACTTTCCTGTGGGATATGACCCTTGAATATGAATGGTCTATCCTCAACCAATCATATTGCCCCATCCATACAGCCCCTTCCAGGTGGGTGCAGCCAATCACAGTACGTGCCTGCATAGGACAATGTAACCCTCCCAAGTTTCCAGTAACCCTGCTGCCTGCACTGTGGTACCTGGTTCAGATTTGCAGAAGGTTGCACTGTCTTAGATGTGGGCACACTGACCCCATGGCAGTGCACATTCGCGGCATCCCTGGGGGCAGCTAAAGCAATGTAATAGGGTGCTAATACTAATTTAGCACACAGGGCACCTCTTGTAAGGTGTGCCCTTGTGCTACCAAGGGAATTTGGCTCTATGTGTATGATCCCTGAAATGCATGAACTCACACATATTTATACGGTATAAAGATAGAATATCGACGGGAAAATATCGACTAGCATTAATATCGTGGTAAGAATATCGACTGTGAAAAATATCGTAATAGAAAATATCTTTGTAAAAAATATCGTTTCTTGAGAATGACAAAAATATCGTCAAGAAAAAATATCGATGAACAGAATATCGTTGATCAAAATGTCGTTTCATATAATATCGACAGAAAAATATAAGTTGTTATAAAATTTATAAAAAAATATGTATTATGTTTTTAAAAAACTTACAAAACTGCTACTAGTAATAATATGTGTTAAAAAATATTTTCTACAAAAGAATTGTTAAAATTTTAGTAGCGGGTTATTGGTATTATAGGGGATAAGGGTGGGTAGTAATTTAAAATTTGGTTTTTACAAAATTTCTAAAATATAAAAATATTAGAAAATAATTAAGAAATCGAAATTTTAATTAGAAATTTCGATTTGTTCACGAAATTAAATTTGTAATGAAATTTTAAAATTCCCCCAAAAAATTTTAGGAGCGGGTTATTGGTATTATAGGGGATAAGGGTGGGTAGTAATTTAAAATTTGTTTTTTACAAAATTTCTAAAATATAAAAATATTAGAAAATAATTAAGAAATCGAAATTTTACTTAGAAATTTCGATTTGTTCCCGAAATTAAATTTGTAATTAAATTTTAAAATTCCCCCAAAAATTTTTAGGAGCGGGTTATTGGTATTATAGGGGATAAGGGTGGGTAGTAATTTAAAATATGGTTTTTACAAAATTTCTTAAATATAAAAATATTAGAAAATAATTAAGAAATCGAAATTTTAATTAGAAATTTCGAATTGTTCACCAAATTAAATTTGTAATTAAATTTTAAACTTCCCCAAAAAATTTTTAGGAGCGGCTTTTTGGTATTATAGGGGATTAGGGTGGGTAGTAATTTAAAAATGTCGTGTTTTAAAAGTGTAGAAAATATTAATAAAATAGAAATTTATCATGAAATCAAAATTTAACTTCGAAATTTTAAATTTTACATGAAATTTATTTTTTAATATTAATAAAAAATATTAAATTAATATTGAATAAGCGTTATTTTGGTATTATAGGGTAATAGGGTATAAAAAATAATTTAGATTGAAAAATTTATATTGTTTACTAACCTGCACATTTCCTGACTTATGTTGGATTGGAGTTAGAATAGTAATTTGTTATGGTTTACTATCCAGCACTTTCCCTGACTTATGTTGGATTGGAATTAGAATAGTAATTTATTATGGTTTACTATCCAGCACTCTCCCTGACTTATGTTATGTTTGGAGTTAGAATAGTAATTTATTATGGTTTACTATCCAGCACTCTCCCTGACTTATGTTATGTTTGGAGTTAGAATAGTAATTTTTTATGGTTTACTATCCAGCACTTTCCCTGACTTATGTTGGATTGGAGTTAGAATAGTAATTTATTATGGTTTACTATCCAGCACTTTCCCTGACTTATGTTATGTTTGGAGTTAGAATAGTAATTTATTATGGTTTACTATCCAGCACTTTCTCTGACTTATGTTGGATTGGAGTTTGAATAGTAATTTATTATGGTTTACTATCCAGCACTCTCTCTGACTTATGTTATGTTTGGAGTTAGAATAGTAATTTATTATGGTTTACTATCCAGCACTTTCCCTGACTTATGTTGGATTGGAGTTTGAATAGTAATTTATTATGGTTTACTATCCAGCACTCTCTCTGACTTATGTTGGATTGGAGTTTGAATAGTAATTTATTATGGTTTACTATCCAGCACTTTCCCTGAGTTATGTTATGTTTGGAGTTAGAATAGTAATTTATTATGGTTTACTATCCAGCACTTTCCCTGACTTATGTTATGTTTGGAGTTAGAATAGTAATTTATTATGGTTTACTATCCAGCACTTTCCCTGACTTATGTTGGATTGGACTTTGAATAGTAAATTATTATGGTTTACAATCCAGCACTTTCCCTGATTTATGTTGGATTAGAGTTAGAATAGTAAATTATTATGGTTTACAATCCAGCACTTTCCCTGATTTATGTTGGATTGGAGTTAGAATAGTAATTTATTATGGTTTACTATCCAGCACTCTCCCTGACTTATGTTATGTTTGGAGTTAGAATAGTAATTTATTATGGTTTACTATCCAGCACTTTCCCTGACTTATGTTGGATTGGAGTTAGAATAGTAATTTATTATGGTTTACTATCCAGCAGTTTCCCTGAGTTATGTTATGTTTGGAGTTAGAATAGTAATTTATTATGGTTTACTATCCAGCATTTTCCCTGACTTATGTTGGATTGGAGTTAGAATAGTAAATTATTATGGTTTACAATCCAGCACTTTCCCTGACTTATGTTGGATTGGAGTTAGATTAGTAAATTATTATGGTTTACAATCCAGCACTTTCCTTGACTTATGTTTTGTTTGGAGTTAGAATAGTTAATTATAATGGTTTACTATCCACCATTTACCCTGACTTACGTAGGATTGGAGTTAGAATAGTTAATTATTATGGTTTATTATCCAGCATTATCTATTTACTATTTTTAATAAGAATAATATATGTCATGTTGTAATATTCATTTCAACAATATAAATTAAAAACATTTTTATAACATTTTTACATACATATGACAAGTTTCTAAATTAAGAAATAACAATTTTTAGATCTTTTTTTTTATTCATAGTTTAATTTGTTACTGCAAAGATTTTGAACATTTTATAAAACATTTAACATAATTTTTGTTAACAAATTATATTGCAGTTTTGTACATAAATACAGTTTCAATTATGCATACATTAGTATATTAACTTTTTATATTTTTTATAAAAATTTAATATATTACATATTTTTTATGACATTGATTTTATCACGATATGTACATAACATAAATTTACATTTTTTAACATCTGAGAAAAATATTTAACAATGAAAAACATTTTTTAATATACAATAAACAATTAATATATAATTCTATTGAACATATTAATGTATATTTTACAATATTCATTTGTTTTTTAAGAATAAAAAGTAAATTATTACTAAACATGGTAAATTTATATTTAAAGGATGGATTTAGCTATTAGGTCTAAGTATGCTAGGCCTTCTATACTTGGGTACAGTCTAGTTTTTTGCTGGAGATATTCGTACATATTTAATGTTTGTTTACTTAGTTTAGGGCCAATTTTAGAAATGGATTGCTCTATTCTGAGTTCTTGGTAGCTTTGTTCTTTTTTAATGCTTTGGATTAGTTTGTGAAGTGTTGGTTGACTTCTTCCTAAAGTGGCTTGGAAGGCATTATGCCATCCTTCAACTGCGTTGTTAGTTTTAGCTTTCTGTGCTATTGTACTAGCATACACATTCCACCATGGAATTTGAAATTTAGGTTGTCTACGGTGGCCTGAACAATGTAATCTTCCAACCCAGGTATCTTCAAAATAGTCCAAGAAGGGAGTTAGTATTTTCTCATTGGTGCGGTAGAAAGGGCTGTCAATTAATAAATTGTAGTAGTTAGCTACTTCTGTTGTTGGTACATATGCCAATGCAATCAACTTTTTTATTTGATAAGCAAAGTGACTGTTTGTACAATATTCAATGCTTAAGGTAGATTTTTGTAAGTGCGGGATATATCTTAAGGATAGCTTGAATCATGGCTATTTCAAAGTCAATTATAATTTTTTGAGGATAGTAATTATCTGTTAATTCTTTGATCTTTGTTAAAAGTTCAACGTAGGTAGTATTTGTTTTGTTTGGCAGCAGAGTATAAATTAGAGGGATATTTGTATCTTGGTATTCCCCATGGATGGTGTAAAGTTGATAGAAAGGTTTGGGACAAACTTTAAAAGTCCCGTCCATCATCCATGCTTCACATGATTTAAGTTTTTGCAAATTACTATTAGTAGCAAAAAGTAAAACTCGTTTGTCATGACTCTGGTTGTCATACATTAGGAATTTATCCTCATTATGTGTAATGGTATATTCAGGATATATTTTTATATCCTTAAAACTTTCTGGCGTTGGTGGAGTTGGATCTGAAGCACGTTTAGTTTTTGAAATTAATCTTTTTAAGTTGGGAATAGAAGGTAGCTGTCCTGTCACATGTTCTGGCACTTTGCTTAAAACATTTTTCAAAATACTAGTGCTTGTTTCTTGTGATCCTTTACTAGCATCTTTCAATGTTTCCAGTGCTTCTCTAACTTCCACTTCTGTTACATTTGGAGGGTGGTTATGCTCACGTACATTTACCACATTGTTATCAACAGTTGTTGCTCTACCATAGCATGCACTTGAGTAATATTTGCTACATTTCCAATGGGTCTTATTCGCTTTTACTCTTTCTTGGGTGTAGGTGTAACCCATGTAGTTCAGCATTAGTTTCCCTTTTTGCGAAGTAATGAAAGTAGCTCCAGTTGCCATGTCTAAGGTAGATCTGTGGAAAATATATATATGTATTTTTAAGAACATTGAAGACGATTTACAGAGATGTGTATAAGAGCAGGAAAAAGCGTGAACATATACTTACTATGTGGCTTCACTGGTAATTCTTTTATTCTTATTTCTCTTTCTGAATTTTCTTATTTTTAAGTTCTGTAGTAGTGTTAAAGAATAATTGAAAGACATGATTTAGTGTTATAGGTGTTTGATTTTACTTTCAGAATTGTTATACATACAGTGACTATACTTACTTGATGTAGTAGAAGATGTTGGTAGTGTAGTTGTAGATAGGTAAATAATTTTGTAGAGTCTGTGGAAAAAATAATCATTGTGTTACTTATAGTATTTGGATGATAGTAGTTGTTAACATATGAAGTAAATAGTACATTTACTTAGCAAGTTTAAATAATTTTTATCAGCTATCTAAGTAGACATGAATAAGGTAGTTTATAAATGTTTTTACATCTAATTTTTTGGTCGTTGTTGATAAGTTCAACATGTTTTGTTTTCACTCTAAAGAAGAACAGTTTTTAAATTAGGGAGTTTATCTACTTTTCGCTAAGTTCGAATGAAAAAAGCAATGGGATTTTACTTACTTGAAGTGTAGTATGACGTTTTGTAGTTGTAGTCGTAGGTTTGTATTCTCTTCTCTCAGCAAGGTAACCGTTTTTCTCCAAGTTTGTGCCAAAAATGGTAAATTACGTTAAGTGTATAATTGTTTTTATATTAGTGAGTTAATTAATGGTAGCTTTTGATTGGTTCAATTAGTGAAATTTCAAAATCATTGGTCGAGAACGTAATTTCGAATTAGAAAACCGTTATTTTCGTAAGAGTTTGTTGCATCACTATTTGTTTGTTAAAGTACATTGTAAAAAGTTTTATATGTGCTTTTTTGTTTTCTATGTAAATAGTTTATATGTAGAAAATAATGAAATGTGTTTCACATTTAGGCCATCGGAGTGTATGATAGTATCAGTAAATGTAATTTTTTTTAACATATATTATATATTTTTATATCAATAAGTATTAGGAAAACTAAATAATTATATGTGTGAATAGTTTTGTAAAGTAAAATAGTAAAAACAAGTGAGTAAAATAAAAGAATCGTGCATATCGAGTTGGTAATAAAAAGACGATATTTTTTGTATATTTCTATAAGCAGATAGGTCGTCGATGTTAGTGTAGTCGATATAAATGTCTAAGGTAATGATATTTAAAATAAAGTCGATAATGTAGTAGTCGATATTTATGTTGTAGATATTAGTGTGAACGATATTAGGGTTGTAGATAAAAAAAAATCGATATTTGTGTGAATTCTTGTTTAAGTATAGGATGACGATATTAATGTAAGCGATATTTTAGTGACGATATTTATTTCTGACGATATTTATGTTAACGATATTCCATCATGGAACCATTTATACTATCAACACATACAATAAACACATGCAAAGACAGTAAACAGGCCACCGCAACTATTCATATCCAGACAACAATCCCTGTAAATGTTTACATGCATTGAACATCACACTACACCGAGAGACACACATTTGCCTTATTGCATAAAAAAAAGAATGAGTCTAATGCGTGAATTTTGCAGCAATTGCTTCAACCAAAAAAGACGCTTCTAAGCCGATGCATCTGAATGACCACATGGTGCTTTGTCAGGCCTTGTGTGAGACCCACGCTTTGGCTAGAAGTGTCAAAAAAATCGATGCATCAGCTTAAAACGTGATGCATCCGCCCAGGAAGTTATGTCATTGATCAGGCATGCTAAAATCCAAGAACTGTGAAGTTACTTTCATTTCACTTTTAATCACAGTCTAGTCTGCGCTTCTGAGTGGTTGTGTTTTGGCTGTGCAGGAGAGTGTATTGGTGTGTCTTGAGATTCATTGTAGTGTCTTCTGTTCTTGTAGTGTCCTTTATGTCCTGTTTGTGCTTTCTATTTGTGTATTGTAGTGTATTGTTCTGTATGTAATTGGGTGTTTGTCTTTAGGGGTATTATTGTTTTAGGGGTAGTTGTGGGTTTTGGAGGGGTTGTATTGTTTGGGATTGAATTGTGTTTGGGTTTAGGAAATGTCTGGGAAGGGAAGGGCAGGGCACGCCACATGGATACATGGGAGTATGTGAGCGTCCTGTGGCTGATCAATTTCTATCTACCCAACATGGTAGCCAGCGGTAGACGCGTCATCCAGGAATACCCCATGGCAGCATGGAAGTAACGGTCGGAAAAGGTGAGCTCCCAAATTGAGAGGATGTATGGCATCGACTGGATGGTCCAGCATCTAAAGCATCGCAGGATGAATGTGGTCACCCGTGAGGCTGACGTCCTGGTCTATAATGGCATTAAAGTTGGTGGACATGTTGGTAAGTACAAATGATTTGTGTGTTTTTCCATGTGTCTCATTTACCCATTGATGATTTGTGTTAATACAACTATGGCTCACATAACCTTTGCACTAAAGCCCCATGCTCCCATGCAAATGAGGGAAATACTGTGGCAATAGCGCTTGCACTCTCTGTGCACCAGTGCTTTATGTGCCACAGAGCGGGCTTCACAAGTGTTCTGGTGCTACATCTCCTGTGGTATTGAAGAAGTACCAACAAGTGATTGCTTTCCTGAAAGCGAAATATTCTCCAAAAGAAACTGATTGGCAGAATATAGATAGTACAGTGGAACTGAAAATGCGGCAGAAAAGAATTTTGGAAATTTAGTTTACAGATTTGTGATTGGGTTGAGACCTGAAATTTCAACAATGTTCCAGACATGTTTGCTGTTTTAGCAAAGTAAGCTGATAGATGAAATCTTACATTATGCAACGTTTTGTGAGGATGAATTAGATTTGAAGCATAAGATGCTAAAAGAAAATTTTATGATGGCCCGATGAAAGCAGTAGAGGAAGAACAGAATTCTTTTGACAGTGCAGTTCCAGCACAGGAAGAATTGAATTCTGCTCCTGTAATGCAGGGTGTTAATGGTTTGCAAGAGTAGAATTTCCAGCAACAGTGTAGAGGTGGTGGTGTGCAAATAGATTCTAGAACAGGTATTGATGTGTCAGCTTTGAAGAAAACGAATCCATGTCACATGTGCTGAAAATTATGGCATTGGAAAAGCCAGTGTAACTTTAATGTTAATAATCCTGGGAATCAGGTACAGAATGGAGAGTATACACAGTTTCAGGGAACTATCATGGGTCATGCTCAACAGATGGAAATACAGAGAATTCAAAATCCTAATACATTACAGTCAGAGCTCCGATGCCTCAACAGAAGGTTCAAGTACAAAGGTACAATGTGAACCAAAATCAGAACCAGCAGATGAATTGAAATCGTTTTCAAACTCAAGATGTATCACAACAGTAATTGATTGAAACAGATAATTTTGATCAAGACCCATCAGCCTGCCAGTGCCTGAGGGGTTCGGAGGGCTGCGTGCTTGGCACAGCCTTAGAGGTAGATCTGAGTGTCCCTATGTGGATGGAAAGTTAAATGGGAATCATGTCTCATTCTGTATTGATACTGGTGCTACCCACTCTACTGTAAGAACAGCAGAGGTTCACAACCTACCCCTCTTGGGAGAAAGTATCCTAGTTTTAGGAGTTACAAATAAAAAGAAGTCTACCCCGATTTCAGAGCCAGTTCCTGTTAAAACAGGGTCTTTTGAAGACCAACATCGATTTGTGGTGTGTGATTCAAGTCCAGTGATACTACTCGGACATGACTTACTGTGCAAATTGAATTGTTCCATTTATTGCACTCCAATGGTAGTGAATTTCATACTAATGATGAGGATGTTGCTTTTAAACTTGCTCGACAATGGGAATGTATCCACTATTGACTTTAAATGACTTGCCCATTAAACTGAAAGACACCGTTTCACCAAAAGTCTGGGACTTTACAGGTAAAGATATTGGACTCATCAAAGGTGTTCAACCAGTGTTCAACCAGTCTGAATCACTGACAAACCGAATGCAGACTATCCAAGAATCCCATAATACAATTTGATTCAAGATACTATTGCGAGAAATAATGGGAAATAATGGAAAGTACATGTAACTCTCCCATTATGGACTTGCAGAAGCCAATTGTCAAGTACCGCATTGTGCAGGACCTGTGCAAAGTGAATACCTTGTAATCCTATGTTGTCCTGTGGTACCAGATCCAGCTGTGATCTCATTTCAGATTCCATGAGAGGCCAAATGGTTTTCATTCATTGGCTTGTGCAAATCCATCTTCTCTATTCCATTGCATGAGGATAGTCAGTTTTTAATCGCTTTGGTTTCGGCAGTCATGTTTTCGCATGGTGCTGAGTCTCACAAGGCTACACAGAAAGTCTATTGATTTTTAATCAGTTCCTCAAAAAGTATTTAGAGTCTCTGGTAATGCTAAATCACTCAGTATTGTTCTAGTATATTGATGACCTGCTGGTGGCCTCAAATACGAAAGAAGCTTTCAAAACGGATACAATTGCACTTTTAAATCATCTTGCCGACAATGGACGTAAAGTATCCCTGGCTAAGTAACAGTTTGCCAAACTGAATTCTTGTACTTAGGACATCACATTGAAAAAGGAGCAAGGAGTGTGTCACAGGAAAGAACTTCAGCAATTCTTAACATGAGTCCGCCAACCACTCAGAAAGAAGTTTGCTTGTTCTTAGGAATGGTGAGCTAGTGCAGACAGCGAATTCCAAATGTTTCTTTCAGAGCAAAACCTCTACAAAGGTTAACACACAGAGGCCTGTGTGATTTTTCACCATCCACAGGGCCTACTGGACCCCGCAGAGACTTTCGAAGTTCGGAAAAGGAGGTGAGGTGGCCTGCCCGAAATGCGGTAGCATGAGAGAAGACGACATGCATGTTTTTGCTCTGCCCAGACATCCAGATGTTCTGGAATGGTGTGAGTAAGGCCCTGTCTAGCATCCTGAAGATCGGAATAAAGTTAAGCGTTTTGCTGATTATTTTTGGATGTTTGGACCCACAACTTAAAACTACCAAGAACCATGCGAAGTTGGTCTTCTATGCCATATTACTGGCACGCAGAAAGATCTGCAAGCAATTGGTGGCCCATGCTCCTCCTCTATATGAGGATTGGCTATGTTCTGTAAAGTATATAGCCAACTTGGATATGGCGGGACATAGAAGGCACGAGTTCTGGTCACCCCTGCTGAGTTGGTGTGAGTAACAAGATAGAGAATCGGATCAGGGAATCCAATGATTAAGCCTACTCCGCCTCGGCTGGCACTTTATTCTAAAGAAGCAGGTTTGCTTATAGAGAAAGTGTGATTGAAGAAGGGGGCATTGAAAGCCGAGGGTGGTATTGTGTGAAGCTCCCCCTATCTTCTGTTTCTTTTCCAGCAAAAAGGGCAGGACACCTCGGTCAAGGTGCAAGTGGAATGGTGTTTATGAGGCAAATGAGGACAAAAAAAAAAAAAAACAAAGACGTGTGTGATTCGGTACCTTGGGATGACAGTTGTATGACTGCCTTCACCAAGCTGTGACAATGCCTTTGTAGGGCACCGGCTCTGAAAATGCCTGATTACAACAAAAGCTCTGTATTGTTTTTTAGTGAATGGGAGGGTTGCGCTCTTTCAGTACTAACAGAAATGCCGATTTGGGGGAAAAAAAAAAAAACTTCCAGGTAGTACTGCTGACCGGATGCAGCTCCTCTTACAGACTCGCCTCAGCTGCTTGCTACTGACTCGACATCTCGAGCGAGTGCCGGTTTGGCGCTCGGCATATCATTTTCCTCATCACACTCTCTACAGCCATAGCAGATCTCAGTGTAACCTGACTGCTCAACAAATGGCACCTACAAGGAGCGGTCCAGGCACGAATCGCCAACCACCAGAGACGCCAGCAACATCGATACCTGCTGTGAGTGGGAGCAGCACAGGCACAGGCTTTGACACCGGCAGAGCTTTAGCAGGAGGGGGGTCAGCTACGAATCTTCAACCAAGCGGCTTGGCAGGGATATCGCAGGAAGGTCTGGAGGCTTCTGCTAGTACTACTCCCCCAAAGCTTGGCTGACAGGTGATCCACTATCTACAATCTGGAAACATCTCTGAGATTACCGAGAATGTTCCACTCTACGGAGATAACAGCTTAGCAGAGACAATAATTAACGCTATAGCTAATAAACAAGGCTGCACTGATTCTCAGCTACAAAAAACTACCTGCCTAGACACTCAACATACTCAAGACACTCAAGGTACTCAATATCAGTATCAATTAGACGTTGAAGGTCTAAGAGCCAACAAGCCCAAAATCCAGCTCGAAACTGAGCCAACGTTACCACCGGGTCCTTTTAATAAAGGCACAAACTTAAAGCTGAATGACGATGGCTCCAGTGCCTTAAGATGCAATAGCAAAGACAACGATAGCAATGCCCACGACAATCAACTGCTGCTTGATCTCCCAGATGGACAAGATATTAGCATGCCGAAGGAGCAGCTAGAGAGCTTGAGGGATTTGGATGGCTCTATTTTAGCAGCAGATAATCTCATATTAGCTAATGGGCATATGCAATATATATCTAAAACATCAAGAGAACAGCGCCTTCAAAGGGAATCAAAGAAGAAAACAATAACTAAAACGGATCCCTTAAAAAAAGTAAAACATACTAAAGAACTTAAGAAAGCGCAAGGCTTATCTAACACAGGCATAGCACCCGAAAAGCATACGAAAGAGGACTTGAAGAATAGCCCAATGAGGAAATGGGTACAGTCTAAAGGTGGGATTAAGAAGACTATTGCTAGGCTATCAGGAATGGGGCTTACCGATGGTGGGAACATCTTAGATGACTCTATGTCAGCAACAGGAATATCGCCAATTAGAACGGAGAACCATCTATGCTCTGGGCTGACACAAAATCCGGCGAAAGAAATAACCACCCAGGAGGCTATCTCCGGGCAGCTTCCTACCTCAGGCAATAGCGATACTACACCCTCTGCACCCCTCTCTTTGACCCCATCTTTAGAACTACCTCAAGAACTATCTTTGGCTTCCTGCTCTCTTCCCCTAGAAGAATGAGCTCCTGCGGAATATAGCCATTACAATGCTCAGGGACAGGGCCAGGAAGCAGCTATGCTCACTATGATATTGCAAGCTCTCAATGAGCAGAGGGAAGAAACATGGGCATTTTTTCTCAAGTTCGAGCTGACAACGGAAAAATCCAGCAGACAATGAAAGAAGCAATGGAGAAAGTAGGGTGTGTGACAGAAGAGATGGCGGAGCTTCAACAGAGAGTTGTCAATATAGAAGAAGTTTCATCTAGAAGTGCTAGTTCTGTGGAGAAACAAGAAGTACAACTAAGGGAAGTACCGACTAAACTGGAGGATTTGGAGAACAGCCAGAGACGACAAAATCTTAAGCTATTTGGGATCCCTGAAGGTTTGGAGGGAGCGTACCCCAGAGTTTATATTGTTCAGATTATGCAGAAGGCTTTTCCTGAACTTGGGGATTGGGATTGGGACTGCCAGATCCAGCGGGCACATAGACTCCCGATAGTACAACGTCAGAAGAATCTCCAATATCCCAGGCCATTCCTACTCTATTTTGGCAACTACCTGTTGCTTCAAGCTGTCTAGCTTAAAACCAGTTCTAGATCACCCGTAGTGGTGGACTCTCTTTCTCTGGTCTTTCGATCAGATTTTTGTAAATGTACGATGGATAGGAGATGGCAGTTGAAGCAACTGATTGACCCGCTAAAGGCATTTGGCATCCAAGCTTACTTGCAAGAGCCTGCTCGGCTTAAAGTTATTAAGAATGGGCAGAGCTATATTTTTCTTTCTAGATTAGAGGCAGAGGAAATGCTGCAGAAATGGAAAGGGGAAAGTTCAGGCTGAATCAGGGACTCTCAAAAAAAAAAAAGGGGAAAAAGGGGGAAAGGGGAAGAAAAAAAAAAAAAAAAAAAAGAAAATCTTCCTCTTGATCTGCCTTAATATAAGCATAATATAAGCATATAAACTATAGGCCTGTCTGGCCTTTCTACTTATTTCTTATTCTTTTTTTCTCTCTATGGTTTGGGGGGGTCTTTATACCAGGGGTTAGGGGGCGGCCGAGCCCTAGTTGACTGCCACATCAGCGGCAGTTATTAGAAGAGGATGATCCCTTCTCTAGGGAACAGGGTGGGTGTGAAGGGTGGGAAGGGTGCTAGGAGGTTGGGGTGGGATCTTATGATGCATAAAAAGATAGCGATTAAAAAGGATAAAAAGGATAAAAAAAACAACATGAAATTTATACAGAATAAGAGCACGAAATTTGGCATTATATTGCACGCTACTTATATTAAACAAGCAAAAGTGGGGTTTCTTCTTATCGAATGGCTGTAGTAAAGATCTTAGCTTGGAATGTTGCAGGCCTTAATAGCAGGAACAAGAGACGTTTGGTGGAAGAGAAACTGAGGATGTATAATCCACATTTAGTCTTATTATCAGAGACTCATATAGCATATTAAGATAAAGGGCTCCTTAAACAGCTGGGATATGAAATTATCATAGCTTCGGATCAAGATACTTCAATTAGAGGCGTAACTATTTTAGGGCATAGACATCTAAAATGTACAATTGAAAAAGCATTAACGGACAAACGTGGTAGGTGGGCTATTGTGCAGGCTCAGATTGAAGGTAGGAAATGTGTTTATGCGTAGTATATGGCTCAAATAATGATGATTATCAAATAATAGATAAACTGAATATTGAACTGCTGAGCTGGGAAGGTGATAGAGTTGTGATGGGGGATTTTAACTGTGTTATGAATTACGAGATAGACACTACAAGACGACATGCATTTCAGAGGATGAAAAAGACATGTATGGGGAGACTAAGTGAATAAACCTCCAGAGGAATGTGGGTCCTATAGACCCATTTCGCTTATAAATACGGATGCGAAAATTTACGCTAAAATTCTTGCAACTCGCTTAGCACCAATATTGCCGGAACTTGTCTCACCCCAACAACACGGGTTCATTTTAGGACGGGGCACTACATCTCATGTGAACATGGCTATAGCAGCATTCGATGTTGCAAAAATAAAAGCAGCCCCACTTGGTATGATATTACTAGATGCTGAGAAGGCATTTGACCGAGTGGGGAGGGACTTTCTTTGGGTAGCATTATCTGCACATGGCATTAATGGTACATTTTTACATCTGATTAAATCTCTATATCATCATCCCACAGCTAAACTAGCTTATGCAGGACTACAATCTGATAAGTTTCCAATATTACGGGGTACCCGACAGGGGTGCCCTCTCTCACCACTTTTATTTGCATTATCAATAGAGCCATTTATACTAGCATTACAAAAACAACCTCGGATTATACCTTTTGTACATAACTCAAATGAATTCAAAATTACGGCATATGCTGATGATATTGCTGTATATTCAGCGGATGCTAAAACAGCACTGCATGAGGTGGTCAATGAAGCAGAAAGATATGGCTTGGTATATGGCTACAGACTTAACATCAATAAAACCCAAGTATTAATGAATTACAAAGATACCGAAATAACAACTGGGATATGCAATATGGCTACCTACTTAGGGGTTAAATTAACTAATAAAATAGATAAAATCATAGAAATAAATTATGAGACTCTTCTTAAGGAGACTGCTAAACTGCTTAAAAAATGGCATAAGGTTCCTATAGGCATTAGTGGTTGTATAAACATAATCAAAATGAAAATGCTGCCTAAGTTTATTTACTTATTTCGTTCTATCCCTTTAAGACTAAGTATGTCCTTTTTTAAACGATTAGATGGAATCTGTGGTAGCTTCATATTGGGTTATAAGAAGGCTCGTAGAGCTATTCGATTACTTAAGCTACCATACAATCAAGGGGGTCTGGATTTTCCAGACTTTAAATTATACTTTTGGGCAGCCTTTTTTAGGCGGCTACGAAGTTTAATACACCCCGTAGGATGCAATGCACCCTTTTTTTTTTAAAGTTTATGCTTGGCAAGGAACATGAAATGTTCCTATATAGAATTAATGATCCGAAATATTTCAAGCGGGTTAAATTTAAGGTCGCACGAGATATTGTAAAAATATGGAGCTCCATTGCCTCTAATTGTAATACATCATTTTATCATGATAAACTACCCATATGGGGCAATACAGGTTTACCAGAAATTTTTAAGGACATGGAGGGTAAACGATGGGCTAGCTTTGGCATAAAATATTTGGGTGATGTATATGATCAAAATGGGTTTATGACTTTTGAGAAAATAAAGACTATATATAAGATAATGCCGGGCATGCAATTCAAATATTTTCAAATTCGAGATTATTTTATCCGTAGCATGCAACTGATGAATATTTCAGGCTCGGTTTTATGGGAATATTTATATACGGATAACATAAAATCAATAATTAGTACCGGATATAAAATTTTATGTACATTTAAGTCAGACGACTGTCATAGATTAGCTGAACGCCTGGGACACAACGCAGGGATATCAGTGACAGCTAATACTATATCACGTGCTTTCTCTAGACTCAACAACTCTGTATATCCTCTAATCTCAGGCTACAACAATTCAGAACAATCTGTCAACTATACTATACACCAGAAAGAATATCAAAGTGGTCATCCCATGGTCACTCTAGTGAACGTACAAAATGCCCAAAATGTAATTTACAGGCTGCTGATTTAAAACATATGTTCTTCTCATGTCCTTTATTAGCGGACTTCTGGTCGAAGGTAACTGAAGTGACCTCTCAGACATTAGGGAGGGCAGTTTTGTTTTCAGCAACAGAGGTATTAGTTGTAGCCCAGAGTATTATAGGCAGACATGCGGACTTAATTTCAATATTATTGGCCAGCGCAAGATTGACAATTGCTCGCGTGTGGATCTCATCAACACCCCCATCGGTAATGGAATGGTGGGGATTAGTTAAAGAACCATATGATATGGAATTAGCATTGGCTAAAACGAGAGGTGTGCGGGCACTCTGTAAATTAAATAAGATATGGGGTATACTATTCTGAAATGTCCAAAGTATAATATGTAAGCAATGCTAAAATGACCCCCCTTTTTTTTTTTTTGTCATTGGTCAAAATATATAAATCTGTAGATATGAAAAGTAGGATACCCATAATATTGATTCACTTGCTTGTATTAATGCTTGTATCAATGTGTTTATGATTTTTTTAACTGAATAGTATGTATTAATCTTTCTTTTTTTCATGTTGGTAATAAAGAATTTAAAAAAAAATAAAAAAAGGAAGTAATCACAGACCAGTGCCATATTTTTCAGCCACTCTTGATCCTGTTGCCGCTGCATTGCCTGGATGCTTCTACATGTGTGATTAAAATTCTCATACCTTTAATAGGGATGTGATAACTGAAACATCAGATGTCACAAGTTGTAGGTTTTGTTAACTGCAGTAGATATGTGGTAAGAATAAAAACCTGCAAGAGGAGGTGACAGAAGCCGAACAACAAAGTTGGGTGTAAGCTGGATGTACCAAGAGGGAGGATGAAGTTTGGGTTCACAGTGATTGCAGACCTGTGCTACCTGATAGTCTTTTGTCACCTATGGCAAGACACTATCATGGCCCCACAAATGTAGGGAGTGATGCAATGATGCCCCTCATTTGACAGGTGTGGTAAATCCCAGATTCTCTGCTGAGAATCCTTGCCACTCTTGTATAATATGTCAACAACAGAACGTTGGAAAGAAAACTCCTGGTATAATGAGTCATGTAGGGAAATCAGCAAGACTGAAAGCAAATTGACTTTATAGATATGCCCCTTAGCCATGGTTTCAGATATGTTTTGGTCACTGTTTGCATTTTCTCCAAATGGGTGGAAGATTAGCCAACATACAGAAATAATAGTCTGACAGTAGCACAGTTATTGTTGAGGGAGCTGATTCCATGGTTCGGCTTTTGAGTCAGATCGAGGAACTCACTTTAACAATGAGGTCCTGGAAATGTTATGTCCAGAATTACAAATTTAGCAAAAGCTCCCTTGCTGTTACCTTCCTGAGGCTTCGGGCTTGGTGGAGCATGTGAATTGCACATTGAAGAGCAGATTGGGGAAGGTGTGCACTTCAACGTCTTTGAAGTGGCCCAATACATTGCCTCTTGTGTTAATGAGTCTGAGAAGTACACCAGACAGGAGGACAGCCTCATCACTCAATCAGATCATTATGGGCCAAGTGATAAGACAGCCAGCTGTTCCTGTGAATGCTCTTGTCAATATAACCAATGACCTTATCTTGGACTATGCAAGGGACTGGCTGACAAGTTATGTTCTGTGTCTCACTAGGTTGGAGAAGCTGCTCTTGTGACTCAACAGAAGCAGTGCCATGATCTGAGTCTTGGAGACTAGGTAATGGTGAAGAATCACGTGCAAAGATCGTGCTTGGAGCCCTCTGGAAAGGACAATAGCAGGTGAATCTGGTCGTGAAGTGCGGAGGTCTCCCGAATTGGGTACATGCAGACCACACTCACAGAGTCCCACATGCCCTTGATGATATAACAGCACCTGTTCCTGATGTGCCGGTGGTTAGAGTGAGACAGTGAGACAGAGGATGTTAGTCACGCTGGTGGGGACCAACAAGCAGATGAGACAGCACTAGTTGAGCCTGAGGGGGATCTGAGAGTGTTAACTATTGATGATGTCATAGGGTCTCAGTCAGTAGAGTTGACAACGAGTGAGATAGATCCTAAAGAAGGGCATAGTGCATCAGGAAAGCGAGTTGTACACAGAGACTGTTGGCCTAGAAGAGGTGCGATACTGAGACGTTGCATAGCAGAAGGAAGAGTGGGAGTACCACAGCCCATTCCTGAACGTTTTGAACAGTCTGAGCAGAGTGACAGTGATTATGAGTGGACAGCTCTAAGGAGATCAAAAAGAGCGAGAGTACCCAGTCACAAGTACTCATTTCTTGAATGGACTTATCTGGCTGTGAATGAATGGGAGCAGGAATTCTTTGCCTTTTTTCATAACCACCCGACTCCACCTGAACCTACTTGAAACAAACTTTGTTGTGGTTTTGAATTTCAATCTTGGTGTACTGCCTGAAGGACTGTCACAATGTATCCTGAATAGACTCATTAACAAAGCTGATCTGCATATTTTCAATTCTGAACAGAATCATTGAACTGTGCCTTGGTGTTTTTGTACCGAACTTTGCTGAAATTGCTCAAACTACACTAGTTGCCATTTGCTATTTTTTATTTTCTTAATTAATGCTCTGAGTCATGAGAAGACACAAAGCCTAATACAGGGATCTCTCCTAGATGTAAACGTGTATATGCTGGAATCTTTAATAGTATTGCTTTAATATTAATTATTCGATTTAAATCATGAGCTCACAACTACATTTGCAGCTGTCAAAAATAATAACACTAGTTCATATGTTTTGGATGATGACACTTAACATTTTGAATTCATAAAAGCTAATAATTCATTAAATGTGTGTACTAGTTTATTGTGTGAATATATAGGTACAATGGAAGTGAGTGTTTGCTACGTATGTATGCAATTACTTGCATCAGTTGCTGAAGGTGTGACCTACCACAATTTACCCTTAACATGTGGAGTTTCTTGCAGTGTATTGATGAGTTTGTTTTATGGTACTGATCAACTGCTTCATTATTACTCAAACAAAGATCTGCTCTTTTCTGAACTCCCTATACTAAACAGCTAAAATCCGCATCTTGAAGCTTTGCAAGCTGAAACTATGGCTTGCTTGTTTAGATCAACCCAATCTTTGGGCATGGCTTATGCACATAGAAATAACGGGAGACACTGAGCCAGGGTAGATGAAGGGCTAGTCGCCACGCTGTCTGATTGTCGTGAGTGCACAACGTGCTCTGTTGTCCTTTCCCGTCAGCTTAGACCCAACCAATGTGGGGTCAATCAATACAATGCACAAACGTATTGTGTATGTATACGCACGGCTGGTGACCAGAGCATTCAGTCATATTGGTAGCACTAGCCTTGCAGTATTGTAAGAGTTCCGGATAGTTTCTTGATTAACCGGTCCTGACAAATTGCCAATAGACCTCATAAGGGCTGACAATGGCAAGAAACATGTTGACCATGATACACAGCACGCTTGCTCTATAGGACCATTGTCTCTCAATAGGGCCACACTGTTTTTACTTAGGTTAGTGAGACCCCTAAATAAAATTTATGAATTAGGGCCTTCCTAAACCTATTTTAGCGCACCTTTTTTCACTTCGCTACACTACTCACTATAGCCAACACACCCCCATGCACCCAACGGCTTCATCTGAAAGATTACCACCTTCGCAGGTGCCTGTCGGGCATTACAGCACCGGCTAGATGAGGAGCATGCCCAAATGATGAAGCATGACACCTTTCAGGGTGTGTGAGGGCGCTTCCTCCAAAGGGAGGTTATTCCACAGACCTGAACAATTCCACACTCCTAAAGGACCAGCACATCTTTTATACACAGCATAGAAATAACCTAACATGAAAAGTAGGGCAAGCTGAAAAGAAATTCATAGCTTTAGTAGATAGTAGACAACATAATACAATAGTTAAAAATACTAAACTGCTAAAATTAACGCTTCAGAATTTTCCAGAAATAAAGCATAATAAATACGAATAAATGGCTACTTTAGCTTTTGACTGGCAGAATAAAGGAAAACATTGTATATCTAGAAAAAGATCAAATTTTAACATAACATTTGTTGATATCAGAGCATGTGAACATACGTTTGACATTTATGAAAACTGGGGAAGATATTTAGAAGGAGTAAATCCTGTCTTTCCTGGAGTGTATTATCTTTGCGGATGGATGCTTTTTGTAATTTACCAAAAGGATGAAATAGGAATAGTATAGGAATTGTTTTTTCCAAATATTGATCATTTGAAACAAATTGAATCAGAATTGAAAGAAGACAGTGTAAGAATGAAGAGAAGTGTGATTGCAACTGAAATATTTGGAGATTTAATACCTTCCGTAGAAGTCTTCTTAAACTAACATACAATTAGAAAGCTGTCTACCATAGATGATAAATTAGCTGCTAGTACAGCTGGAGGATTTTTTGCTATGAATACTAAAATGATCTCGATTAGATCGATGGTCATGTAAAATCGACTTGCCCTTGACATTCTTCTCGCATAGGAGTGCGGAGCATGTCGGTTGTTAAAAGTGCAACAATTTTGCACTTACATAACGGACAAGAGTAGAGACTTAGAGAAATATATAACAAATATTACTAACAAATAAAGATTTAAAAGAGCTGAAAAATTATGATGCCTTGGAAGTTAAAGGATTAATAAATGTTGGCAACTGGTTGGGTAACTCAGGAATTGGACTAGTGATTTCTATTTGAGGACAATTAGTGGTGATCTTTTTGTGAATAATGTTGATAACAATAGCAATTAATTTTGTATATATAAAGGGATTTACTAACATGGAGTAAAAAGCAAAATATCTGCTCTTGAAACAGAAAATGAACAATGTAAATATTAAGATGAAATGAAAATTCTAGAATAGTCTAGAAGAAAAAAAGAAGGAATTTGGTGATGGCGTGATTCACTATCAAAGGGGGGCTGATATTGATTATTCTGATTAAGACTAAACCACTGAAAATGACAACGAATATATGTGCGCCTTGCACGTGTGTCAAAAACAATACTGAAAAGGAGTTTAGTTGAACCATCCAGCACCGTAGAAGTGTGCTTGGTTAATTAGAGAATGATAGAGTCAATAAACATAGTGATTTTGAAATACATTTTATAACTAATAACTTATATTTCTAAAAAAAGATGATCACCGCATTTCTAGCAAAATGACTTGAAAACATATATTGCGCAAAACTTTTATGTTACATGCCAAATAATATGTAGATTTTAGATTTATTGACACGATTTTAATCAAATGCTTACAACAATTATTTTACATGTTGCTATTTTGAAAGTGTAGTAGTAAGTCATACTCACAATTGCGCATTAATTCATTTATGTGAATTACTAACAAATATTGCAGACTGCTTATATATGATATATTTGAGTGATTTCATAATGCTTTTTAACATAAATTAGGAGTGGTACATTAAAGGAAATATGAGTTGAAAGATGCTTAAATGAACTTTTCTCTTTAGGCTGTTTCTTTACATGTCCTGATGCAATGAACTTTGACACCTTTTTCAAATGTTGCCTTTTGTTCTGATCATGCCACATTCTCTAATTGACAAACCAAAAACGTTTTCTTAATTCTCTTTTGTGTGGATCTCATAAGCACCTAACCTTTTGACTGTGTTCCTGTATGAAGCAACAATGTTAAAAAATGTTGTCGACAAACCTGTGAGGAAGCAATGTACTGTCTTTTCTCATAAATCGTATAGGAAGAATTCCTGGAGGATCAATGTGTACCTGCTAAATGGAAGAGTGATCACATGGGGTCATTCCACAGTGGACTGACAACAATGACATGATGACCGAGTTGACTATAAAGACTACTAGACTCAGGCTTAGTCAGCTATTCCTTTGCCCTTTTGCTCACATCTATTTTTGCTTCCTGTAACCCTTTGGTGGTGCTCTTGAGAACTGAGGCCGTTGACATTATTCCATCACTTCCTTAACTCTGTTGCCAAACTGTCTTATTTTCCTATTGCCTTACGCTAATGAACTCCGCTGCTGGACTATTTGGAGCTGTCTGGTGAGAGTCCAGACCTGAACCTTTGATTAATGCTCCATTTCCCTTTGTCTATACTTAGGGAATTTCTCCTAGTGAACTTTAACTTGAATCCTGTGTCCCTACTGAGAGAATTTTATTGAATCATCCTGTTACCTTGGAAACCATAATTTACATTCGTTAATTTGACTGACTAAAGGTTTACGTTTTTACTGCATGCATTAGTATGCATGACGGAATTGCTAAAGATGTTACACACTTGAATTAATATTGAATCTCTGCTACCCTGTGCACGCATTCCGCTTACCTCCTGCTCAGATGAGATGGTGTAATGACCCTAGGAGACTGGGGGGGCTTCACATAAATGCATTATTGTTCCCTGCCCTCTGCCCGAGGATTTATTGGGGAATACCGCCCGGCTGCCTGTCGCTGGCAAATTATTATTATGGGTTTTAGTTGTTACTTTTGTTTGTCTGCACATAACTAATTCCTATGGGAGTTGTTCTGTGTGTCATACATAAAGATGTATGGTCAGCAATGACGCTTGGGAGCCAAGCACATAGGCGAACATTGAGGCCGCTGTGATGTCCTGTTCTACCTACCTGATATGTAAGGTAACATGTGATTCTATGTCAGGCCCGAAGGCGAGGATTATGCTTTACTTTCTCCACTTTATTAACAAGCAGCCATTTTAAACAACTGGTAAAACTAACATTCCCATGAACCATAGGGAATGGAATAGAGTTTTGAACAGTAGAGTAAGAAGTCCATGTACAGAGTGTCCACTGGAATCCACCAATCACAGGGCCTCCGACACCTCATAGTCCTCTGTCAGCCTCTGCTCCCCCTCTTTCTTCGCTGCTTGCAGCCAGATAAGTGCCTTCCTTTTCTCTTAGAGAATGTTTTCTGTTTTTCTTGGATTTGAATCTGTTATTGAAACTGTTATCTATCACAGATAGTTGGATGGTAATGTCGTTCTCCTGACTGTGTATATTGGCATAATTATCCCGTGGTATTGCCTTCACTGTTGTGTCACTGAGATTTTCACTGTGACTGGCGTTCGCACGAACGCGCTAGCGGTTCTTCCCTTTCACCGCTGCGCGTTCGTCTGAAGGTATTTTCTTTGGTTTGTTCCTGACTGACTTTGTTTTTCCAAGTGCATCCGCTACTCGGGCCGGCTTGTTTACGGCCGTGGGAACTTCATCTCCCTAACGGCCGCTACTGGTGCTGGCTCGCGGTCTGCTCCTCTGGCCGCTAGGGGGAGCCTGTGTGCCCTCGTCCCGCGGCGTGTGCTCTAACGGCATTCTGCCCATTCCACGCATTCCTTAGCCATGAGCAGCGCCACGGTGGAGCCTTGATCTGCCTCTTACGCCCGCGTGGTCTGTACTCTGCCATTAGGCAGGAATTTCTGTTTTGTGCACGCCCCTTCTCACGCCCGTATTACCGGGTCAGTAGTCTGCCATTAGGCAGCTGGGATTGCTTTCAAGGGGTCAGTATTAGGTCTTTTTCTCTACGCTCCTGGGGAGTCTGTTACGTGGAATTTTAGGATTCCAGAGGCCCATTTCTGAGGTATGCTGCCCGTTAATACTCTCCTTGCACCTGAGCTGTTGGGCCCTGGGCTGTTGCCCTAGTTAAACGCAGGCTCTGCTTGCTCAAAGTGTAGGCTGACACCCAGCCCCCATATCTGACCTACCGGTCTCTTGAATTGCCCACTTACCTGGTGAAGGGTTTTTTCTGCCTTGTGTCATGGATTCCTATCAGGAGGCTTACCAGGGTGACCAGTGGGATGAGGAGCCCCTTAATGCCCTACCTTGGGATGATTCCTCTACGATGCAGTGGACAATTCCATCCACACTGTGGTCGTGGAGGCAATGGCGCCTTTAGAGGATCACCTGACTCGTAAAATTGATAAGGCTTGTGAGCTTTTGGCCAAAGCTGCACAGTTTGCGCCAAACCCTACACCAGGGGATGCCATGACTGATGCTCAGCCACCACCTTCTAAGCGGCCCGAGACTCGGGCGTCGACACCGATGCATTCAGTCGCCTTAAGCAGGCATTCCTGGCCAGTTCTCAGCCTTCCACAACCCCTGCTGTAGCAAGACCAGCTTCCCAGGGGGGGGATGATCAGGATGGTGTGGATGGTCAAGGGGACGCAGACGATGACGTCGGCCCTTCTCGCCCATGGTGCCCTGCCCTGCTCACCTGGGCACTGGTGACCAAAGCCTATGTGCCGATATGTTGGACCCCAATGACATCCTACACCCTCGGTCATCGGACTGGGCCCCTTCAGAAAAGGTAGCCCAATATAGCCCAATATTCAGCGACTTTTGGAGTCAGGAGCTCGTAACTGCCTCCGGCGGAGTGCCTTCGCCCATCACTGGAGGGGAAGGTGGTGGCCACCCCTGATATAGGTCCCTGCATGGCCAACTTCTTACAGAAGTTTGTGAAAGACCCTCAAAAGTGTATAGACAGGTCTTGGCGGGCTTGCCAACACAAGCTGTTGGATGCATTGGGGCCTGCCACTAAAATTTTGGACATGGCCGAGGAGGCAAAATCCTCAGGTTCCCTTATTTCCCCTGATCACCTCTCCTCTTGGGCGAAAAGGGTTGTGGTTTTCCTCGGAAACGCTAACTGCGCCCTGTCTACTGAGCGGCGGAGGTTCCTCCTCATTAAAATAGACCTCAAGCTTGGGGATCTCGCCGACTTGGAAGCGGACCCGGTCGCCCAGGGTAGCCTGTTTGGGGAATCTTTCATCAGGGAGTTGGCATGATATGTCAACACATTTACGTCATTAGACAAAGCCCAGTCTTCGATTAAGAGAGTGTTTCACCCTCTGGTTTTCCGCAGGGCCGAACGAGGTAGGGGGCGCTCGTCCAGCAACCCTTATAACAACTGGGGACAAGGCTCCAACCAAGGCCGTTACCAAGACCAAGCAAGTTTTGGGAACTTCTACCCACGAAGAGGCTGGTGTGGCAAAGGTCGAGGCGGCAGAGGCAGTGGAGCCTCCAACTCTTCCGGTGAGTGTTCTTCCTTCTTTCCGTCTAAGAGTGGGGGCCGTCTGGCACGTTTTTCCAGGCTTGGACTTCCATCACAGGGGATGCCTGGGTGCTGCAGATGGTACAGGGGTTCCACATCGAGTTCCAAGGGGATCCGTTGCAGACGGTCTACCCGAGGCCCCTCTGTTTTTTGTCGGCAGACGCCGCATTGGTCGATCTCGAGGTGAGCCCCCTCTTAGAAAAAGGAGCTATCGCGGAAACCTCCCCACATCCCAGAGAGTTTATCAGCAACCTCTTCCTGGTGGACAAGCCAGATGGGTGCCAACGGCCCATAATCAATCTGCGGGAATTCAACGAGTGGCGTGTGTATCGCCACTTCAAGATGGAAGGAATCCATCTTCTCCATGATATTCTTCGTCCCAACGACTGGAATGCGCATCTCGACCTCAAAGATGCCTACTTTGCAATTCCCATTTTTCCGCCTCACAGGCGTTTCCTTCAGTTTTTTGGAGGGACAATGCCTTCGAGTTCACCACTTTCCCGTTCGGCCTGTCATCGGCCCCTTGGTGCTTCAACAAGGTCCTCCGGCCGGTCATGGAGTGACTTCGGGCGTCGGGAGTTCGCCTCATCTTCTACCTCGACGATATCCTTCTGATGGCACAGTGCTCCAGAACCTTGGCGGCTCAGCTCCAGTCAGCGATAAACCTTCTGCAAGGTTTGGGATTCGTGATCAACGAAACCAAGTCTACCTTGGTGCCTGCACAGAAGGTCATCTTTTTGGGTTTCCTGATTGACACGGTAGCATCCTCCCTCAGCCTTACCTCCCTCAAGCTGACGAAGATTTGTCACGAGATTCGGAGGTCTCTGACTCAGTCACAAACCTCCCTCAGACAATTGCCGCACATTGTCGGCATGCTCGCTGCATCCATCCAAGCCATCTTCCCAGGCCCCTTGCACTACCGTGCCCTCCAGCGCCTCAAGACAATGCATCTTCGCCGTGGCCTTTCTTACTCGCAAAATGTTCCGCTGTCCGAGGATGCCAGGAGAGAACTTCGGTGGTGGCTTGCCAACAAGGAGGCTTGGAACGGGAGAGCGATCTTTGGATCCACGCCGGACATCGTTATCGAATACGATGCCAGCAGATCCGGCTGGGGCACGAGGTGTGGAGAGTTCACCACGGGCGGTGTGTGGTCTCCTCGAGAACAACAGTATCATATCAACTGGAGCTCTTAGAGGGCTCTTTCGCGATCCAGTGCTGGACCAGGGACTCGATTTGATCTTGTGTCCTCAAGATGGACAACGTATCGGCGGTCCACTACATAAACCATCTGGGCGGGACGAGATTGAAGGCCCTCTCGGAACTAGCAGAGCACCTTTGGCAATACTGCCTGGACCACCAGGTCTCTGTCACAGCGGAGTACCTTCCCGGACAGGACAATCAGGTGGCAGACTTCCACTCTCGCCATCTTTATGATGGGAGTCTTTGGGAGCTGCACCTGGGGGTGTTCTCGAATCTTCAGAACGTCTGGGGCCCCTTCTCGGTGGATCTGTTTGCCTCCAGCCTGGATCACCAGCTTCCCTGCTTCTTCGGCTGGACACCGGATCCCTTGGCAGAAAAGACGGATGCGTTTCTGCAGGACTGGCGGAACGAAGCAGGCTATGCCTATCCCCTGTTCGCCATGATAACAATAGTCTCAGCCCAAGATCGCCGACAAGGAGCGACCTTGGTGCTGGTCACCCCAGTTTGGAGGTTGCAAGTGTGGTTTCCAGTTCTGCTGGAACTTTCTTGGGATTCTCCAATCCCACTCCCCCGCTTTCCAGCCCTCCTGCTCAATCCGGACAAGGATCCTCACCCGCTCATTCTGCAGGGCTCCCTGGCCTTGATTGCTTGGAGGATTACCGGTGATGTTGGGCGATCCCGGGCCTTTCGGGAGCAGCTGAGAAATTCATGTCCAAGGCCAGGGCTGTCAGTACAACTAAGTAGTATCGGTCCACTTGGAGAAGGTGGTACCGTTAGTGTTTGCGACGGGGTTTCAATCCCGTGGCAACGGATGTGACTGCCGTTCTACATTTTTTGGACTGGCCTGGCGGAAGAAGGATTAGCTTATCGCACGGTCAATACCTTCCGTTCGGCGATCTCGGCAGGACATGCCATGGTGGACGGCTCCATAGTGGGGGAGTATCCTCTGGTTTGTAGGTTGTTACGAGGCATTCACCTTTCCTTACCACCGGAAATGAGGTATTCTGTCCTTTGGGATGTAAATCAAGTCCTGACCATATTCCTGTCCTGGCAGCCGAATAGATTCCTTTCCCTCAAGAAGCTTTCGGTGATGTTAGCCATGCTCCTTTGCCTGGTCTTCTGCAGGCGAGTGTCGGATGTCCAGGCGCTGGATGTGTCTGGGAGAATTCTTTCCCCTTTGGGGGTTACGTTCACAATCCATTAATGGACTAAAACGGGCACAAGGACTATTTCCTACCCTGCCATCCCAGATTCTCCTAAGCTCTGCTTGGTAGCTTGCCTGAAGGCGTATGAGGAAATGTCGGAGGAATTCCGCCCTCCGGGTGAGCGCAGCTGCTTATTGCCCTTAAGAAGCCTTGTAGTGTAGTTCCTATATCCCTGATAGGCTCTGCGTATTGGAATAATATACACTATAGATTTGACATAGGACTGGGGTCAGTATGTCTCTATTGAGTACATTAAACATAATTACTTGTGTGTGCCAGCTAACTCAGATGTCACTAGAAACTTCTTGAATACACAAGAAGGGATTAATTTCTGACAACCGCATAAACATGACAACTTTGTTTCCCTTAGAGTCGGAACAATCTCAGAACCGTAGAAACAATAGATAACAGTTACACCCAGTCAATCGTGCATGCTTCGTTTCTACAGAGTTGCACAGAAATAGAGAGATGGGCGTTTCAATAAAAAGGGTTTATTGAAAAGTCTTATTTCTCATGCAAGAGATATGAACTGCTACAATCGTAAGACAGGCTGCGAAGTACAATAGGTACAGAGTTAGCAGTAAGATAAACTAATACTGCAATAGCATGGTTTGTAGCTATGACATATATTAATTAAAATACATACATAAATAACAAAGGCTAAAAGGTGAATACTCATCTGATGCTTCTAAATAGTTCTACCCCAGTGTACCTAACCTAAGTGTAGTATGAGGTAAGAAGTAGCTGCTGTTTTTAAAGTATAGCTAGCTATAGTTTTAGTTTTGCCAAGAGTTGCCAAAAGTTTCTCTAAGTTCTAGTCTGCTCCATACCTTAGAATGTGCGAGGTTGGAATCTCTTTTCCGGGACTCGATATCTAACACCCCGCAAGGGGAGTCAGAAACACTGGAGCTGGATTCTCTGCAAAGAGGATGACAGCGTCTGGTCAGTGCGTCAAGCTGGACCTCGATTTCCTTCCAAACTTGCCGTGGTGAACCGCAAGTAGGCAGTCGAGCTGGATTGTGCCGGAACCGTGGTTTGCCAGGGCAAGTGCAGGTATATTTATACCTTGAAGGTGTTTAGGAATGCCTGTATTGACGTAAAAGTCGGGCATCAGAACTTCATGAATGAACCCCCTAAGGAACAGATGTTCATGCATACTAAATGAGTTCTTGGAGGAATCAATATCCAAGCAAGGGAAATTCCTAAAGGCTTAAGAGTCTGGTTTTCCAAGAACTCGTTGTGACGTGGATTGTCAGATGTAGGAGACCATGCCTGTATTTGGTTAGCATGGACAATGCCTAAATAAGGGCTGGATTTTCTATGCCTAAATAAGGGCAATATGAATTGTACCTATATAAGGGCATAAATCGGGAAACCTATATACGGAATCTAAATCTACACACAACAGCCTCACAAAGCTGTTTCTTCCCCAACAATAGCCCACTGGGTCTGTTGGGTGATGCAAGAAGCGGGCATCGACCTCTGGGTTTTTGGCGCCCTCTCGGCTAGAGGGGCAATAGTCTCAAAAGCGTTTACCCTGGGAGCTCGTCTGGAAGACATTCTGAATACTGCAGATTGGTCTTCAGTCTCTACTTTCAAGCGGTTTTATTTCAAACCGGGGATTGATATGGCTCACTTGATGGTGAGTAAGCTTTAAACAAGCATAATCCTCGCCTCTGGTCCTGACATAGAATGAAAAATGTCCTAGCTAGCGTAACGGAAAGTTTCAATTCTATTAAGGACTCGGAGGCGAGGATTATCCCACTCAGAGTACACCTATGTATAACTGCCCACCCTCATATCAGGGTAAGTAAAGTGATTCATACTTGGTTTTCTACCAGTTGTAGTTTGTGCTGTAATTTACCTTTGTCATTCCCCCTACAGAGCTAATCCTTAGCCACGGCGGTTGCCTAATTATATTTCTTACTTCCCGCAGGGGACTCAAACAAACAGGATTCCTGAGGTGTTCAGGCTGGCTGTTCAAGAGCATCGAAAGAGGGGGAGTAGAGGCTGACAGAGGACTATGAGGTGTCGGAGGCCCTGTGATTGGTGAATTCCCGTGGACACTCTGTACATGGACTTCTTACTCTACTGTTCAAAACTCTATTCCATTCCCTATGGTTCATGGGAATGTTAGTTTTACCATTTCTTTAAAATGGCTGCTTGTTAATAAAGTGGAGAAAGTAAAACATAATCCTCGCCTCCGAGTCCTTAATAGAATTTAAACTTTCCGTCACGCTAGCTAGGATATTTTTCATTCTTTTTTTCATTGCTTCATGACTCGGTGGGACAACATTTAATGTGATGCTTGTGTAATATTGAATAAAAGAGAAGTTACAAAAAAAGTGACTTTCTAATACAATCACTCATTTATTTTAGAGAACTGTTTGGGTGATTTATTTGAGATTAATGTTCTTTCTTTGAAACTGTGCTTGGGAGTTGGCTACCAATTAATGGTCCCCATTGGGTAGACCGACAGTGGGTTATCCTAGATTCCACCCCTTGCTACAACAAAGAAAGATCTGTCAGAGGACTAATGCCTCTGTGGTAAGGAATGACAAGTAAAGATTTGTAATCTAGCACTCTTATGGGCCCGTTGCTAAACTGATCGTGTATGCTCATCCCTGAATCAGTATCTCATGCTCTAGAAGCTCTTTCTAAGACAATTGCTACAGTCCCTTAGATGCTGGTGTATCTCTTTAGATTTTTCTTCATCTGCCCTCTTAACTAGCACCTACATAGAAGACACTCAAGGAGCTAGACAACTCAGTGCTTCCAGACCCACCCATGTACTTGTACATAGCTGTTACGTATAGCATCAGAAACAGCCAGTGGCGGATTTTTCATAAGAGGCGTTAGGGCATTGACCCCAGATTGCAGCCATTACTTACATGCAGCGATGCATCACAACATACATACTGTGTGTATGCCACCACACAGAGCTGCCTCTCCCAGCAGACAGTAGGCGTGGCGTTACTGCTGACTGGCTGCTAATGCTGTTTGACTGAACTGTGCATATCAGGTATGCCGGTATTTCGCCAATCAGACATGCGCAGTTTATGCTTCCCCAAACAGCTGTCAAGGATCTTGGGAAGCAAAGACACAGAGTGCTGTTGTCACCTGTCCTAGCCAATCCTCGCACTGCTCTTATGCTGTGTACTATTACAAACAGTAGTAGAGCAGCAATCAATCAATCTGACGTTTGTATAGCACGGTTACTCACCGGTGAGGGTCTCAAGGCGCTAAGATGCATGGTGTTTTTCATTCACTTTGCTCGCCTGGTATGCATTGCTCAGCTTTTCAATGTAGTGTGAGGTGTGGATGTCAAAGAGTCGGGTGTAAAGAAGACTGACTGCTGGGGGTAAGTTGACTGTTGATTTGTTATGGGTTTTTTTAAATCACGTGTTGTGCGAAGAAATGGCAAGTTGCTCCAATACTGTTGGTTGAGTGCGCGCTACTGGAAACAGAAACTGCAAAACAAAGGATTAGGATTAGCGTTCCCATTGCAAATCCCAAAAGCCCCATTGCACAACAGTCCTACATTACTAGCATCTACAATAATAGTACTTACAAGACTGAAAGTGAAAACTGATGATCAGATCTTGAAGTAATGATCTGGCTAGAACTTTAAGACATGTGATTATATGAAAGTTTGATATACTTGTGAACCTGATTGGTTTCTGCTTACTTCTGATTTCCTGTGTTTTCAGGATGAACCAGCACAATCCAGGGTTTGTATTGTGGTGTCCCGCATTCCTCACTAGAGGATGTGGGAGTGACACAGGTACTCAGGCATCTGGACAGTGCAGCAGTTGTGCCAATCAAGAACACTCACTAATATTCCTATATCATACGTCATCAACAGCAGAGTACACGATGGCTAATATGTTTCAAGGTATCCTAGGTCATGAGTCAAGATTCAAGTGAACCCAGTCAAGTGTCTCTCTCATTCTTGTTCTCCTTTAAACATCACAGTTATGTTGATTTCTATACTTGTGTTCCAATAACGAAAGATGAAACAAAATGAAGGCATGGAAGATTCAGAACACTCCTGCATAAGCCAATTCCCACAAATCAGTGTCTATTTCAGAGTCAATTCCCTGCAATAGACACACTCCACAGGGGTGTTACATGTAAAGAAGTGCTAGTGATAAATAAATACTTCTCTGGGCTGATCAAAAATGTGAATATAACCTTTTCTTAAGCAATAGTTGATGGAACTGCATCTAAAGCAACCAATGGCTGACGCAGGCTGAGTCAGAGCTCCATTCTGTATATTTTTATTTCTGCATTATCTCGTCAAAAAGGTCTTGGCTGTCGCCACATCTACCACACAAATGAGTGAGTACCTGAGAAAGCCAAACTCCGTTAATGGAGCGTGACACATGCATATCTCTCCAAATCAGCCAATAGTAAACCTGGCAATTTCACATAGCAAAGCCTTAGTGCCTTCTTGCCTCTTTATTTTGCACCAATAAGGCAGACCAAAGAAGGAAGAGGAAGGTATTGAGGACGGTAAACATAAAGATACAATAGGGCCCTCATTTACAGGGAATTGCCAAAGAGCAGCGAAGCAGGTCTTCTTGTTGCGCTGACCTACGCCAATGTGAAAGGGCAGGAATGCACCATATCAAAGCAATACGGTGCATTCCTGCCCTTCCACCTGCACTGGCATACAATTTGGCGCATAGCGGCAAACACAGGCGCACCTGCACCATGGTACAAGAGTGTTTGTGTTACATGCAGGATTGTTTTTGTGCAGAGGGGCCATCTTCCTGAACAACAACAATCCAGAGAGGCGTTATTCTCTTTCTATGTGTGCTGCACATCGTTACTTCTGCTCTTCGGAGGCGTAAGGTTTTGGAACTGCCCCAGGTTTACGTGATTAAGTAAATCTGGAACAGTGTCAAATCCCATGGGTATTGCGTGGGAAACCCCATAGCAACACCCATGGAACACCTCCCTGGTGCACTTGCGCTGCTTTGTCTTACTCCATATCTATGAGGCCACGCAAAGCCATGCAAAGTGGCTTTGCGTGGCCTCATAGATATGATTGAGAGGCTTGCGCTGCCAGAGCATCCAAAGAAGTGACGCTCCGGCATTGCAAGCCTCTCATTATAAAGCCCCTAGATATGCAAGAGATATGAGGCAAAAGACAGAAGAAAAATGCCAGGCAAGTCAGTGGTAGAAGAAAAAGAGAAGTAAGAGTGGCATAACCAACAAAAACATTGTAGTACGTAGAGTAAAACGGCAGGGAAGAAGCAAATATCAACAGTGTGTCAAAAACGAGTGACAAGCATATCGGTTCCCCCCTTGCAGCGCTATGATTAATTGGCACATAAAAGTTAAGAAAATGGGGAAACAAAAATGTATAAAAAAAGTCGCAATTCATTAGATTTGCATTTTATATGCAGAATCAAATTTCGGCAGAAAGACGTTCATCACAACTGGTTCAGGCCCTACATTCAAACAATCCATTTTCATAAGGATCACATAAGGATCAGTATGGTGCCGAAGTTTATGATAGGCTTAAAGGACATCATTAAAAATGCATGTGTTGTAAAGCCCCTGCCACAGGATTGGTAGGTATATAATTCTTTTTTAAACTTTTTGAGTACCTGTAATAATTATTGAAATATCCATGGTATTATTTTAGGGTGTAAAATTGCTGCTCTTAACTCCTATGCAAATTTTCTGAAGATTACAGTTTATGGGTCCTGCCCCCATGACCATCCTCTTAATCAATCAATCGATCAATCAATCAATCAATCAATCAATCAATCAGAGGTTTGTAAAGCTTGGCTACTCACCCGTGGGGGTCTCAAGGTTTTTATTTTGGTACTGTCGTTTCCTAGTTTTTATTGCACATTTAGAAATGTTTTTATTATTAGAACATTGGAATGTTGGGAGCTCCATTGAAAACAATGGAGTAGCTCCGGGCTTATAATGGCTGGTATTAGCCCGGAGCTCCAACATTCCAAAGTTTCTTTATTCACAGCTGCTGTGAACACAGGCTTCAGGAAGCCTGAGGGGATTTCAATACCCTCACACTCCCTGCAGTATTTGCTTTATTTGTTAGAACATTCTGCCCTCTAGTGGTAGAATGTTCTAATAGCCTTATAGCCCTTCGTAGTTAGGCTATACCGGCTATTAAAGTTCCGCTCCATTGAGAAAGGCCCTTGCCTTCGGCGCGGGCCTTTAATAGCCAGTATAGCCCGCTACGGCGGGCTATAAGGCTATAGTAATGATGATATGAATGTTCGTATTTCTGCATTATTACCATATACAAAGAACCAGAATACCTGAAGAGCCGCATACACTTGCACCTCTCCACCAGTCACCTACGCTCTGCCTCACTCTCACTTAGACACCCTCCCTGCATCTGCAAAAGCTAATCTGGAGGTCACTCATTCTCCCAAGACATTGGAACGACCTCAATCAGTACATCATAGCTTCCTCCTCACTTCTTGAGTTCCCCAAGAAGCTGCAGAACTGGATCTTCATATAAGCACCTTGGGGACAACACAGCTGCACACCTGCCTAATCACCTGCAACACAGTCTTTCAAATGTAAAGCAAATGTAACACATTTTAGATCATGTTTGTGCTATATAAAAAGGCAAATATAAAGATCAGCATCAAACTAGAAATTTTTTAGGTCGAGCCTAGACAGCGCTGTCTAGAAGATCTGTGGTATGTACTTTGTGGGATCTGGAGATCATCCCTAGGACTTGTCTGCTTCCGCTTTTGCTTAGGGACTTTTTTCTGTTCAAGTGCCTCTATTTAACTGTCTTGATAGAAAAATAATAGTAGAGGTCAATAAAATACCAGACTTGCTTTCTGCTTGTTCAACTTCCTCTAATTAACTGTCTTGATAGAAAACGACAAGTAGAGGTCAGTAAAGTACCAGAATTGCTTTCTACTTAGGAACTTTATTTTTTTATTTTTCTGGCAGCTGCCTCTATTACACTTTTTTGATAGAAAACAACCAGCAGAGGTCAGTAAAATACCAGAATCACTTTAGCATTCCCTAGATTCCAGGCCATTGAAACGTGTATTTTTATATTAAAAACGGAGCTTTGGACAATACAATTTCCCACTGATAGGTAGTATTTCCTGCCATGCGTTCGAATACCTGCCGTGTTCCGCAGTTTGGTGCTTACATTCCCTCTATGTTAAAGAACAGTAGATTTTTCAGCACCCAGGCTAATGTGCTGCATAGCTAAATACATATAAGGTCCCAAATGCGAGGCCATTTGCATTGCAAATGCTTGTTATATATTTCAGGTATTTCCTGAACAGGTGCCCTCCACAGATATCGTTAGGGGAGCCATTAGTTGCTCCATGGGCAGGACAGAGACGAGGAGTAAGTCTGTTGTTTGTGTTCCCTGCGAAGGCCGTGACGTCATCAGGACGCGCCCGGGAAAGGGGCATTTAAGGCTGCGGGGAGGCAAGTGAGCTGCCTCTTTTTCCCTCCACCGTGCATCGAACGACCAGACAAAACTGAAGCAACAAACAGGCCTCAGAGTTTGCCTGCATGCTTCAGGACATTTAACAAGGTGAGTCTAGTAGATAGAGGGGTGCAGTGGGGTGGACTGCCTTTGGCATAGCTATGGTGTTATTGCTCTTAGCCGGGGAGTCAGCTGTAATGTACCTTAAATCAGCGCACAGTGATTCTAGACAAATCACTTAATCTCCTCATACCTAGAAGCAATGAATGTTGGCCTTGTGTAATGTAAGTGAGCAAAAAAAGGGCTCAACAAGTTATGTGCTGGCTTCAGCTGTGTCTGTTTATTCTATTTCTGTATTTAACTCCTCCACACTATCTCCCTGGGCAGGAGTGCAGTCCTGCTTTCCTGCTCGGGGTCCTAATTGGAGAGACGATGTGGAAGTCGGAGCTGCGTTGCATGTATGTGAGATTTTGTTAAATCTAAGATTTTATATTATGCATCTTCCCTGTTTCTCTGCCTCTGCTGCTCAGCCAGTTTGAATGTGTTCAGTAGAATGTTGGTTTGGATGGTGATGTCATTGGAATATGAGGTTTGCTGTGAGGTAAAGTGTCAGTTGGATCCTGGGCTGAGCAGCAGAGACACTGCTCCTGGTGGGGCCTTATTTACATCTTTACTGGAAAACCTACTTAACATCTAAGACCAATAAACGTATTCATCTGTAACCTAACCACGTCTACTGGAACTCATTACTACGACACAACATAAATTGGCGATGAGTTAGATCAAAAACTACGCGTGAGGACTTATTTCAAGCTACTTCTAAAGGAACTTTCATTCAAGATTTTATTTTAAAAAGAACCTACTTATGGATTTAACACCCTCCCGCCCCACCAGTGTCCAGTTTTACCGATAGCCCATTGACAGGGTGTATGTTCCCTGCTGCTATTTACTGAGCATATGTTTCCTGCTGCCTGTTTCCTGCTGTCATTGACACCCTGCTGCCATAGACAGGGCATATGTTCCTTTTTAAATTCAGCTTTCTTCTACTGATTTAATCTTCTACTAGTCAAGAGGCTACCTTTTTACAGTTTGCGCAGCAGCGGTTTCTGATGGACTGGTAGAATTACATTTGGTACCGTACACCTGACACCTATCTTGGATTTTCTATTAAACCCTGACGCCGCTCCAGACTCTGCTTATGGATGGTCATAGCTCAAAAGATAAAGCGGGAGAGAGGTTATCCCATTCTTTTGTGGTGAAGGCAAACCTGTGAGTTACATTTTTATTAGCGTGAATTTACACGGCATTTGAACAAAGTTTCTTAGCGCACGCTCTCTTACCGTTATCAATGTGTGCCATTCAAATGGTCCACGAGGATTGGTGAGCGCGCACTCGTTCATCTGAGGGTGCTGCCACATGCTTCTTACTTCCTTCTGCCAATCAGGAATGGTAGATTTCCAGCTGCTCCTAGACGCTTTTCCACACTGACGCGGCTAGAGCCATCTGGTGTATGTCATCCCTACGTGCCGCCATCTTTATTGGAGCGATCTGCCCAGCACCAGATTGGATTCTTCTCTGCGTTTCTTCTCCTTTCTCTGAATTTGGCGATGCAGGATGTTTCTGGAGCAGGAAGAGTGTCATCTTTTGGGGCATCTACTATTAAATATCAGCCTTTCTCTGTTTTGTCCATATGCTGCCGGAGAGACTCTTAGAGGCCATGGTCTGTACATTGCTGTTTTCTTTTGCCCCAAGTTAACTTCATGTCATGCTCCTCTTAGTGGGATTCAGCATAACATTTTGTATATGATAATGGCGTTGTATGTTTCTCTCAATATTTAGACTCACGGAGCGTATACCATTATCACTTATCTCCGAGGCAAGGTTTTCTCTATTCCTTGGCGACATTTTTCTTCATTCTTGGTCTCTGCACCATTCAGAGACATCATCGTGGGAGAGTTTTCTTTAAATCCTACAGTCAGTCCTATGTTGTCTATTTTTGGCATGCCACCGGGGTGAAGCACCAGTCTCCTGTATAGAAGAATATGTTAATGCTGATTTATTTTGCACAGTACTGCCATGATATTCAAGAATATGTTAATGCTGATTTATTTTGCTCAGTACTGCCGTGATTTTCAAAAAGTAATTTATGATTTTTGCTGCCTTTAATTTATTTATAATATGCTTGCTATTTTCATTTTGTCATTACTTCCACCAACTGTGATTGCACTTTTTTATATTCTCTGTCTTGTAGTCCACCCAGATCGTCTATTTACAGTGTATTTTTGCTCTGGTGAGCAAGTTGTTATGTCTGCATTCCTTTGAGTTTCTTTTTCTTGCATGGTCTTACTTGAGGTGTGATTGCACTTTTGAATTTTGGTGGGGTGCAGTCCACCCAGATCGCACTTTTCTTGCGCTTGCTGTTGATGATTCACTAATTTGGTGTAGTTTTCCGTTTCTTACTTTCTTGTTTTTTCTTGCTGTTGATTCTCAGTGGGGAGCATTACACTCAGTCTCCCTCTGTCTGCTTTCTGGTTGGGTGTTTTCACCCGTTGATTGCCTTCTGGCTGGGTGTAAGTCACCCATTTGCTTTTTCCGATTGGGTGTTAGTCACCCTTTGCTTGCTTTCTGGTTGGGTTTAAGCCACCCGTTACTTGCTTTTTGGTTGGAAGAAGTCACCCGCTGCTTACTTTCTGGTTGTGTGCATGTCACCCGTTGCTAGTTTTCTGTTTGTGTGTCAGTCACCTGTTGCTTGCTTTCTGTTTGGGTGCTAGTCATCCCTTGCTTATTTTCTTGTTGGGTTTAAGCCACCCTCTGCTTGCTTTCTGGTTGGGTGTACCCTCACCCGTTGCTTATTTTCTGGTTCAGATGTTTTCTTCATTAATTTTTTTGGGAGTTCTGTCTGTGTTTTTAGGTCTCGCCTGCGAACGCAGCGCGAAGCGCTGCTCGCAAGCGAGATCTATTGTTGCTGACTTGCCTCGGAAGTGGGACAGGAGATGGGCACGCGCATGGTCTCGGCGGATTTGAGTTGGTGTACGCGCTTCCAGCCACGCGGCGTGCACATCTCCTGTCCCCCTTCCCTCGCAAGCCAGCATGCAGTTTCACTTTCGTCCTCACCATGTGCACGCTCACGGGTCTCTTTCAGTCAGCCGATGTGCACCCGCAGCGTCTCTTCTCTGGCGATCTCAGCACTTTTGCGCGCTCCCCCACGCTTTCAATTTCGCAAGTCCTCTCTGCTGTTGTTTCCCTTTATTTCCGTCTCCCCCTCTCTCTCTCGCCGGCTCTGTTTCTCCCTCTCGCTGTATTTTCCTATTTGTAATAAACTCTTTTTAATGATCTTTTTTAGCTCCTTCTCTTCCAGTCTTTCTCTGCCTCGCGGTAGCTGTCTCTCCTCTCTCCACATCCTGCCCTCCTCTGTCCCTCTCTCCCCCCCCCCAGGTCTCGTATTCCCTCTGTCTGCCGTCAAACGCCCTCCGCAGGGTGCCGAGCGCCTGGAGGCGGGAGTTAAGTTTCACACACCGAGAAGGGAAGGAGATGCGGCGGCTGCCAGCGCTCCGCACACCCGGCATGTGAGTACCGATTCAGTCCTTATCCGGTCCGTGCCCCGTCCTGGCCCCCTCAGCGCCCCTATGCTGCCCGCGCGGATCCCGAGGCACCTTTTGGGGGTCTCATAGGAAGGTGAGGGCAGCCTCGGCCCTCTGGTGGGGAGGGATCGCCTCCCTACCCCTCAACTACAGCGAGGATCTAGGGCAGACACCGACCCAGAGCCGCGTCCTTCCAGCCCCCCCCCCCACACCAGGTACCCTCCTGTTGTCAGCCCTGGGTGCCCCGACCCTCCCTGCCAAGGCTGCACACTACAACATGCAATTTATCTGAAAGCTTCCATGTCAATTGCAAGCAAAACAAAGCCGTGGCTGGTAACACGCTATCCTTTAAACTGCAATTGATTTAATTACAAGTGAGCGAATGACGCACGAAGGGAAAAAGACGCGTGCAAATACTGAAACGCAGCATACTCACTTTATAGTGCACCATACCACCCCCTGAGCTGCCAGATGCCACTTCGGCTACTACCGCTTTCGCAACCGCGCTCGTATGTTCAGTGTTTGTTGCCGCTCATCGCCTCAGCTACCGCTTTGCCAGCGTTCGCGCATGCGTAAGCCACTGACTCACTCACACCTGTGGCTCTAAAGAGAAGGCGGAGGAGTAAATTGACAAACTAGACCACATACTACTAAATAGCCAAACAGGTGTGATGGCCATATTGGATGTAGCTTTACTTGCTCCGTGATTAGCTACCCAAGTGACCTTGCGGACGTGTCCCTTTTATAGGAGTTTGTCAACTAATGCTCCATCTTGGCCACCGAGCTCCCATAAAAGCAACTGGAGAGAATTGTTATTAAGAGAAAACGAGTGGACTAAGAGGATCCATGTAGCAATTGTGCAAGTAGACATGGCTGGTAACATGCTACCCTTTAGACTGCGATTAATTTAATTATATCACTTTATAGTGCGCCATACCACCCCATGAGCTGCCAGCCCCCACAACACTTTTCACCCTGGACTCTACGTTTAAATAGCCGCAAGTGTTTCCAGGCAAGGCGGCAGCTACATGTAATTAAATAACTGCTCTGGTGGCTCCTTTTTTACCATCATCTCGGACTCTGCATGTTTTTCCTTTGCCAAGCGATCAGCGGAGCTGCTTTCAAGGAGGGCGGGGGGCATCAACTTCATTTAATCTCCCCGTCCTGTACCCCAAAATCAATTCCAGCCAGAGTATCGTAAGATTGCAGCAGCCATGTCGAGCTGTATGTGTAAAGGGCGGCAGCTACATGCTACAAGTAAGTGACTTAGTAATTAAATAGGAGCATTTCTTTTCAGCATGAATTTAAATGTTTTCCATCTTGGTTGGTACTTTTGTGAGCTCCGTGATTATGTACAAAATGGTATGTCTGAGCTGCTTTGTATGTGTTTTGAGGAATGCTATCTTTTACCTTCTGCAGTGTTTATGTTCACGAGGACTTCTAAGAAACATTGGCATCTCTGCAACTACATGTCCAAATGTAGCTCCGGGGGCTTTGTATATAATTTCTTTTTTTTTGTGCCGTTTTTTACAGCGCGAAATCGACCCCAAAATACTGGGGTGCTTTACATGAGGGATAGTTACATTACACAAGGGCACATTCATTTTTGGTAGGCACGTGGAGATTAAGTGATTTGCCCAGAATCACAGAAGCATTTGCAATGTAATGTGTCTCGTATTACTGAAAGTTTGAGCTATTGGTGTTGCTAATAATAGTTCCATTATTGTTAGCAACGCCAATAGCTCAAACTTTTAGTAATGCGAGACCTATTGCATTGCAAATGCTTGTTTCTTTTTTTGCTGTGGTCTGTGTTCTCATCTTTCTGCCAGCCGGTGTGGTTTTGGTGGTAATTTGAGCACTCCTTTCTTGTTAGTTTTCGTAGAACATTTTCTCTTATTTATGTATTTCTCTTTCTTTTTTTGCTTTGCCGTTTTTGGAAAGTTTCCTTCCTTTGATATTCCTTGTTTCATATTTGCTCTGTTAAGGAAGGAGATGTGTGTCTTATCTTTCATGTGCTCCATTTCCTCCTTGGATGTTTCAGCATTTTTATGTATTGTTGCAATTTAAGTGTCTTGTGTAGTTCACAAAACGTTGTTTGCATTTTTGCACTTGCGATATCTTCTTATGCTAGTTCTTTTTTCTAACTGTCATTTCCTGCTTATATTCTAGTCTTTTGCATTTTTTATATAATGCTGTTGTCAACTTGTATTTTGCAACATTTTCCCGTGCAAGTTTCTTTTGTATAATTTTGATCTTTCTTCTTATATTCACTATGTTTTTGTGTATTATATAAAGGGGGAAGGATTGCTATAACTAAGATTTTATATTATGCATCTTCCCTGTTTCTCTGCCTCTGCTGCTCAGCAAGTGTGAATGTGTTGGGTAGAATGTTGATGTGGATGGTGATGTCATTGGAATATGAGGTTTGCTTTGAGGTGGAGTGTCAGTTGGATCCTGGGCTGAGCAGCAGAGAGGCTGCTCCTGGTGGGGCCTTATTTACATCGTTACTGGAAAACCTACTTAACATCTAAGAACAATCAACTTATTCATCTGCAACCTAAACCATGTTTGCTGGAACTCCTTACTATGACACAACATATTTGCAGATCAAGGATTATCTGATCTTTGAGGATGTCAGCTGTACAAGGATGTTGGAATCACCGTGGGACCAAATCCGGGCGAGTCCTTCACCTGGGAACATCGGTCGAGAGCTGGGAGTGCGGCTGGGGACTATGTGGCAGAACGCAAAGAAAACTGGGGAGTATTGTTGCTGGGGGCCAGCGTGATACACATGCAGTGGGGTGGGAGCCAGTCCCATTGTGCCCGCAAGCCGGTGGGTTGAGAGTGGTACACTGTTCGGTGCCGGCCTGGTTTTGTAGGAGCCGCATGTTCAGGAGCGAGGGCACAGATGTCCGGATGCTTGCTGGGGCTAGTGAGGGAAGGTGGGAAGATTGCACAGTCTTCACCTTGGGCCTGCGTGTTTTGGGGAAATCGGCACATTGTGCTGGCAGGCACTGAAGGATGAATTACATTACTGATTCCTACAGTCCAATCTGGCATGAGGTCCTGCGACAGTCCAGTTGAGAGATAAGCAATGCATGGAGAGATATTTCCCCGTGCCTACATACAACCAATGTTTCACATAGTTGCACATGTATTACTGGTGCTTCAATACCTTGGAGGCAAGGTCATGGCCATTCTGGAGTCATGGGCCGCTCTACCATAAGGGTTCAAGTTGCGCCAGTGGAGGCAAGGTATTGTAAGGTCGTCCTTTATACATGTAAAGCGCTCATCCTTCGAGTTGAGTTTGTGCTGCATTTTAAAAATGTTAGGCCTCAGCGCATGGCATGTATAATGTAGATATCTATAATACTGTGGACGCATGGTTTACTGGTATGGACCGGAAGTCACGAGCGACTCCGGTCCATTTATTTAAAGCCTTCTGGCCACGCCTGGCCAGAAGGTGATACAGTGTTTGTGGATAGTTCCGGGTTGGGAATGCGCAGTGGCCAACAACTAGACCGCTACATCCCATCCAAAATCAGTTTAAAGTAAAACAGAATAAAGTTAACACACATAGTCAGTGAGTCTTTGATTGGGCTTCGGATGAGGTCTTAGATTGAAACGATGTTGCTAAATTTCACCTCTCAGGTTTGCTGCCTCTTCTATCACTGACCGTTCTTCTGTCCTGAGGTCCCTCAGACTTTACGGAGCCACTACGGTCATACTCGGGCCACCTGTAGCGCTTTGGCTTTCGCCTAGCTGCCCATCGCCTCAGTCGGGGATCTCCTCGCCTCTTGGTCTCTCTACTTCTGGGTTAGGCACTCTCTTGAACCAGGAAATGTTTCGAGTGATGGACACCTCCATTTTTCTCAGCTGTCACAGCCGTGCCTCTCACGTACTGGACTAGCCACAGTCCTGGTTCATAGGGTGTGCAGAACTTTCCTCCGCTGCGATGATTTCTTACAAGAACAACACACCCTGGCGCCATCGGTCGGACCTGTGCTCTTCTCCGCCTGCTCGCTCTTTCATTGTTGGCTGACCTCCTGGCTTGCGCGCCTGCCGGGTCATAAGGTTCAGGTTCCCAGTTGTCTGCTACGGGGATATTGTCTTTGCGTGGTGCAATGTGGAGTGCTCCGGTATTCCCGCAGGAACCTCTGGAGAGCGACTTCCGGGTCGGACTGTTCAGCCACGGATATGCGTAACACTTTGTTCAGCGTCCGCATGAATCTCTCTGCCTCTCCGTTTGCTTGCGGCCACTGCGGTGTGATGCGATGATGTTTGACGCCTAGGCACACCAGAAAATCTTTAAATTCGTGCCCTTGGAATGGGGGTCCATTGTCTGTTTTGACAACGTGAGGTTGTCCAAATAGTGCAAATGTCTTATCCAGCATTGGTAGTAAGTGGTCGAACGCAGTCGATGGTAGTACTTCCACCACGGGATATTTCGTGTACCCATCTATCAGGACAGCGGTCACTTGCCCGTCAGGAAAACTTCCAAAGTCGAGACTGATCCACGACCAGGGTGACGGTGCTGACTCTTCTGTTATCACTGGAGCTGGGGCTTCCGGGCCTCCCGTAAGTTGACATGCCCGGCATCGGCGTACAAAGTCTTCTACAGTCTCCTCTAGGTTCTGGAACCACATTTTCTCCCTCAACCTGGCCTTCATCCGTCTGCTGCCTTGGTGACCCTCATGGGCTAGAGCGGTCACCCGATCCTGGAGGGTCAGGGGTATGACAATGAGCGATCCTCTCAACACCACTCCGTTGGCTGCGGCGCTTAGCTCTTCATGAACTCGACACACTTTCCCGAGGCGGGCTCGGTCTGTTTTGGTCCATCCACTGACATCGTGGAGAAACCCGGTCCATGAGCCTTTTCATATTGCTTCCAGCACTTTCTTTAAGACTATGTCCGACTGGGTATGACTCTCAATTTCGGACAGCGTTAGGGCTTGTGGGCACGTCCACTGTGTGACTATGCTGACAAACTCCTCCGTTAGTTGTTCTTGGTCGGGGATGTCTTCGGGGGCAACAGCTGGATGCCGTGATAGGAAGTCTGCTGGATTTTTGGCACCAGGTCTGTATACTAGGTCAAATCGATAGTGCTGGAGTTGAATCGCCCATCTTTCGATCCGTGGCGGTGGGTGGGGTGCCGTTCCTTTGAAAAGCGGCACAAGTGGTTGGTGATCCGTTACCACGCAGAATGGGTGTCCACTCAGATACAGATGAAAATGGTTACAGGCCAATTGATGGCCAGCGCTTTCCGTTCGATCTGTGAATATCTTGTCTCTGTTGCCATCAGTGACTTGCTAGCGAATGCTAGTGGGACCCACTTTCCTGGGTTTGTTTCTTGGGACAGCAAAGCTCCCAGCCCTACAGGGCTGGCGTCCACTATTAGCCCAGTTGGTCGTTTCGTGTCAAAATATGCCATGGTCGTTTTTCCAACAAAGCGGATTTCACCTTGCAGAATGCTTCTTGTTCCTCCGGGCCCCACTTCCACATGCTATCTTTCTTGGTCAGGCTTCGCAACGGCTCTGCAACCGTTGCAAGGTTGGGAATGAATCTCCCGCAGTATGTTGCCATACCTAGAAAACTCCGAACCTCTGATGCTGTTGTGGGGGCTGGAGCCAGTTGGATTGCTTGCGATTTTCGGGAATCCACCTTAACACCCTCCTGACTAAAAACGTATCCAAAGAATTCAATAGTCTTTTTAAAGAACTGAAACTTTTCTTTATGGAGAGTCACTCCGTGTTCTGCGAGACGTTGGAGAGTGGCCCTGAGTCGCCAGTGATGATCTTCAAAAGTCGCTGAGTGAATTAAGATGTCATTGCTGACATTTAATACTCCTTGGAGCCCAGACAGAACTTCCCTAACGGCATTTTGGAAAATTTCGGCAGCCGACGATATTCCAAAATTTAGTCTTTTATATCGTCTGAGCCCTAGATGTGTCAAAAAGGTAGTTATATACCTGCTTTCCTCCGCTAACCTCAACTGGTGGTATCCTGCGTTGAGGTCTAGTTTAGAAAACCACCTGGATCCATTCAGATCAGCCAGGATATCATCCAAAGTGGGTGTTAAGTGTCTTTCCCTTCGTATTGCCTGGTTGGGCATTCGCATATCTATGCAGCGTCAGATTTGTCCAGGCTGTTTCGGCTTCTCAGCAATGACCATGGGTGACATCCAGGGGGTTGGTCCAGTTACTTTCTCTATCACCCGTTGTGGTTCAAGTTTAACTAGCTCCTGCTCAACCAACGGTCGGAGATGGAATGGGATGCGTCTGTGTCTCAAGGCCACGGGCTTTACTGACGTGTCGATGTGCAGTCGTACCGGAGGTCGTTTAATGCTCCCTAGCCCGTGGAATAGCTGAGGGAACAGTTCTAGGATGTCTTCAGTTTGTAGTACTCTTACCGCATTTGCAAAGGTCACTAGGCTTAGATCTTCGGCGGTGTGACTCCCCACCAGGATATCCGCTTCTCTATCGACCACATGGAACGTGGTTGTTACCTCATGATCTTCCTACTTTACTTGCACAGTCATTTTACCTTTCAGCGGTAGAGGCGATTGACTCCCATACGTGAGAATTTTTACTTTGGATGGTGTGAGTTGAGGTCTTGGATTTAGTCTCTTGTAGTGTTGGCTCCCCATCACATTGACCGAGGCTCCGGTGTCAATGAGGGCCGTAACTGGGGACCCTGAAATCTCAATAGTACATGTTGGTTGAGGGCGTCGCCTCCGTTTTAGGTCATTTGCAAAAGATATGAGGAGGCACTCTTCTTCTTCATCAGTGGATGGGTCTTCGAGGTATGTTCTGTGTTGCGGGGATGCCTTCAGCGTTTGTGCCATGTCCGGTTCTTCAAGCAAGAGGTGTCTTACTGCTTTCGTCGGTGGTCGTCGTTCTGCACTTCCTCTGCCCCGTATGCCCCCTCGGCATAGGCTGGAGAAGTGATTGGGAATCCCGCACTTCGGGCAGGTCTTTCCTCGGGCCGGGCACTCGCTTGGGGCGTGTTCTTCTTTTCCGCAATACCCGCACTGCGACTGACCATCGCCCTCTATTGCCACGCCCTGGGGTGTAAGCGGCGTCCACTTGTTCCGTTTTGACAGTCACTGATTGACTCGCTGTGGGAATGAGCGCTGCTTCCATCGCAGTGGAGCAGATTTCGGACAGGTCGTGTGACCTCGCTAGTACCAGCATATCTTCCAGGGAAATCCTGGGTTGTGGAAGAATGAGCGTCCTCAACGTTTTATTTCGGCAGCCCTGGATGAGTTGCGCACGCACCTCTTTGACCGGATCATCTTCAGTGCACGTGCTAGCCAACTCTCTCAAGCGCGCGTGGAACTCGTCCATCGACTCTCCCTCTCTCTGACGGGCTTGTCGCAATTTAAATCGTTCATAATCAGGATTTAGTTGAGGGTCAAAATGGGCATTGAGCGCCCTCACCGCTGCGTCGTAATCTGTGGCCCAGTGTTTGGTAGGTGCGTAAATAATTTGTATATTTATTCCCCTGTGAAATGCAAAAGCAATGATCTCTTGACGGCGCCATCCGTCTCCCTGGTGGCGATGAAATAATTGTCCAACCGGCCGACCCACATGTTACACCTTGGGGATGCAGTGGCGGGATCAATCAGTTTGCTAAACGGCGGTTGCGCGCTAACCTGAGAGTGTATGGGGGCTGCTGGTGCTGCCGCTACTGCTTGCTGTGGAGCTGCTGCTGCCCCTGCTTGGTGTGTCATGGCTACGCGTAGTGACTCCGCCTACCTGCTTCCAGACGGCCTCTGAGATGTGTGGCCTGACGCGCTTCTCCCCCGTCTGTAGTCGCTGTTGCTTGTGCCTACTTGCTTTCTTCTGATTGAGTAGACCCCTTCCTTTTTGGCTTGCACGTGTTCTTCTTCCTTTTTTTTTTTTTTGGTATGGTCTCAGGCAGTTCACTATCAAACACCCTCTGCCACCGCTAAGTGTCTTTGTATGCAGGATTTAGCTAGTGCCAGTAGCCCAACTGTGTCTTCCTATGCAGTCCTTGGTATATGAATCCTTATTACTTCTGCCAATGCTTGTTTATTTTAGTGGTGTTCTGGACCTTGCCAGTGCTTGATGCCAGGATGCTGATCTCACACTCACCCGAGCTTGGGGACTGCCGGGTGCCGCCAGGAGCTGCTGCCGATTGGAAAGCGTTCTCTGCCCGTTCATGCAAATCGGCTGCACTGCGCATGCGTGCTCTTCCTTCGATCCAGCGCAGGCCTCAGCGTGCTCCTCAGTCACCGCGCGGGCCTCGGCAATGCGCTGCACGGAGCATCACCGCGGTGCCGCCAGGACACAGCAAACCACGTGCGCTCCACAGGAGGGGGGTGGCGATGCCTCGTCCACCGGTGGGTGAGCTTCCACACGATGATCCGCTCCCAACTTAGCTTCGTGCAGGGATACTCACAGGAGGGCGGCTGGAGCCTGCACCGTAGCGGACGGGAGGAACAGCCGATGAGGTGAGGGTTCCTACGCTCACACGCCCTCGTCGCCAGTGTTAGGCCTCAGCATGGGGCACGTATAATGTAGAGATACATAATACTGTGGACACATGGTTTACTGGTATGGACCGGAAGTCACGAGCGACTCCGGTCCATTTATTTAAAGCCTTCTGGCCACGCCTGGCCAGAAGGTGATACAGTGTTTGTGGATAGTTCTGGGTTGGGGGTCTGCGCAGTGGCCAACAACTAGACCGCTGCAAAAAACTGCAAGAAATGAGCTAAGAGGTAAAGATTTAGGCACATGAGCTGCACAAATACAAAATAGATGTGTGTGTGGGAGTTGAAGTGGACACATGACATAGCAAGCCTAGAACTGCTCATTTTAGCGCTGGTCGCAATATCTTGTCTCTGTTGCCGTCAGTGACTTGCTAGCGAATGCTAGTGGGACCCACTTTCCTGGGTTTGTTTCTTGGGACAGCAAAGCTCCTAGCCCTACAGGGCTGGCGTCCAATATTAGCTCAGTTGGTCGTTTTGTGTCGAAATATGCCATGGTCGTTTTTACCAACAAAGTGGATTTCACCTTGCAGAATGCTTCTTGTTCCTGCGGACCCCACTTCCACATGCTGTCTTTCTTGGTCAGGCATCGCAACGGCTCTGCAACCGTTGCAAGGTTGGGAATGAATCTCCCACAGTATGTTGCCATACCTAGAAAACTCCGAACCTCTGATGCTGTTGTGGGGGCTGGAGCCAGTTGGATTGCTTGCGATTTTCGAGGATCCACCTTAACAACCTCCTGACTAAAAACGTATCCAAAGAATTCAATAGTCTTTTTAAAGAACTGACACTTTTCTTTATGGAGAGTCACTCCGTGTTCTGCGAGACGTTGGAGAGTGGCCCTGAGTCGCCGGTGATGATCTTCTAAAGTCGCTGAGTGAATTAAGATGTCATTGCTGACATTTAATAATCCTTGGAGCCCAGACAGAACTTCCCTTACGGCGTTTTGGAAAATTTCGGCAGCCGACGATATTCCAAAATGTAGTCTTTTATATCGTCTGAGCCCTAGATGTGTCGAAAAGGTAGTTATATACCTGCTTTCCTCCGCCAACCTCAACTGGTGGTATCCTGCATTGAGGTCTAGTTTAGAAAACCACCTGGATCCATTCAGATCAGCCAGGATATCATCCACAGTGGGTGTTAAGTGTCTTTCCCTTCGTATTGCCTGGTTGGGCATGCGCATATATATGCAGAGTCAGATTTGTCCAGGCTGTTTCGGCTTCTCAGCAATGACCATGGGTGACACCCAGGGGGTTGGTCCAATTACTTTCTCTATCACCCCTTGTGGTTCAAGTTTAAGTAGCTCCTGCTCAACCAACGGTCAGAGATGGAATGGGATGCGTCTGTGTCTCAAGGCCACAGGCTTTACTGACGTGTCGATGTGCAGTCGTACCGGACGTCGTTTCATGCTCCCTAGCCCTTTGAATAGCTGAGGGAACAGTTCTAGGATGTCTTCAGTTTGTAGTACTCTTACCGCATTTGCGAAGGTCACTAGGCTTAGATCTTCGGCGGTGTGACTCCCCACCAGGATATCCGCTTCTCTATCAACCACATGGAACTTGGTTGTTACCTCATGATCTTCCTACTTTACTTGCACAGTCATTTTACCTTTCAAGGGTAGAGGCGTTTGACTCCCATACGTGAGAATTTTTACTTTGGATGGTGTGAGCTGAGGTCTTGGATTTAGTCTCTTGTAGTGTTGGCTCTCCATCTCATTGACCGAGGCTCCGGTGTCAATGAGGGCCGAAACTGGGGACCCTGCAATCTCAATAGTACATGTTGGTTGAGGACATCGCCTCCGTTTTAGGTCATTTGCGAAAGATATGAGGAGGCACTCTTCTTCTTCATCAGTGGACGGGTCTTCGAGGTATGTTCTGTGTTGCGGTGATGCCTTCAGCGTTCGTGCCATGTTGGGTTCTTCAAGCGAGAGGTGTCTTACTGCTTTCATCGGTGGTCGTCGTTCTGCACTTCCTCTGCCCTGCATGCCCCCACGGCATACGCTGGAGAAGCGATTAGGAATCCCGCACTTCGGGCAGGTCTATTCTCGGGCCGGCCACTCACTTGGGGCGTGTTCTTCTTTGCCGCAATACCCGCACTGCGACTGACGCAGCTTCCTCATGGGCCATCGCCCTCTATTGCCACGCCCTGGGGTGTAAGCGGCGTCCACTCGTTCCGTTTTGACAGTCACTGCTTGACTCGCTGGGGGGATGAGCGCTGCTTCCATCGCTGTGAACCGGATTTCGGACAGGTCGTGTGACCTCGCTAGTACCAGCATATCTTCCAGGGAAATCCTGGGTTGTGGAAGAATGAGCGTCCTCAACGTTTTGTTTCGGCATCCCTGGATGAGTTGCGCACGCACCTCTTTGACCGGATCATCTTCAGTGCACGTGCTAGCCAACTCTCTCAAGCGCGCGTGGAACTCGTCCATCGACTCTCCCTCTCTCTGACGGGCTTTTCGCAATTTAAATCGTTCATAATCAGGATTTAGTTGAGGGTGAAAAATGGGCATTGAGCGCCCTCACTTCTGCGTCGTAATCTGTGGCCCAGTGTTTGGTAGGTGCGTAAATAATTTGTATATCTCTTCCCCTGTGAAATGCAGTAGCAATGATCTCTTGACGGCGCCATCCGTCTCCCTGGTGGCGATGAAATAATTGTCCAACCGGCCGACCCACACGTTCCACCTTGGGGATGTAGTGGCGGGATCAATCAGTTCGCTAAACGGCGGTTGCGCGCTAACCTGAGAGTGTATGGGGGATGCTGGTGCTGCCGCTACTGCTTGCTGTGGAGCTGCTGCTGCCCCTGCTTGGTGTGTCATGGCTACGCGTAGTGACTCCGCCTACCTGCTTCCAGACGGCCTCTGAGATGTGTGGCCTGACGCGCTTCTCCCCCGTCTGTAGTCGCTGTTGCTTGTGCCTACTTGCTTTCTCCTGATTGAGTAGACCCCTTCCTTTTTGGCTTGCACGTGTTCTTCTTCCTTTTTTTTTTGTTGGTATGGTCTCTGGCAGTTCACTATCAAACACCCTCTCCCAAATGTGTCTTCCTATGCAGTCCTTGGTATATGAATGCTTGTTCCTTCTGCCAATGCTTGTTTATTTTAGTTGTGTTCTGGACCTTGCCAGTGCTTGATGCCGGTATGCTGATCTCACTCTCACCCGAGCTTGGGGACTGCCGGGTGCCGCCAGGATCTGCTGCCGATTGGAAAGCGTTATCTGCCCGTTCATGCAAATCGGCTGCACTGAGCATGTGCGCTCTTCCTTCGATCCAGCGCAGGCCTCAGCGTGCTCCTCAGTCACCACGCGGGCCTCGGCAATGCGCTGCACTGAGCGTCACCATGGTGCCGCCAGGACACAGCAAACCGCGTGCGCTCCACAGGAGGGGGGTGGCGATGCCTCGTCCACCGGCGGGTGAGCTTCCACACGATGATCCGCTCCCAACTTAGCTTTGTGCAGGGATACTCACAGGAGGGCGGCCGGAGCATGCACCGTAGCGGACGAGAGGAGCAGCCGATGAGGTGAGGGTTCCTACGCTCACACGCCCTCGTCGCCAGTGTTAGGCCTCAGCATGGGGCACGTATAATGTAGAGATACATAATACTGTGGACACATGGTTTACTGGTATGGACCGGAAGTCACGAGCGACTCCGGTCCGTTTATTTAAAGCCTTCTGACCACGCCTGGCCAGAAGGTGATACAGTGTTTGTGGATAGTTCTGGATTGGGGGTCTGCGCAGTGGCCAACAACTAGACCGCTGCAAAAAACTGCAAGAAATGAGCTAAGAGGTAAAGATTCAAGCACATGAGTTAAAGTGGACACATGACATAGCAAGCCTAGGACTGCTCATTTTAGCGCTGGTCGCAAGGGTTTTGTTTTTAAGCATTTTCAGCTCTTTCTTAGAACATTTTTTTCAATAGCTTAACGGTGAAAGCAATGCGGTGTATTGCTAAGCAATACAATCATTTGGTTCCAAGTCTTTCGCACTGTGATTTTCCTTTTCGTTTATCATAATGAAATCAGCTTTTTTTTTTTAAGTGGTCTGTGTTCTCTGCAAAGATTACTTATAAACTCTGCATGTCAGACAAAGAAATACGTATGTTCTTTTATGGCATTCTGGTATTTAATAGAATGAAACGAACGTTGCTATTACCACAGAGTAATTTATAGCTCCCATAATGATGATCGGCACAGCCATGGATAACAAAGAACGAAGGGGCAGATCTAAAAGGAAGTGCTGCAACGTGGCACTGCAAGCCCTTTGGCTGCGCCAGGCTGCGTCACTCTTGAAGGCCAGGGATACGACATATTTACAAGAATATGTCGCATCTCTGTGCTGCCCCCTGTGCTGGCGCACAAACTGCAGCCATGCCCTGGTGCAGGCACCCTTGCACCAAGGTGCAAGGATGCCTGCGTCATGCGGAGATTGTTTTTGTGCGGGAAGGGGCACCTTCCTGCACAAAAACAATCACTACCGGCATTTTCCTCTTTCAATGCGTGCTGTAGAATGCAGCATGCATTGAAAGAGGAAAAAACGAAGAGAAATGAAAACATTTCTCCTCGTTGCGCCTCGCTACGCCACCTCTAGGGTGGCATAGCATTCAGACGCATCTCCAGATTTACGATTTCATGTTAATCTGGAGATGTTTCTTATTCCATGGGTGTTGTGTGGGAACACCCACAGCAAAACCCATGGAACGCCCCTTCAACCCAAAGTGCTGCGTGTGAAAGGGCCGTATTTACAAGGAGAGGAAAAGTCACGCAGGGTGGCTTTTCCTGTCCTTGTAAAACATGGAGGAGCCCCCTGCGACACCAGTACATCATGAAAAGTGACGTACTGGTGGCACAGGGGGCTTGTATATCTGCCCCAAAAACCTTAATGGGTTGGTTAATTATGCAATCCCATATCACTAGCACATAAGCTAAGATCAACTAGTAGCCTCGTTGTTATGGTCTTTGGATCTTGGAAGTTATGGGTTCCAGTCCTGTATAGATGCTCATGTGCATATTTTCAAGTTCTTTTAATTACTAAAGGTTAAATAAAATGAAAGGAAAGCTAATAAACACCAACACCTGTTCTTCAGCTTTAGCACAGACAAACATGGGATGGTTGTGGACACACATAGCTAGTAAATTAGAAAACATTCTGCTCACTGGCGACAGTTGCAGCAAGAGTCAGAGTGATAATTGGTTTAATGAAGCAGGTCCTTACTGGCCCGTTTGCCAGCAGTCCATAGCTTGGGTTTCTAGCAAAGCCATTTATTGGCGTTAGTTAAGCAGATGAGTTTTGTTTGGTGTCGGTGAGCTGCATCACTCCTCCAAAATAGATACATGACTGTTTCTCCTCTTCTTTCATTTATGACATCTGCAAGTGGAGACGACACACTGGGTGGATGAACAGGATCGGATCATGCCCACACACAACAGCAAGGATGGAGCTGAAAATATCTGTGTTTGGGAGGATCACCGATGGATATCACCATACTTCGCCCTCCCAGAGCCAAGGCGAGTAATTTGTTAGGGAAGTTATTGGTGTGAAGCTCGGATGGTTATGGCTAAACCGTGCATCTTTCCTTAATGGGTCAGGCAGACCACAAATTCATGGAAATTAGAAAACAGTCTATGCTGCTAAGCCATCATGTGATTCCTTGTGAAACCCGTTGTGTGCCCAAATGGGCTAATCCCTGGAGGATGGTCATGCAAGTATGAGAATTAACATTTTCTAGGCCTCTACCCAGTATCTATTGTTTAATGCCTGTCGGATGCTTTAAAGCAGCCAAGATAAGTTGTGTGTCATTCAGGGAAGCTTTTCACCTTTTTGTGCACAAAACTCCAAAGTAGAAGGCAAAATAAATGCAGAACTAAAATCCTATTCAAGGGATAATACTAACTCATCTCATTTCATTCTAATCGTGTCAAAGAGTCCTGGTACACCTGACTTTGAAATGCATAGGGGCATATTCTCAAGGACTTATCGCCGAGTTATCGGCACTTTATCGCAGCCAAAGTCATGATAAATGTATTGCCCCATTCTCAAGCTGGTGCTAAGAGCCCATATCACCCGTTTACCTGCGATAGCATCCGCAAAAAACATCGGCACAGATGACCCTGGCAACTATCGCTAATGAGATGCAGAGTAGGCGTTTCCGAGCAAAAGGCCTCAACAACACCACACCTCAACATTCTCAACGATCAGCCAGATCGGTCAGGAGCACAAAACATGCGATAAGGCAAGTTAGCAGCAGGAAATTAACATTTGCTTTGACCTGGTGCAAAGTCGGACGACAACTGGCACCAGAAAAGGGAGCCCAGCCCACAGCCACACCTGAAGACCAACAGATGCCATGGAGCCACTGATCATGCAGCTCGGAGCCCTAACATGGCCACAACACCCACCGCCACCAACCCCAGGATCCCACCACTCCCCCCCCCCCCCCCGGGCCTCTTTGGGCAAAGATATTGCACATAAACTCTACGAAATCATGAACCAAACAATTTGCCTGAAGTCGCACAATCACAACACCTAACAAACATGTGAGGTCAGAAAAAGGAGAATCATACATTCATCTCAGAATATCCAAATAATACAGTTATTACAGAATAAACCCAAAACAACAATTCTGAAGAATCATGGCAGGTCTTCTCAGGACAGTCTGTATCTGTAAGTCACAGCCTGCAAGACAAAAACCTAGATAAGAAGGTGTGTCATGCGCTCATCAAAGTACAGAGAGAGAGAGCGAAAGAGAGATAGAGATCGAGAGAAAGAGAGGGAGAGAGAGAGAGGGAGAGAGAAAGAGAGAGAGAGTAATAGTGAAAGAGAGAGAGAGAGAGGGAGGGACAAAGAGAGGGAGCGACAGAGAGAGAGAGAGAGGGAGAGAGGAAGAGGGAGAGAGAAAGAGAGAGAGGGGGAGAGGGAGAGAGGGAGATGGAAAGAGAGGGAGAGAGAGTGCCGATACTGCGGACCCAGGCCTCAATGCTCACCTGCTGCCACCCGTGTGTCTTCAACCACGTGCCGGAATACACTGCAGTCCCCCAGATCCCTTATCTGAAACAGTTTCCAGAGACATGAATGGCATAGGCCATACAGTTGCACACGCCATCATCGCTTGCCCGCCCCTGCGCACACAGGCTGCTGCACCCCAGCCCCTCCTGCCGCCCAGCGGTGATTGCCCGCCCCTGCGCAACCAGCCCTCACTGATCACCTTCCGCCACCGGCATGTCTCCAAGAGGGCCCACCCCGTGCCGGTGGAAGCTCCAAGCCCGGGACCCGCGACCATGGCACCCTCCACATCATGCAGCCCCGCACCATGGGCCATCAGGTCACACACTTGATTCCGGGTCTTGATTTCGCTATGGCAGAGACCATGTTGTGGAAATGTACCTTTTTAGGGGTATACTGGTGCAGGGTCACCCTTTTGTACACAGGTTCAAAAACCAACAAAGTAGAGATCAGCACTGGAGTAGGAAATAAATAACAAGTTTATTAATCACTCATGAGTGGGACCACGTCCACACAGCACTCTCAAGTGCTGGAGGAGGTAGTACACTGAAGTCACAGAACACAGGTCTTTTATACAGGTTTTCTGCTCAGTAAGCATGTGAACAGAAATAGGGAACAAGTTTTGGAAATAGTTTTCAGCAAACAAGGGCAGATGAATAACCACTTGGTCAGCAAAGTGGGAGGGGGAGCAGGAGTGCTTATGGCAGCAGTAAATGATTGACAGTTAACAGGTGTACTGGCAGCTACAAACTCTCAGAACGTACATTGCTTTTAGCTGAGTCAAGAAGTCAACAAAAATAGATAACACGCGCAGAGAGAAAAGACGAGCAGCAGGGGACGGGAGAATTACAAAGGAAACTAAATGGACACCACAGCCAAAATGGCTGCAGCTTATGCCAAGTGAAATATTACACGTTTTCCACAGACGGCCCTTTTGGCATAAGCTAAGACATTTTCTTATGCTTTAAAAGGGGTAAGATAAATATCATGTATATGGTTCAGCATCATATCGCTGACTTCTCGGTCTATTGCTAAACGGGCACTTACATTTTGGACATTTGTAAGCGCCTGATTTTCCTGCTATTCAAAGCCCCACCAACAAAGAAAAAGAGTCCAAAATTAAAGTCAACATATTGCTGTAATGCAGTGTCGGTTTGATCCACTTCATCATTATTTATAGTTCTTTTGAATCGGTTCAAGGAAATGACATTAAACAGTTTTTGATCTTTATCATAAGATGCAGGTGCTAGGAACACAGGAGGAAGCAAGAAGGACACGTAGCATGTTCTGGACCATCCAATTGGTAGATGATAGTAGCCTTTACTCCCACAAATGAAATAAGTGTTGTGCGAGGATAGAAAACTGCTATTGTTCGTTCCTGTAATGTTTCATACTGTGGTACAGTCACTTTTTCCCACTGGGATACTACCAAAACTGCTCACACAAAGATTTGACAAAGGGCCCGTTACCCTTGGCCGTTCGAGTGTTGGGGAAAACATGACGTGTGGAGGAATTTCCTCTGCGATACTCCTCCATTTCTTATACAGTTCCTTTGGCTTGTGGGTCCCCTTCCAGATCGAGGTAACACACTTTGTTCATTAGAGGCATATAGAAGTTTGAACCAAGCTGGACATGAGCCATTGTGAGAGAATGGCAGTGATGACAACGGGATTCCATTTATGTTCTGATGAGGAGGAATCTTGCCACAAACCCAACATTTAGTAGCATTGCTTAGCTGGTGTGTCTGATGCAACATTTGAAGAAATTAATTGTTTCTCAGATTTTGCCGGTATCCCTGTTGTAACAGTAATGTTAGGTAAGGAGGCTCCAGGCATTACTTCCTCCACTACCCACATTACAGTAGCAGTCAAAGTCAGACCAAGGATGCAGATTGCACAGCCGTTGCACATTGTTGCAGCGATCTCCTTCTTCTTAGGCGAGCTAATTTTCATCGGCAAACAACAAAATAGATGATGCCCCAAGGTCCTGAGCAGGCATGGTTTCTTCACTAACATTGAGACAAGTAGTCACTAATAGGCTACCCCCCTTTGTAGTCAGTCTTTAACCACCCAGGACAGTGGCTCAAATAGTCTCTTTCTGCACTGAAATGTCTTTTTTCCTGGATCGAAGCAGATATCTAGATGTACCAGGAATCATGTGGTCCGGGAAGACTTCCTCAGGTCCTTCAGGTGACGCAGCTCGTCCTCTCTCGGCGACCAAAATGTCGCGATAATCTGTCAACATAGCAGGGCTCATGAAGGAAGAGCTTCCCACACCTGCTGAGAAATAGAAGACAAGCTGTCAGTTAACTGGAACAAATATTCACTCATCAACATGTCTGGGGTACCTAATACTGGTGCTACTATACTGATATACTAATAACTTGTCGTAACTGTTGGAAGGCGCTCTGGCACTCAGCAGTCCATGGGAGGGACAAAAAAGGGCCAACAAAGGCTTAATAATGTGTGAAAAACTGCCTACAAAAAAGGTGAGGCCAATCAGTGCACGAACATCCTTCTGAGTGCGGGATACAGGAGTGTCTAGAATGGTCTGAATGCGGTTTGGTGTGAGTGCATGTCCCCCCTTAGACAGGAAGTGACCTAAATAGGTAACCTGCTGTCTGCAATATCGCAATTTCTTTCGCGAGTCTTTGTGATGAAGGAAGGCAAGAAATGATAACAACAACAGTGTTCCTTCTTCACACTGGGTAAGGACGCCTGGACGGCATCCTCATTGATAAGACAGAATCTCTCAACCATTGGATAATTGTTATTTAAAATAACACGCACACCTTCTGGAGAACAACATATTGTGTCACGGAAATATTTAAGCATATTGATACCCACACTGTTGTCCGGAGTGTTAGGGGAAAGCAAAAATGGACATGCTGCAGTGAATTTGTCAAGTTCAAATTCAAGTTGCTGTGAAAGTGGGCTAGGTGTAGGTGTCCCATCGAATCCTATCGATGTTATCATTAGGGGTGGGCGGAATTTGCTAAATTAACTTTCGCAAATTATCGCGAAAATGTTTAAAATTATCGCAAACAAGCGGAAATATCGCGAAGATGCGGAAGTTTTTTCCCGCATGTTCGCGAGATTTTCTGCATGGTTGCGGGTCGCCAACTTACCCATGTGGTTGCTTGCGGGCGCAGCCATCTTGTTTTGAGTTGTCTCACGGTGAATGATCGCGAGAAGAAAGACGTGATCGCGCAACGCATGACGTCACTGCGGGCGCGAACTGTCGCGAGACAGCGCAAATGGCTAAAAACAATACAACATCTCATGGAGAACGCGACCGGATCAAGAAAACTTGTCGGCGAACGCAGGGATTCAGGTAAGGCGATCGCACGCACGCGAGAATGTATTATTTTACAGCGCGAGCAAGAAACAAATTATCGCCAAGCTGCGGAAACCGGAAATTTTGACATTTTCGCGCTCTCCGCGGAACGCGAAAATGTCAAATTATCGCAATTTCCGCGAACGGAACGAAATTTTCGCCCAGGCCTAGTTATCATTGTGCCGGACAGGAGAGCCCTAGGAACCAATTTTTTAGACAGAGCACTACGAGTAGCCCCTGTGTCAACCAGGAACCGATCAGTAGATCCCAAGACATTTGCTTCAACATAAGGACCCATTTAATCTACTGGCACCTCAACCGGTTCCTTATCCCGTCCTAGGCATCCCTATGCGTAATCAGAATCTGCAAGGGCATCAGCAGAATAATCAGACATTTGATATTGATTTAGTCTATCAAAAGTATTAGAGTAATTTGGTCCTTGTTCAACTGCTTCAAACCTGGGGCGAGCTCCTGTACCTCCCCTATTTCTTGAATTTCCTGGGCGTCTTCTCCTCACACTACCTCTTCCCCATTGGTACTGCTGACTTTGCAAAACAGGGCACTCAGAACGCCAATGTCCAGTCTCTTTACAATAAGCACACTGATCAGGGGACAAATTTGCTTGAGGGAAAGGGGGCACTCCTGGTGGATACATTGCACGTCCGCCTCTGCCATCTCCCCTAAACGGTGGACCATATATTTGAGCCAACATAACTTTTGTCTTTTACTCCTTAACCTTCTTATCCTCCCTGCCTTTTGCTTCCTGTTCCTGCCGCTCATAATATTGGGCCATAGTCAAAAGGGAAACTGGGGAAGACGTAGTCCAAGAACTCTTGCTGGCCTTTAAGTGACTAGCTATTTCCGGTAACATATTAGCGACAAATTTATCAACAAACAAATGCCTACCCGTATCATCGGCCAACGACTGACCACTAAAATCATGGAATGTTTCCTCAAACCTTGAAAAGATATCAGAAACGGACTCATCCGTTTTCTGTTTACAGGACGCCAACGTAGTCCAATCTATTTTTTGGGGGGTATGAGAGTCTTTAACTTAGTCACAATAGCATTAGGAAGATCTAATATCTCCTGAAGTTTCTGCGCAGGCTTCCTTTCCGCATCTATTTGTTCTAAATGTTCCCAGGTATCACCATAAGCTACATTGTCATCTATTTTACGTATTGCTCTCCACTTATCCGGAGGCAAGATAAGCCCAAAGAACATATCAATATCTGGCAAAGTCATAGTGTAGGAGCTAATGGCTCCTTCCACCTCCTCATAGAAGGTGGCATGATTTTTCCGGGGATCGGGCAAAGCAGCTTTAAGAGCCCTCACATCAGCTCTACTCCAAGGAGTATTATATACCCCAATTATATATAAAATATCCCTTTGCATCATCCGAAGTTTTATCATCATTGGTACCCACACCCTTAGCAGGAACGTAGAGGGGTGCAGCTTCACGCATAGGTTTTATAGCAAACTCACTACTACTAGGTTTATTCGCATCCACCAAAGCATCTACTTTCTTTGCCTGAAATTGAACTGCTTCTGCAACTTTATTTTTCCTAGCTAATTCTTGCTTCTTTCGCAAACACAATGTGTCATCTCGTAATTTGACCACCTGTCTAATCATATCAGGTAGATTCGAAAAAAGGAAAGTCCCATCAGTATTTATATCATCTGATTCTGTTGCATTAGAAATATGCCGCCAACCATATATTACCTCCCAAGTGAATTATTCTACAAAAATAAAACTGTTTGGTGTCTTCCCAAGTCTGAACTGTAACTGTGTGGGCCGTTGCTGTAGTAGTCCAACGTGCTTCCTCTCTAGCAATATCCCACAAGTTATCTTTCTCTTCCCTAGATAAAATAGAGCGAGTCTGCAGCCCAATTTGTTTATCTTTATCTTTCTCTTCTGAAGACAAATGCTCCTTATCAAAAACCTCATCCTCAGGGGCACTTGGACTGGGGAATTTATTCGGGGGTGGGGGTTGATCTAATAGGATGCAGTTATCCTGAGGTTTATTAAGTATGGGATAAATAGGGAACCTAATAGGATACTGGCCATTTACCTCTAATCAACGTTCCCTATCTTCTTTTTCTATTTTTTCCTTCTTTTCTTTATTTTTCAATTCTAGGGCTTTTTGATATATCGTTTTTCGTTGTTCTTTTTCTGCTATTGCTTCTGCTCTTTTCGCTCTCTCTCGCACTTCTTTCTCCCACATACGCACACACTCAAACATATCCTGTCTACTTTTTCTTTTAAATAAACACTGCTCTACATATTGAACCTTTTTAAAATCAAATGACCCATTCACTGGCCATTGTAGATCAGAAACTTTTTTTGTGTATTTGTTCCACAGTGGACTGAACATTATGGAAGAAATACCATATTTGACATACATATCTCGATTTGGCGTCCCTTCTGGGGGAGCCGGCTGACTTTGTTCTAAACCTTCTTTGGTACCTCCAGAGCAGCAGCACCACCTATGGAGTGTGCTGAGAGCAGGCATGTTCTACAAATGTTGGTAAAATATTACTATTTCAAATAAATATTTCAAAAGGTAAGCCCGCACTGCCCGCTGGCTCAGGCCTACACTGCGGTCCAGCAGGGCTCACACTAATCCTACCAGTCCGGACCTCCAGGACGGCGCATCATAGCAGGCTGCACACCCGCTCAGCACTTTAGGTGCCCCTAACTCAGTGCACCGAAAGACACTGTCCCGTGGTGGTGTGCCTGTGCCTGCCGCAGTGTATACGGTGCCACCAGGTCTGTGCACCGCAAGCCATGGACCCTTTATGATTGAGTCTTGTGGTGAGGACGCCATCATGTCACCCCTGGCACTGGGCAATGTGAGGTGGCTGGGCCATAGGCCCTCATTCATAAATGATAACCACACGGAGACACCCCATTGCAAAGTGGAAATGGCATCCAGCACGTGCGCCAGGCCCTTTTTATTGGCAGAGTCACATGTCCCGTGACGGCTGTGCTGTATGGTTGTATTGCGGGTGTAAACCAGCTGTGAGGGAGTGGCTGTGGCATGCTGACAACTAGGCCTGTGAGCAGCAGATCCCTACAGGGAAGACCTGGTACATGTAGTGTTGTCGTCCCCCCTGTGAGCGTAATTGGAGTGGGCGGGCCTGGTGCATGCAAGTCCAGTGTAACAATGACCCCGGGGCTCTGGGTGTGGTTCCGTCCTGGGCTGGACAAGGAAGTAACTAATGCGCGTGTCTCCATTGTAGTGTCAGCGCCACCTGGACCGCAATCGGCAATGTGTCACCCTGTGACCCCAGTCCCACAACATGAGCAGCATGGACGTAAGGGGGACTCACTGACCCTAGATTCATCCAGACTTCCACACTTGAAAGTTCATAAACATGACACATCTGTGTGAATATGAATGTTTAATGCACAAACAGTGGTGTGTTGTAGCTGGAGCAGTACAGGGCCATGCAAACCCCACTTTACATTGTTGGCTCGTGGAGGGCCAGCCAGAGTCCTTCAGGGAATGACAAGTACATCAGATGAGGAGGAGTTCAGTCTGCAGTCTGATAGCTGTGTCATTGGTGACCAAACTGAATATGGCAGTCCATGTCGAGGTCCAAGGTGAGTGTCGGAGAGTGCATCAGGGAACAGTGGATGGTGATGATGCAGAGGGCAGAATCAAGCAGAAACAGGCCATATGGCGGAGATGAATGCTATTGCGTCCTTCTGACCATGGAGGCAGATTCATCCGCATCTTCGTCCTCTGCTGTTGCATGTGCCTCACATGTGGCTGGTGGTGATCTGTCTCAGGGGCTGGAGGTGGAATGTCTGTCGCACTGTGTGGCACTGACACATCAGGGGCTGGAGATGTGGATGGAGTGGTAGCCGCAGCATGCATCAGCACCAGGGCTTGTGGCAGCAATGCCATGAGGAGGGTTAATAGGGCATTTGAGGGACCCAGCTACCTCTCGCTGGTGTGCAGCCGTTGCAGCCGCTCTTTCCAACCTGCGTCTGCTCCATGATCCTCCGCATGTGTCCCAACTCCTGGGCGAGATCGCTGGAGGCACTCTGACTAGACAGTCGTTCTTGTCGCAGAGTCAGGACTCTAGCGATGTCAGCCATGGTTCATTGGAGAGCATGGAGCAGACTGTGGGTGTCAGTTAGGGACTATGAGTGGTCTCTGATGGGACTTAGACACCCACGTATGGCATCTAGTTTGGCTGCCATGCGGTCAAACCCCACCTGCACCTGTTCAGCCAGCTTCTCCTGGCACCCCAACACATGGCGTTGGAAGGCCATGTGTTCATCGTGGGGGTCCTGGGAGGCAGCCGTGGTGGTGGGTGCTGCCTTCTGTGTGTCCTCTGCACGGGGTGGGTTCTCCTCCTAGCAGCTGGGTTTCCCTGCTCCTGGAAGTGGGCTGCGGAGGCTCTCCACAAGCTGTTGAGGGCATCGGAGTCGAGGTGTGGTGGTCCTCTTTGTCATCAGAGAAGAGAGGTTCGGCCGGCTCTGCAGGAGGTGTTGGATTTCCCCCTGCAATGTGAAGGGGAGATGCAGTTTAACATTGTGTTCCCATGTATGTTGATGCATTGTACATGTTTACATTCAGACTGTATGACAGTGCACATTGTGACTATTTGGGGGGAGCTGCCTAGTTGATGCGGGACAGGGGACATTCCAACAACATCACGGATGTGTGTTCGTACTTGTACATTGTCAACTCACATTTCCCATGTGCCTTGGGGACCCCTGACTGTGTCCCATCTGCGTCTGAACACATCATCACCACTCAGAACTGACAAATCCCAATGATGAAACACCAATTAACAGTAGTGTGTCATGCACCCACACATCTGGTAGCCCATGGCAAAGATGTGGGATGAACACAGTACAATTCAGCAAGCATCAACAACAGGAACATATCAAGGGAACACTGCCTGTGTATGAAAAGGGATGTGGACACACACACACATGCTCACACAACACACACCATGGGCCCAGGCAATGTCACGGAACAACACACTTACTTGAGGGGACTCAACTCTGTGGAATCTCAGCTGTGCCAAACATAGTCCCAGCAGGTCTCAGTCATGTCAGCAGAGCACTTGGTCAGTCAGCCATCAGTTACCACACAATGAAGGCTCTGGTCACAACAGCCTGGGTACGGGAGTGTCCCTTTAGTCATCTGCACATACTCAATACATATGTCCATCAAGTTGCACAGAGGACCCAGTTGCTCCTACACCAATGATGCCCACACCTACATGTCCAGTGGAGATGTGCCCACAGTCAGGGAAATAGACAAACTGGACAATGGGAAGCACATCATATGTGCATGTGTGCAAGCCACAGATGTGACCATGCAAATGAAATGTTTACAGAGATGTTCACAAATTGTTAATCATGACACACCCAGTTAGCTGCAAAGGATGACATGGATACCGACCAGAATAGGATACATATCTCATGGACCACATGGAGTACCTTACATCAACACCTCAGTATTCAACATTAGAAATCCAGCATTACAGCTGCAAGGTCATGCTAAACATCATCAACATAATGTACAGCTAAATCAAATTCACAAGGATAAAGAAAAAAGCTGTATTCAGCAATTTTTAAATGCAAAGTCCTTTACAAACAAAGGTAAATGGCCAGTCCATATCCAAATGTCAACAATGTGGTTTGAGTAACAGCTGTCACCCGTTGCTTACCTGCACTGGTAAGGACAGGGGACATCTCCTTGGAGGGGCATACATGGGGGCAGGCCAGACACCGCAGGGACAGAATCAGGGCTCAGTGAAGGGGTGGTGGATGCAGGAGAGTCACTGGCAACTGCAGTGGAGCTGACTGAAGTAGTGGGTGCAGTCACAACTGTGGGCACAAGTCAGATGGGGTGGGTGCCGGCACAACTGCAGGGGGCAGGTCAGATGGAGTTGACTGGGTCCCCACTGCAGTGCCCAAGTCAGACGGGGTGGTCGTGGACTCCACTGCAGTGCCTAACTCAATGGGAACGAAATGGGGTTCAGGTGAGGTCGGCAGGACGGGGGGGCTCGGTCCCCACATCAGTGGCACAAACTGTCTGACCGGGGGTGGTGGGGGTGGAAGAGCAAGTGGTGGGGGGAGGGCCTGAGAATTTTGGGGATGGTGTATCTGTGGGAGGGGGAACCTGGGCCAGGGTGTGGCGGGGGAACCCGTGGAGTGGTGGTCTGGAGGATGGAGGACGGAGACTTTGTCATGGAGCTGCAGGGCGGGTGGGGTCTTGCTCTTCTGGCTCCGGGGCGACTTGCGGGTGGGGGCCTCAGTCTGACTGCGCCTGGGGGAGGGTGTCCGAGTGTGAGGGGCACTCCCCTCTGTGTGTGGGGACTTCCTCTTCCCTGGATCTGCTGGGTCATTGGGGAAGAGGCCAAGCTCACAGAGGAAGAGCTTCTGGGGAGATGGGGTTGCAGGTGAGGCAAGGGAAGGGGGCTGGGAGGGAGATGTATCAGAGGACTGCAGAGTGGTTGTGGATGACTGTGTGTGTCTGCAAACCATCCCCTGTGAGTGTGGTTTCAGTCCCCTGAGGTTGCTTGTGTGCACGTCTAGCCCTTGGTTTGGGTGTTTGTGTGCTGCCCGTGTCTGTGGGTTTGTGTGAATGTGCTGGTGTGTGTGTGCTTGGGACAGGTAGGGTGCTAGGAATCGTGGGTGGTGCAGGGGTGGGAGGGGTGCGGGACTGTTGGAGGAGGGACACTGCTGCTGTCAGGGAGGAGGCCATGGACTGATTGGTCCTCTGTAGGGCAGACATGCCCGATGAAATGCCCTCCATGAACGACACCAGTTGTGTCAACAGACTGGTGTGTGCATGGAGGACACTCAGCATTGATGTCTGCCCTACAAGGATCTGTCGAAGCAAGTCCACAGACTCCTCACTCAGGGCAGCAGGGGACACTGGGGCAGGGAGTGTGGTGCATGGCACAAAGGAGACATGCTCCCGAACACAGGAGCCTCCATGGACCTCTGGGATGGGAGCCGATGAGAGGGTGGTGATGGTGGTGGCGGGGGCGGGGGCGGTGGCGGGGACAGTCTCAGTAGCTGGGGTTTGGTGGCTGCTGACACCCGCCTCCACAAGGGAGTCATCCTCCGAGCTGCTGTGGCCCTCAGCTGGGGTGGATGGTGCTGAGGACTCCTCGGTGTGGCTCCACTCACCCTCCGTGCCACTGGGTCCCTTCAATTCCTCGCCTTCTGTCCCAGTCAGGCTCTGTGGCTCCTCCTGGTCTGTGAAGCTGTCCCCTCCTGTGGCTGTGGATGTATCTGGATAGAATTAGGAAAAAAAAAACAACATCAGTCACTTGCACTGACTGCACACACCACAGTGAGTACAGAACATCACAGGGCAAGCCCTGGCATCATCAGCTGAACACTGCTCAAAGTGCTCACACAGTTTAGAATAAGCCAATTGTCAGTCTCACTATCAACCATGGCACTCATATCCCTCCTGGACTTGCACCAATATGTCTGTTGCATGTTGGATGCTAATACACCAATGTGCCGACATGCACCACCTACACATTTTCTGGACATGCAAGTGAACATGTAGGAGTATGTCACTATACACACATCACATCTCTTGCCACTGACTCAGTACAGGTGTCAGGATGAAGGGATGACCAGAGTCTCATTTCACATGCTTGTGATGCATACCAGCAACACACACTATGATGTTCTCATGTCCTGATAGTCAATGCCACAATGGGGTGCATGGAGTACATTTGACCACTATGCAGGATCACTCATAGCAAGTTAAATGCCATGGCACTGGCATACCTGGAAAGTCAGTCAACACTGTCTCCTGTCACTGGGGCAGGGCATCCAGACAACAACAGTATGCACTGTGTCACAATCATTGCTCATGGGTAAAGCAAACTCTGCAGCTGACAAGTGCACTTGTCCATCCCCTGCAAACAACATATCCTGGACCCAGAAGACCCCACATCATACAAAACAGACATATGAGTCTCTGCAATCACAACTCCCTGTACATGAGTACATCACAGTCTGCTGTGCATGAAACACAGCTGCCTGAAGTTCACAGTTGCATACACCATTGTGCACTGTCAAGTGATCACACACCTATATGTCACACAGGTCTTGTCACATCTCAGATGTCCTGCTGACCCTCAAACTCATGAACACCCCAGTTGTCCGGAAAAGGAAGACACACCACAATGACACAGAGGCAGACACCTGAAGGCACGTGTCACTAAGCACAACCTGTAAGTTGATACACAGGAGTGGGATTACAGAGTGTTTCTAAATGCCCTTGAGTAGGCATGACTGCCCAGGTCTACGTGAAACAATGTATAGCCCTGGACAGTAGTCAGGTGGCTAAGCAAGTGTGACACACTTGATATACATACTCCTGAGGCCCACAAATTGGAGTCCCCTGCTGCATGGGTGTGTTTGAAATACCCCAGGCACATGTGGCGAGTCAGACCAACAATTGGAACACATATCAAGGGCACACACAAATCACATGTCAGATCTCAGGCATTGTGTAAACAATTGACCCACCCATGAAACCCACAACAGAGTCACGGTAACAGATGCTGTCCGGAACCTGAAGCATAGCTGACTGCAGGGACACAGTGCCCTAGTGACACAAGCCACAGACTGTAGGGTCCACACCTGTGGATCAGATGAGGAGGGTGCATCACACAATTGAGGGACATAAGTACTGGACTACAAGACCTATGTAATGTGGAAGTGTGACCAGGCCAAAAGACTGCAAATAGCATGTCAAACATTGTACACAGATTAGGCATGGACTTACCCCCTCCTTGCTGCTGTCTGGCCTTCAGCTGCCCATCCAGGTCCGGGAAGACCACCGCCAGGATCCTGAGCATGTTGGGGGTCAGGGTCCGGTGTCTGCCCCTCCTGCGAGGAGGCGACAGCTTCAGCTGGACCCTTGCGATCCTCCGGGTCCAGCCCCGAAGGTCCTGCCACCTCTTCTGGCAGTTGCGGATCCGGCGCTTGTAGACCCCACTGATCGAACTGCCCGGGCGATGGTCAGCCATATCTCCTTCTTCTGGTGGGCATCAACCTATGAGGATGACAAAGTTAAAAGTCCATTAACACACATGGCCCATATTTGTGCTGCACACAGTTGCATATACATGTCGTGATCACAAATAAAAATGAGTTACACAGGTAAGGCACCCATGGAAATGGACAAATGCCCTGCATGTCTGACATGTTAACAATGCCTGGGAAGTTTAAGCTTGCACAAATGCACTTTAGCTGCAGAACACCTGTTCATTACATGTACCTACACACTTTGGGGGATGAAAGTACTCAGTGAGTACGCTTGCCACTGGTGTACACACTGCTAGTACTGCTAGTCAGACAACATGCACAATTAGGAAGGCAGTGGACTGCACACTCACCTGCTCCCCGGGTTTCCCATTCAGCTTGCTCTACTGTGGAAGGAGCCCGTCCAGCAGGGCCTGGTTCTCCTCCTCAGTGAAGGCTGGGATCCTCTCCAGAGTATGTGCCATAGCAATAGCCAGAGGATGCAGAGACAGCAGCAATGGTAGCAGAGATGTGGTCCAGTAGCATGTAGTGCAGGCAAGTGAGCTCCCTGGGGGCCATCCAGCCTTATATCTGTGCTGCAGAGACAGAATCTGTGCCATGTGTCCCAAGTGATAGGTCCAACATGGTTGCATTCTATGAATCTGGCCAATCCATGGAATTGTACGACTCGTACACGTCTTCCGCATCGTTCAAATCTTCACCTTCATGAAACCCTAGTAATTGCAACATTGTTGTAGGCATCCAACTGAATTTCCAGCGCACGACTCGTACAAGTTTTGAATCCGTATCCGTCTCCATGACAGTCCAGAGCCAATGGGTGCACACGGCTCGGTCAACTGACTGTACAACGCGTAATTTGAAAATACACATGCACCCGTCTCCATACGATTCAATGGCCAAGGCGTACGCAGGTCTCAGTCCATGCCTGCACGACGCGTATGCATGATAGTCACCTGCGTTGGGTCTCATTGCAGTCAATGGCTAAGTGTATGAACCGCTCAGTCCTGAACTGTGCAATGCGTACGCATAGTCGCCCGCGTCGGTTCTCATTGCAGTCAATGGCTAAGCGTACGCACGACTCGATCCTGAACTGTGCAATGCGTTCGCATAGTCACCCGTGTCGGTTCTCATTGCAGTCAATGGCTAAGCGTATGCACGGCTCGGTCCTGAACTGTGCAATGCGTTCGCATAGTCACCCGTGTCGGTTCTCATTGCAGTCAATGGCTAAGCGTACGCACGGCTCGGTCCTGAACTGTGCAATGCGTACGCATAGTCACCCGCATCGGTTCTCATTGCAGTCAATGGCTAAGCATACGCACGGCTCGGTCCTGAACTGTGCAATGCGTACGCATAGTCACCCGCATCGGTTCGCATTGCAGTCAGTGGCTAAGCGTACACATGGCTCGGTCCTGAACTGTGCAATGCGTACGCATGATAGTCACCCACGTCGGTTGACATTGGTGTTACTGTTTGATGGTTTCCACACACAATTACTGGCCACACTACAGCATGTGCCACACTGTGTTCCATGGAATGTTAGGCTGCATTACCTGTGTGTTTTGGTGGGCAAAAATGTGGTTGGTTGTGTGGCACTTTTGTGCAGCCACTCCCAGGCTGTGCACGTGTTCATGGGGACAGAATCCTTTGTGTGTTGTGCACATTACCACTGTGATGTGCAACTGTACAGTTATGGTCATGAGTCATGGACACAGTTGCAGGTTGGATATGTCTAGGACATGTCACATACACCCTGAGTCCTGGGTGTGA